>NC_091061.1:56331264-56652335 GCF_000393655.2 Nicotiana sylvestris
AATTAGTGAAAATAGTGGGTAGCTATATGTTTGTGGGGTAATAAGGGTAGAAACCATGCCTATAGGACTTTACAATTTGTTGTGTTTGCCTTTGCAAGTAGAAACCATGCCTATAGGACTTTTGTATTTTGTCATGTTAGAAATCATGCTTATAGGTCTTAATTGATTCCATAATAGAAATCATGTTTACAAGTCTAAAAATCAGCTTCACAAGTAGATGTCATGCCTATAAGATATAATTCAATCCAAATTTCTATCATAACAAGAGTTTATATGTTTTTTTCATTTATACTTGCAAAGTTTCTGAAATCAGCATTAAACAAGTAGATATCATGCCTATAGGGAATAACACCAGAAACTCTGCCTATAGATCTCACCTAAGTTTTGATTAAATAAATCAACCCAGTCTGTGTTTTAGTTCACTTCTAAACTGGTTTAATAAAGTGTTTTATATTTCCCTGAAACGAGTCCTTTTTAAAATTGTCTTAATTTATCATTGGACAACATGCCTATAGAGATTAAAAAGTCTATTTGAAAGACTTGCCTTGTTTCACTATAAGACGTAGTTATCAGTGCTCCATGTAGGCAAGCCTGTAGGGCGTTCTCAAAACTTGCAATTCTGAAATTGTTTCTGTGACTTAATGTTCTTTTGGTTTAACATGCTTTTAAAAACCAGCCGGCAACTGATAGGGCATTACTTCTGAGTTTACAAAAATAAATTGCTTGTCTTCTGTATATTCACCTAAACATCCTACCTTAGGGTACTGTTTAACAAAAAGGCCTTTATTTGTGTTTGAGTCGTGTTGTTTACATGCCTTATTGTGGAGGTAAACTGAGCCTCTTATTTGCTACTTCATGTTCTTGTTTGCTAAGAGTCCTATGTGTTATTGCTTGTCGCCTTAGTATTTTTACCTTTTAAACCTTAGGGGTCTGTCTAGAACCACCTATAGGTAGAGGTCCTAAATTCCTCCAGGACCATTAAGAAGGGACGGGTAATGGCACGCAATAGAGATCGCTGACCAACACTCGCTTTGAATGACCACTAAGGGAATGGGAAGGGTAGACATGGGATATGATGACTACGTGCTAATGTCACGTGTAGCCCCTCATTAAGGAGTGTTTACTGGACACTGTGTGGGGTGATCTTATAGGCTAATCGATCTAGGACTCCTCCTTTTCAAAATTCCTTTTGTTTAAACTTTGTTCTATAAATACAACTTTTCCAAAACCTTTGTCTTATTATTTGAGTTATACAAACATGCCTTATTTGTAATTATTTGCTGCAAGTATTTATTTGGACTAGGTCATAAATATAAGTTCGGTCGGGACCCACAGTTGTGGACCAAGAGGGGTGCCTAACACCTTCCCCTCGAGGTCATTTCGAGCCCTCACCCTAATCTCTGGTAATGCAAACTAATCCAAGAGTTAAGCACTCTAGGTGCCCTAACGCACCTTAATTCGTTAGGTAACAACCCTTCAAATACCCAACTCCCAAAAGGAAATGAGTTATTACCCCCATGGAATATCGAAACCCGAACCTCTCTCCGCAGAGGGAAAAAGGGGGCGCGACAGCATGGCGACACTACTGGGGACATCTTTAGGCACTTGCCATGATGAACTTATCTTTTTGCTAATTAGTCGAAGCATGCTTTATCCCATACTCTTCTCCCTTATTTGAATTTAACTTTCCATTTGTTAAGCATTTATGGTTTTTATCTCTGAAACTGACTTGTCTCTTTGTTTTCTTTTTCCTGTAACTATTTTTCAATTATTTAAATGTTGTATTTATTTTTCCTACGTGAAAATACTTGACTACATGTTATTAATTACTGCATAAATCATGCTCCACATCATATTTCAGTTGTGCGTATCAAATTCTATAGAAACGCTTTAATGGGTGGTTGCGCTCTTCCTATTTAGTACCCTTAAATTAGAAAGGCTTATTTGCGGTAAAACCAGTCGATCAGTGGTGCAGTCGACGGTTCTGTGCCTTCCCCATCGAGTTGTCTGCTTGAGGGTACCAGTCTAAAACCCCATAGAAACCTTACTCTGGTTAAAATTGTGTATATATCATGGTCAAACCTAGTCAGATCAGTTATGTTGTCCACATAATGATGCTTTAAGATAAGCCTTATCCAAAGTCCATCAGGTTTTCCTTAATTCCAATGGACACCACCACATTCTATGCATTAATTTGGAGAACCAAATGTCGATATGTTGATCATAAATGTATAAATAGTCGAGTCTAGCGGGGGTGAGGTCTAACCCTTTTCTTTTGCAGAAAATGAGGTACAAGATCCCCAGATTCGGTATGGTTAGCAACATCCCACCATTGCTACTATATTGGTGGGAGGACCTTTCCTCAAGCGACAAGAAGCATGTGAGAAAATACTCGGGTAACCTGCCTTCCTTGCTAGATATTGAGCCAAATAACAAATTGATCGAGGCTTCCACTTTATTCTGGGATAGTGAAAGAGTTGTGTTTCATTTCGGTGACATAGAAATGACACCTCTTTTAGAGGAAATAGGAGGGCTTGCAGGATTGACTTAGGACATTCCCGGGCTATTGGTACCAGAAAATCATACAGACAGGGGATTTTTGAAGACGATAGGGCTGAAGAAGAATGTCGACCTAGTGTGCTTGAAGGACTCCTACATACCTTTCGAATACCTATACGAGAGGTATGGCCATAGCAAGTCTTTCCGCACTTACCATGATGAGATCTCTCTCACTTCTCTAGGTCATATCCACCGCAGAGTGTTTGTATTCGTTGTATGATTTCTAGGCCTGCTAGTGTTCCCAATGAAAAAGGGAAGAATCCACACTAGGTTGGCCATGGTCACTAAGACTCTGATGGAAGGGATTAATGGACAAACATATACCATAGTCCTCATGATCCTAGCCAACATCTACAGGGCTCTGGAGCACTGTCAAAGAGGGGTCAAGCATTTCGAGGGTTGTAATTTGTTGCTGCAGTTATGGTTGCTGGAGCATTTCCAAAAGGGTCACTGTCGTCAAGAATTTTCGCGAAGGGCTTGGAACGACAATATTTCCTTCCATCACCCTAAGCAGATGACTTACATTCCAAAAAGATTTGCTCAGCCGGAAAATGCCAAAGAATGGGTAGAATTCTTTGATAATTTGACAGAGGAACAGGTGTAGTAGATGTTTGAATGGTTCCCAACAGACGAGTTTATTATCAGATCCAAGGATGCTCCACACTTGGTGCTGATCGGGTTTAGAGGGATATACCCTTATGTCCCTACGCGAGTTATGAGTCAAGCAGGCAGAAAATAGGTTGAACCAAGGGTTGTCAAGATGAGTCATTTCAGGGCAGACTTTCAAGATGACGGCATCCCTTACAAGTGCCAAGCTCAGAATATGTGGCACTACAAAAATCATTGTGGAGAAAAAGCACCGTTGAGCCAGACAGGTATCATGCAGGGTGCGAGCCTCTCTATTCTGCATGGTTGGAAAACAATCTGAAAGGAATGGTGACACCAGGGACCGGTCGAGGGAACAGAATCATAGATGGGGAAGCTGAAACTCAAGTCAAATACAACAGGCTGCGCAAGAGGGTCCATGACTCTGAGAATGAGCACCGGGAAATACATGAGAGGAATGTGAGTTTGATCGAGGAGTGTAAAGAGATGGCAATCACCTCTAACAGGAAACTGGAATACCTAGAGCGAGGAATAGTGAAGCTGGAAGGCAAAGTCATAAAGATAATTAAAAATTGCTAGAACGCTGAAGGAGCTGAAGGAGGACATTTGGCCAGAGCCTACTTGTTGCTGGGACTGCGCAAGCTAGGGGATCTATATGATGGAGTCCGGAAGATCGAGTCTGAGGAAGGTCCTTCTAGGACCAAATAGGCTAGATTTACTTGCTTTTCCTAAAATGTAATAAGGTGAAGTGCCATGTAGTGACTAATCTTATTATTATCTTAGTGTCATTTTGGGATTCGACTATTTTTATATTATGAAATGAAGTAGTTATTGGCATTAAAAGTTCTCCAAGTTTATTTGTCACTAGGCCTACCTCGGACACAATGAGGTTCCCAAAAATAGGACACGAGTTTATATTTGGCAAAATGTGTTTAAATACTGCACACATTTCATAATCCTCTCTGACTTGCTACCTTTTTGTTTTTGCTTATTTTTATTATTATTCTCATCCCCTTAGGTTGGTTCACTCATACTGGTCTCGTCAGCATATCATACCAGATATAGAGGCCCTCCACCTCCTCGTCCTCCAAGAAACACAAAAGCCAAAGTAAAGACAAAGATGAACGACTTAAGTGGAATCTGAAAGGAAAATATTGAGAATGCAGAGACTTTAGATGGTCGTAATACTCCAGCCCCAAATGATCTAGTTTTGAGACTAGAACAAAAGATACTAGAACTGGAAGGAGAACTTGAGCAGGTCCGCAACTTGGCAAACCTGTCACTCACCCTCAATGTCCCTGATATCCACCAACAAAACACAAAGAACCCAACACCTCCTTAGAACACACAAAATCAACATCCACAAAATCCTACCGCACCAAATCAATACGCAACTCCACCCCAAAATATCAATCCATTGCCGATACCAACTCCACCACAACATCATCATCAACCAATTCAGTACCCACCAACCACCACTTACCACACTCCCCAAAACATACCACAACCCATTCCCGATCCCCAAAACTCCACCAATGACTATTACTACACCTAGGTTCCTGGAACTCATCAAAGCAACCCCATATGCGTGGAAACTACACCTCATTCTAACTAACCAATCTCATGTGCACCGGAATCCTCCAAGAATGACCTGTTCATTAAGAACATGGCTGAAGAATTCAAGAAGTTGACAAGCTGAGTTCAAGAGGTTGAAGGCGATAGAGGAATAGAGGGTTTGAACTATGAAGATCTTTGCATATAGCCAGATATCGAATTGCTAGATGGGTACAAACCTCCCAAGTTTGAAATGTTCGATGGTACAAGTGACCATAGGGTTCATCTAAGGACCTATTGTGACAAGCTTGTCGGGGTAGGGAAAGATGAAAAGATCCGGATGAATCTCTTTATGAGGAGCCTTCCTGGGGACACTTTGTCTTGGTATATCAGCCAAAATCCCAAGAAATGGTCCAATTAGGTAAGCATAGCGTCGGATTTCACGGATCGGTTCAGGTTCAACACAGAAAATGCACCGGATGTCTTCTACATCCAGAATCTTAAGAAGAAACCTACTGAGACTTTTCGGGAGTACGCTACTCGTTAGAGGTCGGAAGCAGCCAAGGTCAGGCGTGCTTTAGATGAAGAACAAATGAATAAATTCTTCATCAAGGCACATGATCCACAATATTATGAGAGGTTGATGGTTATCGAAAATCACAAGTTCTCTGACATTATCCAAACTCGAATAAAGAATCGAAGAAGTAATCAAGAACGGGATGGTAACAAACTTAGAGGCCTTGCAAGCCACAAATAAGGCACTACAATCAGGTGGCATATCGAAAAAGAGAGATGTTGGGGTAGTAATGGTGGCCCATGGCCCAAAATCTCCACTCACATATCAAACACCTCCACCCACCTATCAAACACCTCCACCCACATACCAAGCATCACCGCCTACATATCAACCTTTATCTCCCAGATATTCCCAACCATCCACTGTCCATCACACCTATAACTCCCAACCAACCCACTTCCAATCACCACCAACTCGCCAAATTTATCCAAGACCAAGACCCAATTTCAATCGCAAGCCACCCAGACAGTACAACGCCATTGCCGAGCCCATTGACCAACTGTATGAAAGGCTAAAAGCCGCAGGCTACGTCACTCTTGTTCCCGCTGTAGCATTAGAAAATCCATCCCAATGGGTCAATCCAAACAAAACATGAGCATACCATTCCGGTATGAAAGGGCACACCACTGCTGAGTGCCGAACATTGAAGGACAAGATCCAGACACTCATTGAAAACAAGGTTATACAAGCAAAAGAAGTCGCACATAATGTCCACAACAATCCCCTCTCTGATCAAAGAGGTGATGGTGTACATGTGATAGAGACAAATAAAGAATGGGACCCTGAGAGGTCAATCGGGCTCATTCGAGAAGGCGACGACTTTAAGGATGCAATCACACTTACTCCTATTGTTGTTCAGCTCAGGAACTTATTGATGTTGAGGTAACCGCATCAGTTCCATTCAAGGTAGAAATAGCTTCGCACACAGCCCCCCCCCCCCCCCCGCTCCATTTGAAGTAGAAGTTGTCACACCTTTTACTGTGACGGTGTCAACCACACCCCCATTTAACTCAAAAGCAATACCTTGGGATTATGTAGTCGAGGCTCAGCGGAAAGGGAAAGCCAATACAGAGGAATCTGACAAGGAATGACTAGGACTGGAAGAGTCTATACACTGGAACATTTGGAAGGATCAAGCAAGGATACCACTACTAGGTAGCCTATCATTGAGACCGGGCCAGATGACCTGTGGAGGAAAGTGCAGGCAAAAGAGTACTGTGTTGTTCACCATCTAAACAAAGTTCCTGCTCAGATATCTATCATGTCACTATTGCAGAATTCAGAGGCACAGAAGAACGCCTTAATGAAAGTACTGGTCGAGGCTTATGTACCTAATCACATCACTGGTGGAGAAATGGCCTACATGGTTGGGCAAGTGCTGGAGAGCTATAAGATTATCTTTCACGAAGATGAGCTACCGCCCAAGGGTTTGAATCACAATCGGGCATTGCATATTACAGTGCAATTTGAAGACAAGTTCATTTCCAGGGTCCTGGTTGATGGAGGTTCAAGCCTAAATATTTGTTCATTGGACACTCTGAAGAGGTTAGACAAAGGTTTCCATGAGATACAGGTAGGAGGCATGAATGTGAAGGCTTTCGATGGGTCCTAGAGTGTCACGATCGGGGAAATCAACCTTTGCTTGCAGATGGGGCTAACTTGGTTCAACGTTGAATTTCAGGTGGTTGACATACCAGCCTCATATAATCTTCTATTTGGCCGACCATGGATTGATGTTGCTGGGGCCGTGCATTCCACACTATATCAAGTCGTGAAATTAAAATGGAACCGTCAGGAGGTGATCATCCACGGAGATGGGAGTAACCCCATCTATACCAGCCAAACCATCCTGGCCATGGGACACAAAAGAAGGCTAGGAGGGGAAACCTATCATCACATTGAACGGGTCAATGCCGTCGATAAGGATAAGTGGTGGGGTAACAAAATAGAAAGCATACTAGCATGGTCGGATATGAACCCGACAAAAGGTTGGGAAGGAACCTCCAAGGCATCACCAAACCACTAGAGCTGAAAAACCATGGTACCACCTTTGGGATCGGATACCAGTACACATGGCTATTATACTGGAATTGGTCGCCCCCATGTCATGGACCATATTACCCTCTTGAGCAACCGGTGCCATGTTTGGAGCATGCTTTCCACCAGGCCAACACAATATGGGGAACTGCAAAAGAAGAAACACTAACTGGGTTAAAGAACTTGTTCTTGGAAGATAAGGACATGGACTGCAGTGCCATAATTAAGGAGGAGGAGGAAGAAGGTCTCACTATTCAGACTGTGGCGAATGGAGTTGTTCTTTGAAACTGGACCGCCACACAATCCCGAGCCCGCTGAGTCCTTAGGTAGCTTGGTAGAATTTACTTCTATAGTCGTTCCTAGCATTTAAAATTTCCTATAGTTTTGTTTTAATCTTCACTTGTTTCAAAATAAATGCTCAATTCATCAAGTCGTGCTTTGTTTGGACAATTTTTCAAGTTTTAGTCAAATGCATTTGCTCTTTATTATTCACTACTATCTTTACATTTTCTTTCCACGGCATTATTATTACTTTTCCTGATGAACCAGAGACTGTGACTTGTAATGAGGCAAAGCAACATGAGAATAGTGATTCAGAGGAAGAAGATGAGATACCTGAGGAAATCATTAGAGAGGTTGAAAATTTTGAAAATAAGCCTAAGTCCAATATGGACGAGACCGAAACAGTAAATTTGGGAGATGCCGAAACCGTCAAAGAGACCAGCATCAGCATTCACTTGTCACGAATAGAGAAGGAAGAGTACATTCGTTTCCTAAAAGAATATAGGGAAATTTTTGCATGGTCATGTGATGACATGACCGGTTTGAGCACTTCCATAGTGGCTCACAAGTTGCCTACTAATCCCATGTGTCCGCCAGTAAAACAGAAACTCAGAAAGTTCAAATCAGACATGAGCCTGAAAATCAAGGAGAAAGTTACCAAGCAGATCAAAGCTAAAGTTCTCAGGGTGGTTGAGTACCCATCCTGGTTAGCTAACATTGTGCCAGTTCCGAAGAAGGATGGGAAGGTCCGAGTATGTGTTGACTATCAGGATTTAAATAGAGCAAGTCCCAAGGATGACTTCCCACTGCCAAATATACACATCTTGATCGATAATTGCGCCAAGCATGAACTCCAATCCTTTGTAGATTGCTTCGCGTGTTATCACCAGATTTGGATAGATGAAGAAGATGCAGAGAAGACATCGTTTATTACACCATGGGGTGTATATTATTACAAGATGATGCCATTCAGTCTAAAGAATGCTGGGGCCACTTACATGAGAGCCATGACAACCATTTTCCATGATATGATACACAAATAAATAGAAGTGTATGTGGACGATGTCATTATCAAATCCAAGAGGGCCACAAATCACATACCGAAATTGAGAAAGTTCTTTGACAGGCTCAGGAGCTACAATTTGAAAGTGAACCCCACAAAGTGTGCATTCGGGGTTCCCGCAGGAAAGTTACTGGGATTCATCGTCAATCGTCGAGGGATCGAGCTGGATCCGTCTAAAGTCAAAGCTATTCAGGAGTTACCACCACCTAAGAGCAAAAAGGATGTGATGAGCTTCCTAGGACGTCTAAACTATATCAGTCGATTCATAGCACAGTCCACAGTCATATGTGAACCCATCTTCAAGATGCTAAGGAAGGATGCCGAAATAAGCTGGACCGAGGATTGCGAGAAAGTTTTGACAAGATCAAGGAGTACCTATCCACACCACCATTCTGGTCCCGCCAGAACCAAGAGGACCTTTGCTACTCTATCTATCTGTATTAGATAGAGCATTCAGATGTGTTTTAGGACAACATGACGAGACAGGAAGAAAGGAGCAGGACATATATTACTTGAGCAAGAGGTTCACACCTTATGAAGCACGGTATTCGCTACTTGAACGCACTTGCTGTGCTTTGACCTGGACAGCCCAGAAATTGAGGCATTACTTCTGTGCCTACACTACCTACCTCATATCTAGGATGGATCCCCCGAAGTATATATTCCAGAAACACATGCCTACTGGGAAGTTGGGTAAGTGGCAAATACTACTAAGTGAGTTCGATATCATCTATGTAACTCAGAAGGCGGTCAAGGGACAAACATTGGCAAATCACCTTGCTAAAAATCCGGTGGGAGGAGAATACGAACCATTAAAAATGTATTTTCCTAATGAAGAAATATCATTCGTAGGAGAAGACATTACCGAAGAATATGACGGTTAGAGGATGTTCTTTGACGGAGCTGCAAATTTCAAAGCAGTGAGCAATGGAGCAATTTTGGTATCAAAAATGGGTCAGCATTATCCGGTATCTGCTAAACTCATATTTTCCTACACCAACTACATAGCAGAGTATGAAGCCTACATACTAGGCTTAACATGGCAGTCAACATGGACGTTCAGGAGTTGCTGGTGATCGGTGATTGATTTGCTTGTGCACCATGTACTAGGAGAGTGGGCCACCAAGAATTTCAAGATATTGCCATATCTGCACCATGTGCATGAATTAAGAAAGAGGTTCACCAAGATAGAATTCCGACATGTGCCCAAAATTCAGAATGAGTTTGCTGACGCATTGGCCACCTTATCATCCATGATACAACATCCAGATAAGAACTACATTGATCTCATTCCGGTGAGGATCCATAATCAGTCGGCATATTGTGTTCATGTTGAGGAAGAATCAGATGGAAAGCCTTAGTTCCATGACATCAAAGAATACTTATCAAAAGGAGAATACCTAGAGCATGCAAATCACACTTAGAAATGCACGCTCCGGAGATTGTCAAATCACTTCTTCCACAGTGAGGGAAACTTGTACAGAAGAACTCCTGATTTGGGTTTACTAAGATATGTCGATGCGAAGAAAACTTCTAAGCTACTTGAGGATATGCATGCGGGGACTTGTGGTCCACACATGAATGGTTTCGTCTTGGCTAAGAAGATACTCATGGTAAGTTACTTTTGGATATCCATGGAGACAGATTGCATTCAGTATGTTCACAAATGCTTTCAATGTCAAGTGCATGCTGACATGATAAACGTACCGCCAAATAAGCTCAATGCAACAAGCTTACCATGTCCATTCGTCACCTGGGGAATGGATGTTATTGGTCCGATTGAGCCCACTACTTCAAATGGACACAGGTTTATTCTAGTAGCCATTGATTACTTCACAAAATAGGTAGAAGCTACATCTTACAAAGCTGTAACCAAGAAAGTCGTCACAGATTTTGTCAAGGATCGTATTGTTTGCCGATTTGGAGTTCCTGGGTCCATTATTACCGACAATGCCGCCAATCTTAACAGCGATTTGATGAAATCCATATGTCAAGCTTTCAAAATCAAGCACAAGAATTCTACAACCTACAGACGTCAGATGAATGGAGCAGTAAAAGCCGCCAACAAAAACATTAAGAATATACAAAGGAAAATGGTAGAGAATCAAAATAGTGGCATGAGAAGTTACCCTTTGCTCTATTAGGATACCGCACCATGGTTCGCACATCAACCGGGGCACCTTCCTACATGTTGGTTTATGGTACCGAGGTTGTCATCCCAGCCGAGGTGGAGATTCCTTCTTTAAGAGTCATATAGGAAGCTGAACTCAGCGATGTAGAGTGGATAAGGAATCGCTATGAAAAATTGGCCCTTATCGATGGAAAGAGGATGAAGAGATACTATTCATAGATACTTTACATTTCCCCATTTGATGTAATTGAACTACGTTTGACCTGATTCCCATTTAAGAGGGGATATGTAGGCATCCTTATGGGTTCAGTCATATCATAATAAAATTTTCATTTCCCCCAAGATCAGAAATTGGGGGAGAATTTTGAGGAGGGTCCTCAAAATTCCGAAGCAAATCCAGCCAATGCCAACATGTGTCAGATGGTCAGTAATCAGTTAAGAAACTGGGGCAGAATTTTGAGAAGGATTCTCAAAATTCCGAAGAAGGTTCAGCAAGGCCTATCATCCGCAAACATCCGAAGGATCATCTACTAAACTGGGGAAAAATTTTGAGGAGGACCCTCAAAATTCCAATATAAGAAAGCTGCAATGCCTTTGAGACGTGTCACAATCCCTAGTTCATCAAAATTACTTGATATATCAATACGTTTCTAAAACAACTCTATTTTTATCAAATATTGCATATTTTCGAAAACTCTATTTCCATAACAGTCAGGTGTCACCCAGGGGAACTCGAAAGACTTTCAAACGGAGCAAAGTAAGGCCGGCGGACAAAGCACGAACCAACCTCCCCTCACAAAACTTATAATTTTTCTTTAACACGGGCACATTTGATGCAACGATAGCATTCACGAAACATGTATGCACAAAGATAATTAACTATCAATCAGGCCATCAGACATCGAATACATCTCCAACTAAGACATACACTACTCTTATTTGCTGCTCGCTCTTTGCATGAGTCTATTCCCTGTCCCCCATATTTGCATGAGGCTAATCCTTACCTCCCCATTTGCACGAGGCTATTCCTTGCCTCTATACTTGCATGAGTCTAATCCTTGACTCCATGAGGCTAGTCCCTGCCTCCATACTTGCATGAGGCTAATCCTTGCCTCCCCATATGCATGAGTCTAATCCTTGACTCCATGAGGCTAGTCACTGCCTCTATACTTTCATGAGGCTAATCCTTGCCTCCCCATCTCCATTAGGCTAATCCTTGCCTCCCTATCTGCATGAGTCTAATCCTTGACTCCACGAGGCTAATCCCTGCCTCCCCATATTTGCAGGAGTCTAATACTTGACTCTATACTTGCATGAGGCTAATCCCTGCCTCCCTATTTGCATGAGGCTAATCCTTGCCTCCCTATCAGCATGAGTCTAATCTTTGACTCCATACTTGCATGAGGCTAATCCCTGCCTCCCTATTTGCATGAGGCTAATCCTTGCCTATCTATCTGCATGAGTCTAATCCTTGACTCCACGAGGCTAATCCCTTGCTCCCCATACTTGTATAAGGCTAATCCCTGCCTCCCTATTTGCATGAGTCTAATCCCTGACTCCACATTTGCATGAGGCTAATCCTTGCCTCCCTATTTGCATGAGTCTAATCCGTGACTCCATACTTGCATGAGGCTAATCCTTGCCTCCCTACTTGCATGAGGCTAATCTCTGCCTCCCTATTTGCATGAGTCTAATCCTTGACTTCATACTTGCATGAGGCTAATCCTCGCCTCCCCATCTGCACAGGACTAAGCAATGTCCCCCTTTGCACGAATATTGCTCTATTTTACTCTTTATTCACTTTTCAATTGGGCTAAGCTCTGCCCTCCATTTCACAAGATTAAGCATTGTCTTGACAGCATCATGACTATTGCATATCATGGGCTGAAATATCGCCAATCTATCCAAAGGCATGATAGTCTAAAGGCATCATCCTCATAGCCGGAAGACACCATGCCATGGCCTGAGGATCTCTCGAATTTGCATATCATTATTCAAAGGCGTCATGGTTTGGAGGCACCATCTTCATGGCCCGAGAACATCATTTCATGGCTTGTGAATCACTTACTAAATAATGCATGGCCCAGGACATCATGGTCCGAGGACGTCATTTTCAACCATCCGAAGACAACCGTCATGGTCCAAAGAGAATTTGCATCATGTTTAATTTTTTGCAAATACATGTTTGTAGCATATTTTATCTACAAGTAACTAGTAAGCAACCGCTATCCTAGAAAGAGTGATCTCGCTCAAGTTCCTTCAACTATCCCGAGCTTTAACCGCTCACCATAGCCGTTTCGGCATAGCGTGTCCGTTCTTGCAATAATTTCATCGGCATATTCCACAGATGAACCCAGAACTACACATGGCCTGGTTCCTATAAAATCAGGAATATGTTGGCAACTTGAAGACCAGAGTCCATCCTTTGTCTTTCAAAACATCCCATCCGGTCAAAATTGGCCATCATTTCTTTACCCAAAAACTCTTTCATCCTTCACGGGTAAAGAGGGGCAGATGTTGATACCCAATTTCTCCCTATATATTTTTAATATGCATAAATACTTTTAAACTAGCATATATATGCATATATAAGCATACATAAGGTTTTTATAATTTTCCTATAATTTTAAAGATTTTAAATTGATTTATGTCCTCCCATTTTACTCATAAAACCCCCAATAATTATCCCTCAAATTATTGTTGGGATAATTTAGTCATCTAAATTCACTATTTATCCCAAAATATTGAGAAAAAATTAGAATGCATTTTCATAATTGCATTTTGCATTTTTAAAGCGAATTTGCATATAATTGTAGTATTAGCCTTATTAATATATTATTACGTTTTATATTCATAAAATAAACCTTCTATATTTTTAAAATGTTGAATATCTATTTTAAATTATTTAAGTACATGAAATTGTTTTGTAGAAATTATTTACTATTTATTATAAATTATGTGGGATTAAATTGTCTATTTAAAAATTAGCCAGATTTGTATTTCAATTTTAGCCCCGATTTTAATCCAACCCCAGCCCAATTTCTAACCAAATTACCTGACCCAAACCCTAAACCCGCCTACCTGACCCAGAACCAATTAAATCATGGCCGTTGATTTGAGAGATCAACGGCTCGTATCAACTCTTGCCTTTTTTAACTATAACGACACCTAACCCGAACTCATTCTCCCAAACCCGCCGCCTCTGTATTCTCATATCTCCTCTCCTCTCTCAATAACTCAATCAAACCCTAGCCCTTCAACCGCTGACCTCTCTTCTCTGATTATCTCTCATTGACTCTGAAGCCTCCAATGGCTTCTCTCATGCCATGCTTGCCTTCTCTAAGGTCTTCAAGGGCCCAGGGCCAAGCCGACTTGCATCTAGGGTTGGTCACTTGTCTGTTCTTGGCTACTCCAGTATTATTTCGAGCAAAATCATGCCGTATTTGTTACGATCCTTGTGGTTCTAGACAAGTTCTTTCATCTCCATATGGGTTTCTTCTGAAACCCTGATTTCTGCCTATATCTCCTAGATCTGTACAGATCTAGAACGATTTGAGTTTATTTCTTTACTGTTTTACACTGTCCTTGGAACGCTTTACAAGAATCATGTGATTTCAAGTGTTTTTGTCTTTTTCTAAAAATTAGGGTTTCAGAACTTCTTTTAAAACTTTGTTTAAACTGATTCTTTATATTTAAACTTCTATTTCTTGTATATTTCGATTGATTCTATGATTTTACTACCTTCTCAACTCGCCTATGTTGTTTCTTCGTTTGGTTCTGTGTATTAGCATGACCGATCGTTGCTTTTTTGAGTTTCTGTGACTATCTTGCCTCGAATATGTTCTTACTGAGTTCTAGCCTAACTTATATCACTTCTATGTGCTTGTGTCCATCTTGAATGTTCAAGACTTGATTTTTTTCTATTAGATCTGTTTAACCTTCGTGTTTGCTATGTCTGGTTGTTCTTATCTTACTCTATTTATATGCTGAACACTGAATCATGACTTTCTCTTTGATTTATTCTAGATTACCTATTTCATGGTTTGATTGGAAGACCTTCCTTTAAACCTTCGATTCCTACTCCTTCTATTCAAATTGATTGATTTGCTACCTTGTCTGCATTAGTATTTTATTCCTACTGATTATCTCCTTAAATAGAGTTTTCTGAACTTAGCCTCAATTGTTTACCCTATACTTAATGAATTTTAAATCATTCCTTATTATTCATACAGTGATTTGTTTCCTTATTTGTTATTTGTTCTTACCGTTTGAACTAATTCCCTTAACTTATGGGAGTGCTGGTACTGATTTTGCTCTAATTGATTCTGAGTTCCATACTTACTGCACTATTGTGATTCTTTCCTGATTTTACCTAGTTTCGAACTGTTATATATACCTACTCTCTCATTAACACAAACACACGACCACTTTGGTTCAAAAGCTCTCTCTCTCACACTTAAACTTTCTGCTCTCTCTCTTTTGTGCTACTTGCTACTATTCTAAGTTAGCCGGTTGCAAGCCAAGGCTAACTACTGTGCTCTCCTGCTCCTTCACTTTTTTTTACTATCTTCTCTACTGGTATGTTCAAGTTTCAATTCAATTTCAAACAATAATATGGTTCTTTTATTGCTTCAATTCATCTTGTTTCTAGTTTGCATTTACCTATGGTTTTGCTGTGAAACCTGCAGTTAATATGCTTATATGATTAGCATGTTATGAACTCCCCTTCTTTAGAATCAGTATGGGCATGTTACCCCTTCTATGTAATCTGTCTCCATGTAATCTTGCACTATCTTGACTCTGATGTGAATCTCCTCTATGTAGTCTGCACTCCTAATTTGTATAGTTCTTGGATTGAATCATGTGGATCCTATACTGAACCCCCTTAAGAATTGCTGGTTATGTGACTATGTCTAATCAGTTGTGTCTGAACATTCCTGTACCAATTCCTAAGACCTTTGTTTGTTATCATGTGTTCTATGTATCCCCAAATCCCTTGACCCCTGTTTGTGACTACTGAATTTGCTTTTGTTCTGTGGCCCCTCACTGTGTATGAACCTGTCTAAAGGGTGTTGTGTTTGGACTGTTGTTTACTATTCCACTCTCTTTTCAAACTGTCTCTATTGTTTTAGTAAATTATTTCAAATAAACTTCCTTTTAATACAGTTTTCCCACATAAACTTTTCAACTTGTGTCAAGCACTTTCACTCTACTCCTAAGTCAATAAGTTCTGCCCCCTCCAGTATGTGTACTGCCTTGGGATCCTCTTGAGAACCCTCTGAACTCTGGCATACTGAGGTTGGCCCTTCCACACTGCATTTATTCAATTTTGGTTACCAAGTCTAGGCGTAAGCACTGTCCGGGATCCTTGAGATACTTAGGGAACTTTGATGCACCTAGATTATGACATAGTCTATAGACTTGAGGCATTTTAGGCTATTGTGGGCTTTGGAAATCTGGGACTATCCATAGGCTCCCTATATAATAACATCTTATTTTCTTATTTACCTATGTAATTCAATCATATGGTATATAATAACTTGTAAATGAATATTGGGGTAATTAGTGAAAAGGGTAATAAGGGTAGAAACCATGCCTATAGGACTTTACATTTTGTTGTGTCTGCCTTTGTAAGCAGAAATCATGCCTATAAGACTTTTGTATCTTGTCATGTTAGAAATCATGCCTATAGGTCTCAATTTATTCCATAATAGAAATCATGTTTTAGTCTTAAAATCAGCTTCATAAGTAGATGTCATACCTATAGGATATAATTCAATCCAAATTCTGTCATAACAAGTGTTTACACGTTTGTTTCATTTATGCTTGAAAATTTTCTGATATCAGCATTAAACAAGTAGATATCATGCCTATAGGGAATAACACCAAAAATTCTGCCTATAGATCTCACCTAAGTTTAATTTAAATAAATCAACCCAGTCCATATTTTAGTTCACTTCTAAACTGGTTCAATTAAGTGGTTTATATTCCCTGAAATGAGTCTTTTTTAAAATTTTCTTAATTTATCATGGGACAGCATGCCTATAGGGATTAAAAAGTCTGTTTTAAAGACTTGCCTTATTTCACAATAAGACGTAGTTATCAGTGTTCCGCGTAGGCAAGCGTGTAGGGCGTTTTCAAAACTTGCAATTCTGAAATTGTTTCTGTGACTTAATGTTCTTCTGGTTTAACAGGTTTTTAAAAATCATTAGGCAACTGATAGGGCATTACTTCTGAGTTTATAAAAATAAATTGCTTGTCTTCTGTATATTCACCTAAACATCCTACCTTAGGGTACTGTTTAATAAAAAGGCCTTTATTTGTGTTTGAGTCGTGCTGTTTACATGCCTTATTGTGGAGGTAAACTGAGCCTCTTATTTGCTGCTTCCTGTTCGTGTTTGATAAGAGTCGTATGTGTTATTGCTCGTTGCCTTAGTATTTTTACCTTTTAAACCTTAGGGGTCTGTCTAGAACCACCTATAGGTAGAGGTCCTAAATCCCTCCAGGAGCATTAAGAAGGGATGGGTAGCAGCACGCAATGGAGATCGCTGACCAACACTCACTTTGAATTACCACTAAGGGGATGAGAAGGGTAGACATGGGATATGATAACTACGTGCTAATGCCATATGTAGCCCCTCGTTGAGGAGTGTTTACAGGACATTGTGTGCGGTGATCCTATAGGCTAATCAACCTAGGACTCCTCCTTTTCAAAATTCCTTTTGTTTAAACATTATTCTATAAATACAACTTGTCCAAAACCTTTGTCTTATTATTTGAGTTATACAAGCATGCCTTATTTGTAATTATTTGCTCCAAGTATTTATTTGGACTAATTCGTAAATATATGTTCGGTCGGGATCCACAGTTGTGGACCAAGTGGGGTGCCTAACACCTTCCCCTCGAGGTCATTTCGAGCCCTTACCCTAATCTCTGGTAATGCAAACCAATCCAAGAGTTAATCACTCCAGGTGCCCTTACGCACCTTAATTCGTTAGGTGGCGACTCTTCAAATACCCAATTCCCAAAAGGAAATGAGTTATTACCCCCATGGAATGTCGAAACCCGGACCTCTCTCCGCGGAGGGACAAAAAGGGGCGCGGCACCTTCTATAATATGTGCACGTGAAAAATTAGACACCCTCTTGTATGGTATTGGAGTATAAAACATCAATTGGTATCAGAGCGGGTTATCCCTAAAGAGGCTAACACCTTAGAAGAAGTTCAAGATAAGTGCACCACCTAGAAATTGGAAAGTGCAATCCACTGCTAAGCCACCACTCTTTAATGGCCAATACTACTCTTCATGGAAGTCAAGAATGAGAGATCACATACAAGGAGAGAACTATGACTATGAGACATTTTCACTGATGGTCCACTAGCTATTTTGAAGAAAAAAGTTGAAGGAGTAGATGCGCCAAAGACAAGATCTGGTTCCAATGCTGAGGATTTAAATAAGTGGGAAAATAATGCCAAAACCAAGAAATGACTTATTTGTAGACTTGGTCCAGATGAGTACAACCAAATCCAAGATAGTTCCACTGCCAAGCAAATTTGGGCCACTATGCAAGTGGCCCTGAAGGAACAACTCAGGTGAAGAGATCAAGAGGAACTCTATTGTACTCTCTGTATGAAAACTTTGCTATGAAGGATGGAGAAACTATTCAGGAGATGTACACAAGGTTCACTATATTGACAAATGAACTAAAATCTCTTGGAAGGATTATCCTTGAAAAAGAAAGGGTTGAGAAGATACTTATTAGGCTCTTTGCCAATTACTTGGGAATGTAAGATCACTACTATTTAGGAATCAAAGAATATTGTAACTGTTACATCCCGCAATTTAGTACGATAAAGTTTCGTCGTAAATTAATCAACGTAAGTTTGGGAATGAGATTATTGTGAGATTATAAGTATTGTACTATTTCAAACAAGTGATAAGTAAATTCACAAAGGTGAAAGGGTGAGCGAATCAAAGAAATAAATTTTGTCGAATTTGACATTTTGGGGTAAAAACGGTCTAAGCTGTAGTACCCCATATTTATGGACAAGTACCATACAAGGTACCACATGTCCATGATAGTAAGGTGTATAAGGTGTTTTAAAAGTAAGTGGTATTTTAAGTAATTTAAGATAATTATTAATTATGGAGATAATTGGGTAATTATGAATTTTTAAGTGGGAGATTAATTTGTAAATAGAATTTTTGGATAAAGCTTAAGGGGGACAACCCTCCCAACGTGGAAGCCCCCTAAGATCAATCATGTGACTCTTAAAATCACATAAAGGATGGCAAAATATGGAGTAGTCTTTGGCCAACTAAGCCATAAAGTGGGGCACACTCTCAAAGCTTAAGAAAACCATTCTAAATCATTTTGGAATCTCTACAATGAGAAAGGAAATTCAGCAACTCATTAGCAACGTGAATTTGCAACTAAAAATCATACGAGACTACGTAATTTTATAGCAACGGGATTTTGCGATTCTAAGAGAACACGGTACAATCTTTCTCAAGAATATCATACGGATTCTTCCCTACTTCGATCCGCCGTTTTGTGATTTGCCACATTTGACGTGTGTTAGAGGGATTGTCAAGAGAATTGGCTCAGGTATGTTAAGGCTATCCCTTCTTTCTTTTGGCATGATCTATATAACACAAACGAAACGAGAAAATACATAACTTCCATAAATGACTCTATTCATAAAAGTATTAGGAGTGCCTATGTTCTTGAATTCCCTTGTATTTTGTTATTCTATCATCTGTTCATGGGTCTCAAAAAAATACGTAAGTAGAAAAAAAGTTTACTTCATGATATTACTCAAAGGCATAGAGGTCTTATGATATTCCAAGAGATTTTATTGATGTATTTATCACGCATTGCATTTATTTTCATGGACTCGTGACCAAATGGCGTTATATACGCGTATATATGTATGTTATATGTATATGGGATATGGAAAAAGGCTACGGCGTTATATACGCACCACCACCTAATCAGCTGGTATACGTTGATGATTTTCCCATAGTGGCTGAAATGCTCTGATGGGATGCCCTCATAGGCTTGATGATGTTATGAACACATACACTTATGCGTGGTATGATATTTATACGCATATGCATGACATTATAAAAATTAAATGATTCACAAAACTATGCAAACGTACATGTCGAGTCTTTTACTCCATGTTTCTCTCATATCTATTATTTATTGATTTTCATTCCTTACATACTCGATACATTATTTGTACTGACGTCCCTTTGCCTGGGGATGCAACGTTTCATGCCCTCATATCCCGATATACAGGTCGAGAGCCCTCCAAGTAGACTATCAGCTTAGCAGAAAATGTTGGTACGCTCCATTTGCTTCGAAGTTGCTTGTTTGGCTAGTATGATTTAGACGTATATTGTTTGGTATGGCGAGACTCTGTCCCGACCTTTATGAAAATTATATGGCCCAGATTTATATGGCTAAGTTATATGGCTAAGTTATATGGCCCATATTTATATCAGGTAGTTTGAGCCCGACGAATGTTGAAATATGTTTGAATTGTAAAGTGGTCTAAGGATTTCATTTCTTCTTGAGAGCGACGTGTTCAATATTCAAAGTTATGGATACAACTCGATATTATGAGTTCGATTTGGAGAAGAAAAGAATTGGACGCAGAAGTAAGATGTGTTAGGTAACAATAGCTTCAACACCTCTAGAGTTAGACTTGGCATGAAAGATATTATGAGGAAGATGCTTATCGTCTAAGCTTAATGTCATTTGAAGTGATGATATTACTAGTGATATCGTGATGGTAATGTTATGTGCAATTGTGGCATGACTATTCTAATTTATGTGCATTGAGTATGACCTTAATAGAGGCACTATGTGATGTAAAAGGTACAACATATTCTACTTGGGGTCTCTTAATGAATTCTGATATGTGGGAGAAAGTAAGACTTAAGTATAACTCTTAATGCGCCAATATAGTAACAGGGCGAGTATGAAACCTAGAGAGTAGTGGCATGATTAGCTATTAAAATAAGCGTAGAAAGTATAGTATGGAGACTGTCGTGCACTGTATACGAGAGAGATAGACAATTCAAAGAGTTGAAATACTTGAAAATAATTAACACAAATATTATTGAATTTAGTGTTCAATTCTGACAATTTCCATGGTGTTGTATCTTGTACTACATGAGTTGAGAAAGTTTGAATATTGATAAAGTGATGCGATAACTGGAAAAGTATAATTTTACACAAGTGAGGGAGCCTACTATTATTGATCGTGTTTATTAGACATGTGGGATCACAGTTAGGACAGAGGGATGATTGCGAATTTGTTATGGTTTGAATTGTTGATATTTAAGTGAACTTGGGCCTGAATTGACTGGTTTTGTCATATTTAGTAAGCCTAATGTGCCATACGTGGTGACGATCCTAGTAAGAAGACTATATTTGTGGATAGAGTACACGGAGAATGTGTGATATTTGTTAATGGATGGGACACCATAGTAGATCTACCAGTATTGCCGAGGTCTGTGTTTAATGTTATCATGTGCACGGATTGATTGGTATCGTACTATGCGATGCACAATTGTCGGGTAAAAGATATTAGATTTGATGTTCCTTATGATCTTAGTGATTGCCATAGGCGAGGAATTTCCTAATACGAAAGTTTTATATGAGATGAATAAAAAGGTGTTCAACATATCTAATAATGATTTAAGACAATAGGGTAGAGATTCTGACCCTTGGGATAGTGGTAGTTGTTAATAAGATTCCAAACAAGTTACAAAAGGCATATGTAGGGTAAATATGCAATTATAAGATGAGCTTAACGATGAGGTATTCATACCTCTCTTTTCTAGGGTATTATTCGCTTAACATTCGAGGACGAATATTCTTTAAGTGGGGAGAATGTAACAACCCAAAATATTTTGATATACTTATTATTTGTGAGATTGAGATTAATTAAATAATTAGTGAGCCTATATTACACATATTAGTTGGGTAATAAATAATTAGAATAATAAATATTGATAAAAAAAATGGGCTAGGCCCACATTATTTCTGTGCTGGCCTACGTGCAATGACTTAAGTTAGAGGGTAAGGCCATTATCTAATGCATATACATAAGGGATTAGTCGGCGGCGCTCATGTTTTGGCAGAAGAGGCTATAATTTGTTTCTTTGGTGGATTAGTCGAAACCGGGAATTATGAGACTGAGACTGCTTTTGCAACTCAAATTTGCTATCCAGGTATAAGATTAACTTCATATTCCTAGGATTAAATTAGGGGTAATTAAAGCTATTTGTAATGTTGACAAGAATTACTTTGGATACATACTGATTATGGCAGACATATACTTAGAAAACCTTGGAAAAATACATAGAGTCTTATAATAGAACCTTAGTATTAGTTAATAATAACAAAGCTCTTTAAGATTGGTATTATGGAGTCAGAATACTTGGCATAGGAATCTGTTCCAGAAAACTTCATACAATATTGGACTAATTGTATTTATATATATTCATGAGATATATTCATTCTTCAGGTAAAGATTCACATGTATCTATGAGACCGACACTATCATATTCTACTTAGGAATAAATTTAGTTTGAATGAGCTTTAATGTGCTTTTGAATATCTATGTAACTAAAAGATTAGTTGAGTAGTTGACATGCCATATGCCGAGTATCAAATTGTACTCTAATATGAGAAATTAATTTGACTAGCATAGTTGACATTCTTAATTAATATTTTGGATAGATTGAGTCAATTGGAGGCTGTTTGGTTGGTGTTCTAGAAGTCACAAGGTTGGGAAACTTGTCATTTGTGAGGTAAGTGAGACTTTAAGCTTTGGGTGCTTGCTTTTTTTAAAATCCGTTTGAAAGTATGTTTTATTTTTGCCTGGTCCATGTGTTGGAACGAGCGTGCGCTTGGCAAAATCATGGTCTTTGACCAGCCGCAAATATATATATTATATTTTTAACAGCTAAAATTATTTAATAAGTGATTTGTAGTGTAGTGTGATGTGGCGTGGCCTTGTGCTATGGCGTTGGAGCATTAGAAATTATTTCTTCGCTGCCGTAATATATTTGGAGCATTGTCTGTGTCGCCGCTATATATTTGGGGAATTGTGTATGCCGCCATGATAGATTTGTGGCATTGTGTATGCCGCCACTATATATTTGGGGCATTGTGTATGCCGCCGTGATAGATTTTGGGGCATTGTGTATGCCGCCGATATATATTTGGGGAATTGTGTATGCTGCCATGATAGATTTGGGGCATTGTGCATGCTGTCGTGGACTCATTGGTGGTGTTTGGTTAATTTTCTACACTGCCGTTAATGACAAGTCCTTAGTGTAGATTGTGTTGAGGTATATATAATATTGTTGTTGAATAATTGTTTGAACCTTATATAGTAATTAATTTCTATACATATTATCTGTGTGCTCATTGTGTGTTTGTTTTTCTAACACTTGTTCCAGAGGTAATCAGAGTGGCAGGTCGATGATCTTACTGGGTTACGTTTAGGTATAACTCACTCCTTACCTGCATGTCCATGCACATACTATTGGTGTAGAAGGTGATAGTAGCCGACGAGTTCGCTAGAGTTGATTAAGTTATTTAGGTGAGCCGTCGCATTGTTCGTGGAGGCTGTCCAAAGAGTCTTTATCATTTATTCATATGAGGTCTTTTGTAATTCTCTTAGATGCTCCGCGGTCTAGTGTGGGATTTGGGCCAGAGTTTTAATCTAATATTTTGAGATATTAATTGTTTGTAATAGTTATCAAATTATTTGGATACTCATTTAATTAATCAAATGTTGCAAATAAATGGATAAGGTAAGAAAGTATGGTTCTCCCGGCAGGTGGTGTTAGCTGGGTACCACTCACGTCTAAGGGGTAGTTTTGGAACTTGACTCAATAGTCTAGAGCTATCTCTCTTGAGATGACTCAAAGTCCCCGCACTCAAAACAACCTCTCTTCTAATAGAGCTACTGACCCTAGTAATTTAAATAGTTGCACATGGATCCCTGTGTAGATAAGGCACGGTAAGAACTCTATGTCGGCAATGCATTGAATGGTGATGTAGGTGGGCATGCACTGTAGGAATTGTGGCTAACTAAAAAACCACGAGGAACATGGAGAGTTGCCGGAACGAGTATAGAAGGTCGACCTTTGTTGTAATAGGACTGGCCTCCAAATGAGGCACTACTAAAACCACCTGAACTATGAGGCCTCTTGGCCTCCCGCTCCTCATGCTCCTGCCTGCAAACCAGCTCTAAGCGTCTAGCAATCTCGACCACCTGGTCAAACCTAGTATCTATCGCAACCTCTCGAGCCATACTGAAATGTAAACCATAGTTGAGGCCATCAATGAACCTCTTAATCTTCTCCTCTCAGTGAGAACCAACCACACTACATGACAAGCCATATCTGCAAACCTCATCTCATATTGAGTCACTGTCATACCCTCCTAGCGTAGCTACTCAAACTGCCTACGACAATCTTCTCTGCGAGTCGGCGGGACAAACTTCTCTAAGATGAGAACTGAGAACTCATGCCATGTAAGTGCTATTGCATCGGCTGGCTTGCTCAACTCATAGGTCTGCCACCATCTTTAAGCTTCCCCGGTTAGCTAAAAGGTAGTAAATGCAATCCCACTAGTGTCCAAAATACCCGTTGTATGTAGAATCCGTTGACACCTATCCAGAAAATCCTAAGCTTCCTCTGGCTCTGCTTCACTAAACTCTGGAGGCTTAAGCCTCCCAAACCGTTCTAACCTCTTCTGTTCCTCATCAATTATAAGTGGATCAACCCCAACTCGAGCAGCAACAACCTGCTGGACTAGCAACACACCCGGTATCTGGTGACCCTGAGCTAGCTGCTCTGAAGTACGGGTAGGAGGAGCCTGGGCACCTCCCTTGGCCTATGAAGTGGTTGGTGTAGCTGGAATCGAAACTGCTTGAGCCATGCGGGTGCACACAGTCAAAATTTGAGCTAAGTCCTTCATATAGCCAAGAATCATGATGGACACTACTAGTGTCTGAGCTAGTCTTGCCGGCTCAACAACACCTGGTACTTGCTCCTCAACTGGAGAGATTGGTGGCTCCACAGGTGCTACTCTAGCTATAGTACGAGCCACACCTCGGCCTCTAATGCAGCCCCAACCTCTAATGCAACCCCTGTCTCTTGCGGCCCTAACTGGTGGTATTGGTGGCTATCTGCCTGGTCAGGCCGCATGTGTCCTCACCATCTTTGAGAGAATCGGAGGGTCAAGATCAAATTTCGAAAATAACAAATCTGCGTGACAAGAATACAAGAAAGTAGAGTTTTCTAACAGTTTGGTAGCCTCTCAAGAACCTAGCGGTCTGATACTAACTTGCCATGACCCAAAGTTCTAACCCGTCGTGATGGTGCCTAACACACTTGTTGTCACACCCCGACCCTGGGGGCGAGACCGGCACCCGGTGCCCCACCTATCCTTGCGTAACAACTTGTGACTAAGGAACTTTAAACATATGATGTCTACTAGCCTCTACTGGTGGATATAATATGATCAGAGCATCTCCCCCGACCTACTCATACTATATATATATCCACCAGTAGAGGCTTTTAGATATATCCTATCAATTAGTGCAGTGTGTTGGTCTGGTAGGTCTTTTATGTATATTTTGTTGGTTTGCCAGCTGTAGTAGTTATGACGGCCTTGTCGGCCCAAACTTTATATCGATATTTAGTCAGCATTTGCAGTTGTCTTGCAGTGTGGCCCATGGCCAAGATATGATATCATATGTTCAGAGTCCCTTAGTCACAAGTTGGTACGCAAGGATAGGTGGGGCACCGGGTGCTGGTCTCGCCCAAGGCTCGGGGCGTGACACTTGCTAGGCAAGCCAAATACAACAATAAAGAATCAAAATAATAGAATTTACATAAATAACATAAGTCTGAAACCACAATATAGCAAAATACTGTTAATATATGATAAATCCCCCCAAAAACTAGTAAATACAGAGTCATGAACTCTAATATGGGAATACAAATCCGAAATGACTAAATATAAGACTATCTGATAATAAAACGTGGTTTCATGCTAGGATCTCTTGAGGTGAGATTTTATTAAGGACCATAGTGTTACTAGAAAGGAGAAGTGTTAACTTGAAGGAAAGTCGAGGGAACTCATAGAAAGGGGTCAGCTTGGTAGTGGTTCGGGTCAACATGGTAATAGAAATGATGGGTTCTTCTAGTTAGAGGGACTCAGTTCTGAGGCTTCGTTATGTTCAAATGGGTTTTGAAGAGTTCTCGATTGTGCCGACCAAAACTTGAGATGGATGTCTTCTACAAGTATAAGGATTATGTTGTCGTTTGTGATCTTCTCCTGGATGGTGTCAAGTGGAAGGTTTATGGCTGATAGAGTATGTAACCTGCTTGTGATTCAGAGTTGATAATGGGGTTATCGTGTTTTCGTATGATGGCATGATAGATGTTGTGCGACGTGTTGGATTGAAGTTTGCATGTACGAGATTGCGATTCCGTTCAAAGTGAAGGCCATGAGTTCTATACAGCATGGACGATTTTAGATGTTTAGAAAAATGCCAGTACTATCTGGTATCACTTCAGAAGGGTGAACATTTAAGAAGGTGCAATGTGTTTGACTTGCGGATGCTTGATTGATATTATGGTAATCGCCTGGTTGATCGACTACTGATGTTCAAATTTTACTATATGGCACAGAAGAATTATAGAAGTATTTCTCTTGAGATGATTATAGAAGTATCTCTCCTGCAAATAGTTTCTAGATCTCCCCTACAAACTTCCTGAATAGGAACCAACAAAGCAAGCCTTAAAAGCAGAGGACTCAGTAATTCATCATTCTCAAGAGCTTCAAATAAATCTGAATTTCTGATAGAACATAAGTTACCTATCCATGTATGATGTTTGGTTGTTCCCATTCATTTGGACCTGCAAAAAGGAAATCAGGGGTTAGTCTTAGTAACCCAGACTAGTTTGGGTCCTTTTCTATAGGCAAAATGATAAATAAAATTCTTTTTATCCCAACTTGACAGTCTATTTTTCCCTAGAACAAAACGTTTGTTCATTTGATCTACCTTTTCTTTTGTAGTGCATTCACTCTTATAGTGACCAGTGTTACCATAGTTTGTGCAAATTTTATTCTCAGTAGTGTGAGGTACTTGCTTTTGGGATCCCACTTAGGTGCAGAGTTCCCAAAGCCAAGTCTTGTTCTGTTGCTACTATGTTTTTGTAGCCATGAAAGTGCAATAGAGGACCTGTTCCATTTACAAGTTCTGTCTAGCTCATGCTTAACCTTGTTCATGTCATCCTTTAAGACTCTTACATGTTCATTCTTTTTATACAACTCATCAGTCATTTTACCTACATTCTCTTCTAAAAGTGAGTTGTGTGCCACCAACTGTCTTTTTGCCTGTTCCTAACTTCAATTTTATATTTTCAAATCTAAGTTCCATTACAATTCTATCAAGTGCATGAACCTGGTTCTTTACCACAATATTTTCACTTTTAATTTCACAAGCCCTATGTTTCAGGTTTTTGCACTTAGACTTCAAAATGACACATTCTTTTGACAGCTGGCCCTTTTCATTATTCAGATCCTTAGATTCATCAATTAACTCTAATAGTAATTCAGATAATATTTCTTTAGATAAAAATTTAATCTTTTCTTTGAAATGAAGATACTTACCTCGGTTTCTTCATCAGATTCTCTAATAGCCATTAGTGCTCGTTCATCATCAGCTTTCATCTGAGCTTTCTCCCAAAAAAGCAACCATAGCCTTGATAGATCCTTTATTGTTGCGTTTCTTAGGATGCACCTATTCCTTCTTCCTGTTTCTTCATTCAACTCTTTCCTTCTTCCACTCAATCTCCCACAAAGGACAGTTCTTGATCATGTGATTTGTCTTTCCATACTTGTAACAACACTCATTGGTTTGCTTCTCCGGAGTTCTTGCCTTGCTATAGTTTTCACTTCTTGAAGAACCCTTTCCACTTCTTAAGTACTTCTTGAAGACTTTGGTGATCATTGTCATTTCATCATCTTCCAGATCAGAACCTTCAGTGATTTTGAGTGCTAAACTCCTCTCCTTCTTAGGCACATCCATTTTCATGGTATGTCTCCTAAGTTCATAAGTAGTGAGATTTCTAATCAATTCATCCAAGGGGAGTGTAGCTGTCACAACCCAAATCGATGGGCCGCGACGGGCACCGGTTACCATTACTCAACCGAGTACCAACATAACGTATCTTTTCAAGTCATACTATCATAGATAACTGAGCCGAAAGACTGCCGTAAGATAAGTAGAATACAACATGTGATACCAATTTATACAGAAGACATACGGGCCTATAAAATCAAAATAACCACTCGTACACTGAACATAGGCCAACAAGGCCATACAATCTTTTACATACATGACATATGTCTACAAGCCTCTAAGAACACATAATTTTCATAAAGGTCGGGACAAAATCCCGTCATACCAAACAATACACGTCTAAATCATACTAACCAAACAAGCAACTTCGAAGAAAAAGGAGTGCACCAACATCTTCCGCTGAGATGATAGTCTACTTGGAGGGCTCTCGACTTGTCTATTGGAACCTGCAGGCATGAAACACAGCATCCCCAGGAAAAAGGACATCAATACAAATAATGTACCGAGTATGTAAGAAATGAAAATCAGTAAATAATAGACATGAGAGAAATATGGAGTAAAAGACTCGACATGTACGTTTGCATAGCTCTGTGAATCATTTTATTTTTATAATGTCATGCATATGCGTGTAAATATCATACCATGCATATGTATATACGTTTATAACATCATCAAGCCTCTGAGGGCATCCCATCATACCATTTCTGCCACTGTGCACCAATCATCAACGTATACCAGTTGATTAGGTGGTGGTGCGTATATAACGTCGTAGCCTTTTCCCATATCCCATATACATATAACATACATATATACGCGTATATAATGCTATTTGGTCATGGGTCTATATAAATAAATGGAATTCATGATAAGAACGTCAATAATACCCATGAACAGATGATAGAATAACAAGATACAAGGGAATTCAAGAACATAGGCACTCCTAATACTTTTATGAAAACAGTCATTTATGGAAGTTATGCATTTTCTCGTTTCGTTTGTGTCGTATAGATCATGCCAAAAGAAAGAAAGGATAGCCTTAACATACCTGAGCTAATTCTCTTGACAATCCCTCTAACACACGTCAAATGCATCAAATCACATAACGGCAGATCGAAGTAGGGAAGAATCTGTATGATATTCTTGAGAAAGATTGTACCGTGCTCTCTTAGAATCGTAAAATCCCGTTGCTATAAAATTACGTAGTCTCGTATGATTTTTGGTTGCAAAGTCACGTTGCTAATGAGTTGCTGAAGTTCCTTTCTCATTGTAGAGATTCAAAAATGATTTAGAATGGTTTTCTAAAGCTTTGAAAGTGGGCCCCAGTTTATGGCTTAGTTGGCCAAAGACTACTCCATATTTTGCCATCATTTATGTGATTTTAAGAGTCACATGATTGATCTTAGGGTGCTTCCATGTTGGGGAGGGTTGTCCCCCTTAAGCTTTATCCAAAAATTCCACTTACAAATTAATCTCCCACTTAAAAATCCATAATTACCCAATTATCTCCATAATTAAGAATTATCTTAAATTACTTAAAATACTACTTATTTTTAACATACCTTATACACCTTACTATCATGGCTATGTGGTACCTATTATGGTACTAGTCCATAAATATGGGGTATTATAGCTTAGACCGTATTTTACCCCAAATTGTCAAATTTCGACGAAATTCATTTCTTTGTTTAGCTCACCCTCTCACTTTTGTGAATTTACTTATCACTTATTTGAAATAGTAAAATACTTATAATCTCAAAAAACTCATTCACGAACTTACATCGATTAATTTACGACGAAACTTTATCATACTAAAATGCGGGATGTAACATCATTCCCCCCTTGGGAACATTCGTCCTCGAATGTTGACTTATGTACTTATCATTTTCATAACTTATGTCCTCTGAATACTTTAGCACTTTCCTTGCCATCTAGGAAACTGTTCTGTAAATAATTTAAGGGCCAGGGCATTCTCCCCTTTAAGCTTCTTTCTCACATCATGAGTCGTGGTCGGAATGTTTCAAATCTTGTAATTGTTGCGATATTTTCTCATCCAACCTGTATGACTCTGACTTTGTAAGTGCGCCTATGCGATTCCTCTCACCTTTTCCTCAAGCTTTTAGTCAATCTCTAGGCCTCACTTTGTAAACATATACAAAGCTCAATAAGATGTTCCTTTAGGCATCTATACTGAAGTTCTTCGCTCGGTACTTTGTCAACTTACAAATATTGTTATATCTTATTTCATAGACCTGGTTATTCATCCATATGACTTTACTATATCTAGGTAGGTTATATTATACCATAACTCCTACTTCAATTTATCGTTACTGAGGCCTGCTACTAAACTCTAGGTTACTTTCTTTTCTTATCCAATATGTATAAATCTAAGTCCTTTAATGCTTCCTCTTTTCTATTCATCTTAAGAATGACGGCCTAATCTCATCTCATATTTTGTGACTTCTGTCCATCTATTGTTGATTCATCTCAATATTGATCTACAATTTACCACTAATAACTTGGAATTTTTTACGTAATCACTAGGGCTCACGTTGCGCCGAGGAACATTTGAAGTGATTTTTCCTGACCCATCTGGGGGAGATACGATACTTCCATAACACTATTTCATATCATAGTCATTCCAATATGATTTGTCTTACGTGGGTATTTTAATGCTTTACAATTCATTCACTCACTTATCAATCGAAGGCCCAAACATCATCCTTTATTTATCCTAATTACACCCTTATTCTACTACCAAGGCATCATTCCATCTCTTCTAAATACTACTAGTCTTAGACTTCTTTGAGTTTGTTTAGGCTATACTAAACTTTCACTCTTGTTTTCATGGCTTTACTTATCTATTCTCGTCACCTTCCCACTCGCCCTTTCTTATCCTTACTCATGTCTTCCTAAAATCCTGTCGCTTTACCATACTTTAACTTGGGAGTTACACCTATCTATTTATACTAGTCGCAAAGTTCACTCAACTTGCTTGCACCATAGATTCCCTTATGTTATTCTGGAATATCAAGAGAGACATCACATTGTCTCACTCTTCTTTACTCTCTTAATTAGACTTCGCGATACCTAAAAACCATATGTTGTAAGATATGCTACTGACGATATGGCTATCACTCCTGAATACTGAATCCCAGTGCTTCTAGCCCTCTATCTGAAGTATAGATTATTCGCAACCTTCTGCACCTGAGTATCTTGTACGTTGTTCACCTTTACCTTACTTACCTTAAAATATAGCTTCACCTCCTCTACTCCTTTCATAACCTCCCTTCCACATAGGTATAATCACCTCCACAACTTGAAGCTCTATTATAATACTTGCACCTCTGGTGCATACAATCTGGTGGGAGCTTCATAGTGACTTCTTATGAGGCTAGTACTTTTCTAACTGGCTTCATCATAGAGCCGTTATAAAATATGGATTTTGTACTATCTCTCTTGTACCTCTGATATTAAGAGTGATCCTGTAATGTTCTCAATCACGATTTCTATAATTTTCTGGGTCCAATAATCAGACTCCTGATTTACTTAGGTGATGTAACTCTATAGTTTCCTCTTCATTCTGATCAGCCTTTATGTAGGCTTAAGCTATCTTCCGATCTGTGCCTCCTGGTATTAGTTATTACTTTAGCCTTTCATGGGCATTATGGAATATCCATGACACAATCTTCTAATCAACTCAATCCTTTATCTATGCCCCGGGCTCAATTCTTTCTTTTAACTTATACCGGAGTCTTCTATGTCTGTATGATTGTAAACATTTATGTTGCATGTATAAAACTACGAACTCTTAAGTGCGTTCAAAACGTACTCTGGGTCATTAATCGAATAGTTCTTTTTGTTCCTTCTCAACTTTTTTTTAGATGCAAGCAATTACTTTTCTTGGTCTTTCTGCCCCATTGTTGCGTGTATACTTAGCTTACCTTAGTGTCCATACACATTGGAATTCCATGCAACTCATATGATGTTGAATATCACTTCTGATTCTACTTCCCGTTCATTAGCCACGGTAGGTGACATTTTTTTATGGAGTGCATATAATGTTGTTGTGAGACTGTTGTTATAAGACCAATTCCTCCTTAGGTCACTGAGATTAAGTTGAAGCCTTCTTCCTTACTTCCTCAACTAGTCTTTCATTATTGTATTTAGGGAGGATCCACTGACTCTTGTAAAGCTATGAGCTTATTACATTGTATATTCGACGGACCTTTTGATGTCCTTCCTTGCCTATAATTATCTGGAGTTACTTAGTTCCACACCCTTGTGCTTGTAGGGTTGCTTCTGAATTGCTATTTTTATTGTCTTCCTAGTGGCCCTCTCTTTTATTCCCGTAATAATCATACGGTACCTTTAACTACCCCAACTCCTACCTGAATATTTCTCAAGTATTACAATGACATTACTACGAGGCTGAATTTACTATATTGGGTTTTAGTATGTTTATCTTGCACGATGTGCTGACTCATCTGTAACCTCCTGTTTATCCATAACTAGGCTCTTCCTGAATCGACTACCAACTACTCATTGGCCCATTCTCATATCAATTTTCCGCGGAATCTTTCTTGGGTTATTTCCTTTCTTTTAACTTACCTTTCGCATTGGCTCCTTATTTATCAATAACATCTCGGGTAGGAACCCTTAATTCCATTTCTTGATGTCGTGTTTGTATAATGTTCTGGAATTGCAGCATACTTGTAGGATTGGGATAAGTGAAATCTTATCCCTTTCTCGGTCTTATCGCATTCTTCCCTTATTATTCCATAGTTACAAAATACCACTTTATTCCGACTTAATGCCACATCACTCCATATTCCCCGTTTTAGGAAAGTACTAAGATTTAGTGCTACGATAATTTACGTATAGATATTTTACCTCTTTGGCATCTTTTCACATCATCGATGACTCTTACTCGCCTTGCGGTAATCCTTCTGCACTAAGAATAACAAAATTCCTTACTCACGAGGGTGATACCTAGTGTAACTAGCACACTTAGTCCTTTAAGCTTAACTTTGCTCATATTGCTTGCTTTAGGAAAGCATCTTCCTAAATGACCTTTAAGGGTTATTCTTCTGTCGTCCATTCTTTCATCGCCGGAATGCAATCTGAAATTCTCATGGTGCCGACTATTATCAAGTCACTCAGTCCCCAATTCATGTTTAGTTTACCTTGTTCACTAGCCCATACTGATTTCTTATTACTTTGGGGTCTAACGTTTCCTTCCGATAATCACGTTAGAGTCGCAAACTTATTTCTTCAAATTACGATATGACTTTATGGCCTATACTCTTTTGTTGTCTCAAGGCCTGTCACCTTTCCTCTTTTCCTTCACTTGACTATAGACTCTGTAATACTGTTATCATGTTCATTTTTCTTTTTCTACCGTTGTCATCTTTGTATCACATCTTACTTATAATACTTCACTAACTCTTTTCTTATTTCCCGCTAACATCTATGTCTATCACTTTATTCGAAACACTCGAATAATACATTCTTTTGCTTTTTGCTCCCCTTGCTCCATCCATTGGCTTTTCGAATTGCCTAACATTCTTTCTCTACTAGGGATGAGAGCCACACTAAGATAATATTTATCCCTTCAAGGCTTCCAGTGCCTATCTTCTGAATTTTCTTGATCAAGCTAGTATTCACATCTAATTGTAATGTTCTAGAGTGCACCATCTGGGTGTTTCACAATGAGGTCTATTAGCACCTTTGTAATATCCTTCGGAAATGTTAACTAACTCAAACAATCCATCCATCATTTTGGGTTACTCTAACCCAAGCCAGATCATGATATCCTATCCTTCTGTTAAACCATATTCGTTTGCTCTCATAGGGCATGACTCAGATGGGTGTGGTCGATTGTACATACATCTATTACTATTGAAGGTAACTCAAAATGCTTATATGTCCCTTCGCGAATTGTAGATAATGTTCATCCTTACTAACTATGTATCTCGTACTCTTTTTTTTCACCTTGCTTCTTGTACTTGTTGAAACTTTTACCTTTTGATTATCTCGTTGCTTTTTACCACATGGGTGGATAGATATTCATGTCTTAGGGCTTCTTATCAAGAAGCTTACACCTTTTTGTACACACATGATCTATTGAAGACCTCACATTTACTCATCATAAGCATCATGCAGAATCGAGTTCCTCTAACCCAACTCTTCTATAGCCACATGCAATTTTTTTTCTAATCGTAGAAGGATTTAGGTCTCGTTATATTACAAATATAATAGAATTTAGGAGTTTGAATTCTTATAAATGAGCTCTACCACACGATCTAGAGTAAGAAGAAAGAGTGACAGTCTTAAATACCCTGTAGCCTCCTCCTTATAAGTGTGGTGCATGACACACCTATAAACAAGACTCTACTAGACACGGCTTGTAGACTCCCTATAACATAACTGCTCTGATACCACTTTTGTCAGGACCCAAACCGATGGGCCGCGACAGACACCCGTTAACTTACTCAACTGATTACCAATATAACGTATATTTTCATGTCATACTATCATAGATAACTGAGCCGGAAGGCTACGTGAGATAAGTAGAATACAACATGCGATACCAACTTATACAGAAGATATACGGGCCTATAAGATCAAAATAACCACTCATATACTGAACATAGGCCAACAAGACCATACAATCTTTTATGTACATGAAATCTATCTACAACCCTCTAAGGATACATAATTTTCATAAAGGTCGGGATAAAGTACCGACATACCAAACAATACACGTCTAAATCATACTAACCAAACAAGCAACTCCGAAGCATGATAGGTATATACGTTCATAACATCATCAAGCCTCTGAGGGCATCCCATCATACCATTTCTGCCACTGTGCGCAAATCATCAACGTATACCAGTTGATCAGGTGGTGGTGTGTATATAACGTCGTAGCCTTTTCCCATATCCCATATACATATAACATACATATATACGCGTATATAATGCTATTTGGTCATGGGTCTATATAAATAAATGGAATTCATGATAAGAACGTCAATAATACCCATGAACAGATGATAGAATAACAAGATACAAGGGAATTCAAGAACATAGGCACTCCTAATACTTTTATGAAAACAGTCATTTATGGAAGTTATGCATTTTCTCGTTTCGTTTGTGTCGTATAGATCATGCCAAAAGAAAGAAAGGATAGCCTTAACATACCTGAGCCAATTCTCTTGACAATCCCTCTAACACACGTCAAATGCATCAAATCACATAACGGCAGATCGAAGTAGGGAAAAATCTGCATGATATTCTTGAGAAAGATTGTACCGTGCTCTCTTAGAATCGAAAAATCCCGTTGCTATAAAATTACGTAGTCTCGTATGATTTTTGGTTGCAAAGTCACGTTGCTAATGAGTTGCTGAAGTTCCTTTCTCATTGTAGAGATTCCAAAATGATTTAGAATGGTTTTCTTAAGCTTTGAGAGTGGGCCCCACTTTATAGCTTAGTTGGCCAAAGACTACTGCATATTTTGCCATCTATTATGTGATTTTAAGAGTCACAAGATTGATCTTGGGGGGCTTCAACGTTGGGGAGGGTTGTCCCCCTTAATCTTTATCCAAAAATTCCAATTACTAATTAATCTCCCACTTAAAAATCCATAATTACCCAATTATCTCCATAATTAATAATTATTTCAAATTACTTAAAATACCACTTACTTTTAACACACCTTATATACCTTACTATCGTGGCCATGTGGTACCTTGTATGGTACTAGTCCATAAATACGGGGTCTTATAGCTTAGATCGTATTTTACCCTAAAATGTCAAATTTCGACGAAATTCATTTCATTGATTTTCTCACCCTCTCACCTTTGTGAATTTACTTATCACTTGTTTGAAATAGTATAATACTTATAATCTCACAATAATCTCATTCCCAAACTTACGTCGATTAATTTATGACGAAACTTTACCGTACTAAAATGAGGAATGTAACATTATTCCCCCCTTTGGAAGATTCGTCCTCGAATGTTGACGTATGTACTTATCATTTTCATAACTTATGTCCTCTGCATACTTTAGTACTTTCCTTGCCATCTAGGAAATTATTCTATGAGAAAATAGAGTTATCCCAAATTTTAAAGCAAGTAAAATATCAACTATCACCAATGTGCATAACATTTCATGTACTCAATACTACTGTCAATCGCCCGTATATTGTATGAAACTTCCAAATCAATTTTGTCATCTAGAAGAGGAGGATGCACGCGGCTTATCCATTTTCTAAAAGAACATTCTAAAAATAAACTCGATTCAGCTTAACGCACAAATAACAAACGAAAGAAGAAAACATCCTAAATGTTTAGTAGCCTCAAGCTCATAAGTATGGGCGCCTACATGCCCATGAACAAGGCTCTACTAGACACTGCTCCATGACCTGAGGTTTAAAGCCTAAGCTCTGATAGCAACTTTGTCACGTCCCAAACTACCCCTAGACGTGAGTGGCACCCGGCTAACACCACCTGCCGGGAGAACCATACTTTCTTACCTTAGCCATTTATTTGTAGCATTTGATTAATTAAATGAGTATCCAAATAATCTGATAACTATTACGAATAATCAATATCTCAAAATATTAGATTAAAACTCTGCCCCAAATCCCACACTAGACCACGGAGCATCTAAGAGAATTACAAAAGACCTCATATGAATAAATGATAAAGACTCTTTGGATAGCCTCCACGAACAATGCGGCGACTCACCTCAATAACTTAATCAACTCTAGTGAACTCGTTGGCTACTCTCACCTTCTTCACCAATAGTGTATCTGGATGGACATGCAGGTAAGGAGTGAGTTATACGTAAATACAACCCATGAAGATCATCGACCCACCACTCTGATTATCTCTGGAACGAGTGTTAGGAAAACAAACACACAACGAGCACACAAATAATATGTATAGAAATTAATTACTATATATGGTCCAAACAATTATTCAACAACAATAATATATATATCTCAACACAATCTACACTAAGGACTTGTCATTAACGGCAGCGTAGAAAATTAACCAAACACCCCCAACGAGTCCACGACAGCATGCATAATGCCCCAAATCTATCACGGCATCATACACAATGCCCCAAATATATATCGGCGGCATACACAATACCCCAAAATCTATCACGACAGCATACACAATGCCCCCAAATATATAGCGTCGGCATACACAATGCCCCAAATCTATCACGGCGGCATACACAATGCCCCAAATATATAGCGGCAGCATACACAATGCCCCAAAAATATTACGGCAGCGAAGAAATAATTTCTAACTCCAACGCCATAGCACAAGGCTACGCCACATCACACTACACTACAAATCACTTATTAAATAATTTTAGTTGTTAAGAAAATAATATATATATATATTTGTGGCTGGTCAAAGACCACGATTTTGCCAAGCGCACGCTTGTTCCAACACATGGACCAGGCAAAAATAAAACATACTTTCAAACGGATTTTAGAAAAGCAAGCACCCAAAGATTAAAGTCTCACTTACCACACAAATGACAAGTTTCCCAACCTTGCGACTTCTAGAACACCAACCAAACAGCCTCCAATTGACTCAATCTATCCAAAATATAAATTAACAATGTCAACTATGCTAGTCGGGTTAATTTCTTATATTAGAGTACAATTTGATACTCGGCATATGGCATGTTAACTACTTGACTAATCTTTTAGTTACATAGATATTCAAAAGCACATTAAAGCTCATTAAGACTAAATTTATTCCTAAGTAGAATATGATAGTGTCGGTTTCATAGATACATGTGAATGTTTACCTGAAGAATGAATATATATAAATACAATTAGTCCAATATTGTATGTTTTCTGGAAAAGATTCCTATGCCAAGTACTCTGACTCCATAATACCAATCTTAAAGGGCTTTGTTATTATTAACTAATACTAAGGTTCTATTATAAGATTCTATGTATTTTTCCAAGGTTTTCTAAGTATATGTCTGCCATGATCAGTATGTATCCAAAGTAATTCTTGTCAACATTACAAATAGCTTTAATCACCCCTAATTTAATCCTAGGAATATAAAGTTAATCTTATACCTGGATAGCAAATTTGAGTTGCAAAAGTAGTCTCAGTCTCCTAATTCGCGGTTTCGACAATGCACTCCACCAAAGAGACAAATTATAGCCTTTTCTGCAAAAACATGAGCGCCGCCGACTATTCCCTTATGTATATGCATTAAATAATGGCCTTACCCTCTGACTTAAGTCATTGCACGAAGGCCAGCACAGAAATAATGTGGGCCTAGCCCATTTTTTTTATCAATATTTATTATTCTAATTATTTATTACCCAACTAATATGTGTAATATAGGCTCACTTATTATTTAATTAATCTCAATCTCACAAATAATAAGTATATCAAAATATTTTGGGTTATTACATTCTCCCCACTTAAAGAACATTCGTCTTCGAATGTTAAGCGAGCAATACCCTAGAAAAGAGAGGTATGAATACCTCATCGTTAAGCTCATCTTATATTTGCATATTTACCCTACATATGCCTTTTGTAACTCGTTTGGAATCTTATTAACAACTACCACTATCCCAAGGGTCAAAATCTCTACCCTATTGTCTTAAATCATAATTAGATATGTTGAACACCTTTTTATTCATCTCATATAAAACTTTCGTATTAGAAAATTCCTCGCCTATGGCAATCGCTAAGATCATAAGGAACATCAAATCTAATATCTTTTACCCGACAATTGTGCATCGCATAGTACGATACCAATCAATCCGTGCACATAATAACATTAAAGACAGACCTCAGCAACATTAGTAGATCTACTATGGTGTCCCATCCATGAACAAATATCACACATTCTCCGTGTACTCTATCCACAAATATAGTCTTCTTACTAGGATCGTCACCACATATGGCACATTAGGATTACTAAATATGACAAAACCAGTCAATTCAGGCCCAAGTTCACTTAAATATCAACAGTTCAAACCATAACGAATTCGCAATCATCCCTCTGTCCTAACTGTGATCCCACATGTCTAATAAACACAATCAATAATAGTAGGCTCCCTCACTTGTGTAAAATTATACATTTCAAGTTATCGCATCACTTTATCAATATTAAAACTTTCTCAACTCATGTTGTACAACATCATGGCAACTGTTAGAACTGAACACTAAATTCAATAATCTTTGTGTTAATTCTTTCCAAGTATTTCAACTCTTTGAATTGTCTATCTCTCTCGTATATAGTGCACGACAGTCTCCATACTATACGTTCTACCCTTATTTTAATAGCTAATCATGCCACTACTCGCTAGGTTTCATACTCGCCCTTTTACTATATTGGCGCATTAAGCGTTATACTTAAGTCTTACTGATGATAGGCTATAATTGCATATTTTAGTCGATTATTACACTCTAATTTACTGCACTTTAGTTGAGTTTGCGCTTTAATCGCTAGTGTTTTGCACTAATTATGTGTTTTATGCCTTGTAGGTGTGATTCCGAGCTATATAGATGTTATGGAATGAATTTAAGTGATTTGAAGCTTTGAAGTCTGAGTAAAAGCTCAAGGAATTAAGCCGGGATCGTGTTCGGGGGTCAAATTTGATAGTTGAGAACAAACGAAGACTCGATGAGGCATATTGCGCATTGTCTAGTAAAATGCACATAACATTTTACGCAGAACTCCATTTTGGCTCCATAATATATGGCTGGAAAGATAACTCAAAGGGATACAACTTTCATGTTTTGCGTTTTTTAAATTCTAAATGGAACAAGATGAAAAACTGCGGTTTCACCGCAACTGCGGCAGAGTGCAGACGCAGACAATTGAAGAATTAGGGGCCATGTTTGGCCGCGGTTTGACCGCGACCGCGGCAGGAGGCGGAAATTTTAGGGACTAAAGTGAAAAATACGGGATTTTTATCCCAAAACCCTAACTCCGCCCAAGAGAGGCATGTATTGTTTTGGAGAGTATTTTTGGCAAGAAGAACAAGTGTGAGAGATCACCCAAAACATCTTGGTTTCTTCTTCTCTTTATTTTTCTTGCAAGTTTTATGATAAATATTGTTTTAGTTTATTTACCCATAGCTATAAGTGGCTAAATCCTTTGTCTAAGGTTTTGATGGAACCTATTTGGGGATGAACTTCTTGTTTATGTTAATACAAATTGCTAGTCTCAATCTTTATTTGTTCAACTTTGTGTATGTTGTAGTTAATTAATAGGATCCTCAATTAGTTGTGCCTATTTAGTATGCATAACTCGGGAGAGAGTGCATATTTAGGTTATTGTTGAGAAACACCACTCCCAAAGTATAAGAGGGATCTATAACTGCAGGTTTAAAGGCGGGATTAGGGATAACGAAGCTTTGGGTTCAATCTTAAGTGAACTGTGTTAATTAAAGCTAGCTAGTGTATCTCGGGAGAGTGCAATAGTATATTACTGTGATTACTCGGGAGAGATTTACGTTAAGAAAAGCGTTCATGATTGATAGAGGTGTGTTGGTCAATTTATATGAAGCATAAACAGAACGGATTCCATCAATAGGGGAAGTCATTACCTTAGCATTTTCTTATCATTGTTTACAACCTTAGCATTTTAGTTTACAGCTTGTTATTTACTTGCAATCTTAGTTAGTAAACAAACCTTCAACTGTGATTCAAAAGTTTGGGAAATTGATTCTCAAGAGCTTAGTAATTCTAAAGATAGTGATTGACAGGTTAACTCTCTGTGAATTCGACCCTGGGCGTAATACTCGGGTTATATTTGCAACGTCCGCATTGTCCTTTTTATAAGGCATAGTTGGGCGTGATCTGTCACGACCCAAATCCCGGTCGTGATGGCGCCCAGCACACTACTAGGCAAGCCCGACCATTATTCAACACTTAACCCAATTTATCAAAAATAGCGGAAAGAAATATCAATTAAGCAAGATTAAAGTACTGAAGAATTTAACAAAATACACAATATAATCTCACTAGGACCCGGTGTCACGAATTTGAGCCTCTAGAATACAGAATATCATCCTAATACATGGTATATCCAAAGTCTGATAATGCGGAAATAAAGAGATAGGATAGGAGGGAGAATATCAATGGCTGCGAACGCCGTGCAGCTACCTCGATACTCCCAGAAGCTGGATCTGCTGATCAACAGGATCTACTAAGCCTGAGACTGCCTTGGATCTGCACACAAGGTGCAGAGAGTAAAGTGAGTACTCCGACCCAGTGAGTAATAAAAGTAACTACAGTCCAAAGATAAGAAAATCCAGTAAATACACAAAGTAAGCTAAAATCCAAATATACAACAACATATGGAACTGAGCAGCTAAACAACAGTATAAATAGAAATCCATGAATGCAATGCAATGCATATGATGGTACATTCCAGTACCCACTGCAGCGTGCAGCCCGAGCCATCCATATTTATTTATCATCGACGACGCTCACTGAGGGTGTGTACAGACTCCGGAGGGGCTCCTACAGCCCAAGCGCAATATCTTGGGCAGTCATTGTTACCTGACCGGTCAGCCATTGTTACCTGACCAATTTATATCATACAATGCCATTGTTGCCACTGTTCAAGTATATCAGTCAGTGTCATTGTTACCACTATTTCAAGTATATCACACAGTGTCATTGTTACCACTGTTTCAAGTATATCACACAATGTCATTGTTACTACTGTTTCAAGTATATCATACAGTGTCATTGTTACCACTATTTCAAGTATATCACACAGTGTCATTGTTACCACTGTTTCAAGTCACTTTATAATCAGTCCAGAAAATAATATAATAAGCCCCTTGGGCATTTACAAAACAGAAGTTCCCAGCCCGGAATACATTTAAAAATATCATTTAAGTTTTCAACACTTAGAATTATGGCTGAGTTTGTAAAACAGCATTTAAAACCTTAGACTGAAGATAAATGATATGCAAATCATGCTAAGCAGTAATATCAATCCTCGAAGGATTTTACAAATTGGCACAAGGCCCCAAATATGGCATCAAGCCCCGTAATATCAATGAAGTATGTGTATCAATCACCAGTATAGTATAAACATCACACGGGATGGACCAAGTCACAATCCCCAATAGTATCCGACCCCGCACTCACCATGGAGTGCGTGTCACGCCTCAATATAGTATTACGATATGAAAGTCCGGGGTTTCAAACCCTCAGAACAGCATTTACATCTATTACTCACATCTAACCGGCCGTAGACTTGTCTGCAATGCCCTTTCCTCTTGAATCAACCTCTTCGCGCGTCGAATCTAGACAAAACCACAACGAATACATCACAATAGGCTAAGGGAATATAACCCAATCGAAAAGACTCGAAAAATGTCGAAAATCCCGAAATTAGCAAAACCCGAGCCCCGGGACCACTTCTCAAAAAATTACGAAAGTCATATCACCGGATTCCTCGTCTCACCACGAGTCCGTACATATAAAATTTACCAAAATCGGAGTTCATTTGACCCCTCAAATCACCAAATCTTATTTTCAAATCCCTAGGCCTAAATCCTCAATTTTTCTACAATTTTCATGCTCAAATCCATACATAATTGATGTACTTAACTCAAAATAGGTGGGGATAACTTACCTTCACATTGATGATGAAAATCCCCTCTTGAAGCTCCCCAAAAATCGTCCATACTTTGAAGAAATGAAGAAAAGTGAGCTAAATCCGTGTATAAAAGAATCTTGTCTGTGCTTCGTCGAGTTGTACCTTGCACTTGTGCTATACAAGTTGTACATCCTATTAAAATTGTTCCTTGTCGGACACCTTCTGTTTAAACACCCATAACGTCTTGTATAAATATCCAAATGATAAACGGTTTGAAGATTTAGTAACTAGACGCAAAGATCTTTAATTTGATAGGTTGTACACCACATAACTCTTTATATATCCCGAGATATGAGCTTCTAAAGTGCATCGTAAATTCTGCCGAAATTGCTCCAGCAGCCCTTTTCGATCCATCGTAACTTTCTGAGATGATATCCAAATCGCGAATGGTTTAACTTTCCGAAAACTAGAATGTATGGTCTACAACTTTTGTGTTTTGCACTCTTTCTGATTTCTTATAGATTACAAGATATGAGCTTCCAAACTGGACTACTCGCAGCTGAATTTCTGCAATTTTCTGCAATTTTTCCTAAGTCCGAAATCACTCCGAGACACCTCCGAAACACTCCCGAGCACTCGGGGCTCCAAACCAAATATGAACACTGACTCTAAAACATCACACAAACTTGCTCGAGCGATCAAATCGCCAAAATAACATCAAAATCAATGATTTGAGCCTTAAATCCAAGAATTCTTTCAAATTTCATAAACTTTCAAATTTTTCAATTTAAGGCCGAAACCCGTCAAACAACGTCCGTTTGTAACCAAACTTTACAGGAAGCGCTTAACCAACATATATGACCTTTACCGGGCATCGGAGCCAAAATACGAGCCCGATACCATTACTTTCTGATCAAATTTCATTTTCATTTTCCTCAAACATTTTCAGAAAACAATTTCACGAAAAAATTCATTTCTCGGGCCTGGGACCTCGGAATTCGATTCCGGAAACACGTTCAACTCCCATATTTTTCTATGGACCTTTCAAGACCGAAAAATCACGGGTCCGGGTCCGTTTACCAAAAATGTTGACTAAAGTCAACTTTAACAATATTAAATATCAAAATTCTTCAAATTTTTCACATAATTCATATATTTCAACACAAAAATATTCCGAACACACTCCTAAGTCCCAAATAACCTAACAAAGCTATCCAAACCATAAAATTTGCATTTCGAATCCGATATCAAAATTTCCACTTCCGGACAAATTTTCTCAAAAACCTTCAATTTTCCCTCTTTAGTCGAACGACTCCAAAATGACTTACGAACCTCCGAATTCACTTCCGATTGCGCTCCCAAATCCAGAATCACCATACGGAGCTACTCCCAGTCTCGGAATCCCAAACAGACATCAATAACACTGAAATGCATTTTAAACCAAACTGATGCAATTTCTTCTAAAATGCTATCTTCCACAATAGGCGCCAAAACACTCCCGGGTTATCCAAAACCCGATCCGGGCATACGCCCAAGTCCGAAATCATCATACGAACCTGCTGGAACCTTCAGATCCCAATTCCGAGGTCGTTTACTCAAAATTCCAATCCTAGTTCATTTCTTCAATTTTAAGCTTTCAAAATGAGAATTTCCATTTAGATTTGACTCCAAACTTTCTGAATTTTAATTCTGACCATACACACAAGTCAATATACCTGAGATGAAGCCGCCCATGGCCTCAAACTGCTGAATGACGCGCTGGAGCTCAAAACGACCGGTCGGGTCGTTACAATCTCCCCCACTTAAACATACGTCCGTCCTCGAACGTGCTGAGAACTACACTGAAGTAGTCTGAAATAACTTGTTTAACATATCATGCACCTTCCCATGCTACCACTACTCCGTTGAGCACATTAGCTCGATAATTCTGTAGATATACTTATTTATTCAAGCAAATAAGCCATTAGGCCCAATTCCAACATCCTGAATTTCCCTCCTAAGCCTGTTTCCATCATACGACCACCATATCAATCTCCACACGTTGTACCTAAACATGACTGCATAACTTTGCTGAATTCACACTTTGCATCACTTTACTCATAGAATCACAATAACATTCTTTAAACATAATAGTCGGAATTCCATGAATCTGATGCTCCCATTGCATCTCATGATCTACACAGGTCTTGCTCTAGTTTATTTATTATTATTATTATTTTTTTACACCGATACGACTGAAGAGATGTGTCGAAATTCACAACCAACTGCTGAATCAACAATTCATTGGATCTACACTACTGACAAGTTCCATTACCTTGTCCCAAACCAAAGAATGATCTTTGCTCTATAATATACTTTATATAATCAGTTTGCACTGACCCCAAATCTAGTAACCTCGTCTCACCCAGTACGAACTGATCAGGCAATAAGCTACCTCAGACATAATCAAAAATCCCACAAGACGCCACAATGTGCCAGTATGCTATCAATTCGAACGTGATACAAAAGGAAGGCGAACTCTAGAAGGAACTACTCAACTCGCACACTAACATAGACTTCCTCAGAAAACAGGGAAACAGAACACACAAAAGTAAATATGGGCACTGAATTGAACATCGCATTGTTGCGGCGTGCAACCTGATCCAAACAACATACCCATGGCGGTGTGCCACCCGATCCACATATAGAACTCACATAAGGAGATATATGTTGAGCTGAAAAGCTCATCACATCAAAACACCAGATATCGGTCATAAACACACTAAGGTGCATAATACCATTCCCAAGGAAACATATAGCTCTATAGGCTACAAACTCAAGCACAACTGAGGTGTGATACATGATCTAAGTCTCATCCTGCTCATATAACATCACCGCTGAGCGGAACCTCAACACATAAGGAATTTACCAAGCCGTCTCACAACTCATACGGTGCAATATATCTTTACATGAATTAACTGACCACGAAATAAGACTGCGACTATCCTTCCATAAAGAGCGCATTGCTGAAATAAACACAACTGGCCTGACGTAAGGCTCACTTCCACATTTAAATCTATCCACCGACCTCAAGTCGATCCTGATCGTGCCAAGCTAGGCCAATAATCTTTCACAGGTCCATAACCCAATAAACAGAGTGCCCTCCAGGCATAAATTCTCAAATGGATGATATTACCAAAATCCTCATACTTGGTTTAAATTTCTAATTAATCAAGTGACTACATGTCACACTTATACAATATTCCTGTGGGACAAGCTCCCACCATCTTCCGAAATAATTAACGGGTCTGCACATCCAAACCACCGGCTGCACTAACGCTGAAAAGCGATCAAGAATCCCTAACCAGGATGCAAAGCCTTTCTCACAGAACACCGACCTCAGGTGATACTGACGTCAATACCCATCTTACTCAAAACACTGAAACTCATATACTGCTCATCCGAGATCGTGACATCACAGTCATTGACCAAACTGCAACCTTGGTCCTTACTTCAAATTCCATACCACTCACTGCACCTCATGTGCCGATATACGATAGACACGATCTCCATCACAACTCTGGAACCGACGATAGGCTAATACTTCATCACATAAGACCTTCCATTTAACTCACTTCAGGAGAACTATAGCAACATACAGGCGAATTCTCATAACCGTCGAATATGCCAATCTCTAAGTAGTGGTCCAAGCCGCCATAACCCTTTCCGGGATCCGCCTACTCATAACAGGCCCTAACAGAAGAATGATTCAAAATAACATCAATCACTATGGCCGACAAGCCTCACACGCATCGCCACAAATCACATGCATAACTCGATCACGCTGAACGAACCGATCACTGACACCAATATGCCAACTCAACTATGGCTAATCAATCTACTTCCTTCCAGTTTATCCTTGATTGCCTTAGAAATAATAATATCTCCCTTCAACACCTAACTTATTCCAACGCACTCACCCCGAGTGACCTTAAATCATGAGACCATGCTGTCTCAAAAACCATGACCATTTCATGTCTCTCAATGCTACACCGCAAGTCAAAACATCATAGAACATTCTGTGTCTTTCTTCATAAGCTGCTTCAAAAGCTTGACTCTTAACTGTACTTATAGACTCAGAATCATCAGGCACCACACTTTGCCTCTTGAATTCACTAGGACCGCTATTGAGAGCCACCCAGCTCTGACTTGGCCCCGAATGCAACCAACTCTACTGAATTTTATAACATATGAATACCATCTCGATAAAGCACCCAACGGAATCACTTCCCTCGAAGCCTGCACCTATACGAGGCATAAATCATGAATCTTCCCTCAAGTCTAAATATGAGCCAATAAGGCTAACCATAGCATGCATCCAACAATTCATTTACTCAAATTACCACTCATGGTCCTTTTCCGTAGCTGCAATAACCCACCAATATGCCAATAACCAGAATTCACGCAGGTAATAAACCGTGCAATCAGCTAATCAACAGCAAGCTCCCCAACTTGGCTCGAAGCCATAGATCACAACACATATACTCTATTGCTGTCGTAATATCATGGTGAGATTAAACTCACTCCATCATAAGCTCGTGGAAACACGAATCATCTGGAATTTTAACTCTTCTGCAATTCTTGCATTTACTCACACAACAGTTAAGCCCACTCTCTTAGGCGACCAATTTTTTTTTTTTTACTAAGTCCTAAATTTTTCAAAAATTTCGGCAGAGCCTCCTTTGTAATTGGTCCTATCCACCTGCCAGAGAATCACCAAAACCATCCTAACAACACATCCACAACTTGACAAAGCATCACAATGCATATCAATTACATAAATCTAAATTGATACATGGACATGCGTTGCACCTATTTGAATCATAACACATAGAAAATACCCTTCAACCCTCCATTATTGGGCTATTCAACCAAGTAGGAACATATTCTTCCTTTAATATTTTCGACCTTCAAGGTGGTCTCCTTGACTCAACGATTTCGTCATAATACATTTACGGAAGCGATCTCAGCTCCCAGACTTATCTAACTAGGAGACACGAAAAATATTCTTCACGCGCCCATAACTCGGGCTACTCAACAAATCACAATAAGAAACGAATCACTTAACAGTTCATCTACTATCCAGTGGGCTTCTTCGCCACTACCAAGTCGTACAAATACACCTCGCAACACAAACATACTCATCACGTGGATATCCAATCGCCATTTCGGCTAACAAGGACAATAATGAACATATGAGTTCAAAACACTTGCTCACAAAATCAGCACCTCGGTGCTCAAGCCATTGGCAAAGATTTGGCCCCAAGTCCTCCAGAATGGTCTAACTTCAAACTCACAGAGATTAATATCATCCTAATACACGGTATATCCAAAGTCCGATAATGCGGAAATAAAGAGATAGGATAGGAGGGAGAAGATCAATGGCTGCGAACGCCGTGCAGCTACCTCGATACTCCCAGAGGCTGGATCTGCTGATCAACTGGATCTACTGAGCCTGAGACTGCCCTGGATCTGCACACAAGGTGCAGGGAGTAAAGTGAGTACTCCGACCCAGTGAGTAATAAAAGTAACTACAGTCCGAAGATAAGAAAATCCAGTAAATACACAAAGTAAGCTAAAATCCAAATATACAGCAACATATGGAACTGAGCAGCTAAACAACAGTATAAATAGAAATACATGAATGCAATGCAATGCATATGATGGTACATTCCAGTACCCACTGCGGCGTGCAGCCCGAGCCATCCATATTTATTTATCGTCGACGGCGCTCACTGGGGGTGTGTACAGACTCCGGAGGGGCTCCTACAGCCCAAGCGCAATATCTTGGTCAGTCATTGTTACCTGACCGGTCAGCCATTGTTACCTGACCAATTTATATCATACAGTGCCATTGTTGCCACTGTTCAAGTATATCATCCAGTGTCATTGTTACCACTATTTCAAGTATATCACACAGTGTCATTGTTACCACTGTTTCAAGTATAACACAGTGTCATTGTTACCACTGTTTCAAGTATATCACACAGTGTCATTGTTACCACTATTTCAAGTATATCACACAGTGTCATTGTTACCACTGTTTCAAGTCACTTTATAATCAGTCCAGAAAATAATATAATAAGCCCCTTGGGCATTTACAAAACAGAAGTTCCCAGCCCGGAATACATTTAAAAATATCATTTAAGTTTTCAACACTTAGAATTATGGCTGAGTTTGCAAAACAGCATTTAAAACCTTGGACTGAAATTAAATGATATGCAAATCATGCTAAGCAGTAATATCAATCCTCGAAGGATTTTACAAATCGGCACAAGGCCCCAAACATGGCATCAAGCCCCGTAATATCAATGAAGTATGTGTATCAATCACCAGTATAGTATAAACATCACACGGGATGGACCAAGTCACAATCCCCAATAGTATCCGACCCCGCACTCACCATGGAGTGCATGTCACGCCTCAATATAGCGTTACGATGTGAAAGTCCGGGGTTTCAAACCCTCAGAACAGCATTTACATCTATTACTCACCTCTAACCAGCCGTAGACTAGTCCGCAATGCCCTTTCCTCTTGAATCGACCTCTTCGCGCGTCGAATCTAGTCAAAACCACAACGAATACGTCACAATAGGCTAAGGGAATATAACCCAATCGAAAAGACTCGAAAAATGTTGAAAATCCCGAAATTAGCAAAACCCGAGCCCCGGACCCACTTCTCAAAAAATTACGAAAGTTTTATCACCGGATTCCTCGTCTCTCCACGAGTCCGTACATATAAAAATTTACCAAAATCGGAGTTCATTTGACTCCTCAAATCACCAAATCTTATTTTCAAATCCCTAGGCCTAAATCCTCAATTTTTCTACAATTTTCATGCTCAAATCCATACATAATTGATGTACTTAACTCAAAATAGGTGGGGATAACTTACCTTCACATTAATGATGAAAATCCCCTCTTGAAGCTCCCCAAAAATCGTCCATACTTTGAAGAAATGAAGAAAAGTGAGCTAAATCCGTATATAAAAGAATCTGTCTGTGCTTCGTCGAGTTGTACCTTGCACTTGTGCTATACAAGTTGTACATCCTATTAAAATTGTTCCTTGTCGGACACCTTCTGTTTAAACACTCATAACGTCTTGTATAAATATTAAAATGACTAACGGTTTGAAGATTTAGAAACTAGACTCAAAGATCTTTAATTTGATAGGTTGTACACCACATAACTCTTTATATATCCCGAGATATGAGCTTCTAAAGTGCATCGTAAATTCTGCCGAAATTGCTCCAGCAGCCCTTTTCGATCCATAGTAACTTTCTGCGATGATATTCAAATCGCGAATGGTTTAACTTTCCGAAAACTAGAATGTATGGGCTACAACTTTTCTGTTTTGCACTTTTTTTGATTTCTTATATATTACAAGATATGAGCTTCCAAACTGGACTACTCGCAGCAGAATTTCTGCAATTTTCTGCAATTTTTCCTAAGTCCGAAATCACTCCGAGACACCTCCGAAACACTCCCGAGCACTCGGGGCTCCAAACCAAATATGAAAACTGACTCTAAAACATCACACAAACTTGCTCTAGCGATCAAAGAGCCAAAAGAACATCAAAATCAATGATTTGAGCCTTAAATCCAAGAATTCTTTCAAATTTCACAAACTTTCAAATTTTCCAATTTAAGGCCGAAACCCGTCAAACAACGTCCGTTTGTAACCAAACTTTACAGGAAGCGCTTAACCAACATATATGACCTGTACCGGGCGTCGGAACCAAAATACGAGCCCGATACCATTACTTTCTGATCAAATTTCATTTTCATTTTCCTTAAACATTTTCAGAAAACAATTTCACGAAACAATTCATTTCTCGGGCCTGGGACCTCGGAATTCGTTTCCGGAAACACGTTCAACTCCCATATTTTTCTATGGACCTTTCAAGATCGAAAAATTACGGGTCCGGGTCCGTTTACCAAAAATGTTGACCAAAGTCAACTTTAACAATATTAAATATCAAAATTTTTCAAATTTTTCCCATAATTCATATATTTCAACACAAAGATATTCCGGACACACTCCTAAGTCCCAAATAACCTAACGAAGCTATCCAAACCATAAAATTCGCATTTCGAATCCGATATCAAAATTTCCACTTCCGGCCAAATTTTCTCAAAAACCTTCAATTTTCCCTCTTTAGCCGAACGGCTCCAAAATGACCTACGGACCTCCGAATTCACTTCCGATCGTGCTCCCAAATCCATAATCACCATACGGAGCTTCTCCCAGTCTCGGAATCCCAAACGGACATCAATAACACTGAAATGCATTTTAAACCAAACTGATGCAATTTCTTTTAAAATGCTATCTGCCACAATAGGTGCCACAACGCTCCCGGGTTATCCAAAACCCGATACGGGCATACGCCCAAGTCCGAAATCATCATACGAACCTGCTGGAACCTTCGGATCCCAATTCCGAGGTCGTTTACTCAAAATTCCAATCCTAGTTCATTTCTTCAATTTTAAGCTTTCAAAATGAGAATTTCCATTTAGATTTGACTCCAAACTTCCTGAATTTTAATTCTGACCATACACACAAGTCAATATACCTGAGATGAAGCCGCTCATGGCCTCAAACTGCTGAATGACGCGCCAGAGCTCAAAACGATCGGTCGGGTCGTTACATGATCAAATTTTGGCGCCGTTGCTTGGGAGTTAACGGAATTATCAATTACCATTGATAGAAATACAAAAATTCTTAGTATGGTCAGTTTTCTCTATACCCAACTTGTGAATATTTGTGTAATTAATTTTTCTTACCTTAGTCTATTTTTATTGTTTGGGTCTTGTTTATTTTCTTTGTTTTGAAAAATGGCATCATATAATAAAAATTGGTGGGATGGTAGTTGTTCATACTGTGATGACCCTTGTCTTTATTGTGGAGGACCACACTCGTGGCAAAATTGTTTAAATTTTCCCGGAGGTGGACTGTGCGCACAATCTCAAACCCATGAGTGGAGTATTCGTGATAAGTGTGGTTTTCAAAATGGTCATTGGGATGATTGTGTTGATTGGTCCTTCCCTTCCCCAAGCCCCCGCTATGATGATTCTATTGTTTTTGATGAAAATGATAGGGCTAACGAATTGGAAGAAGTTGAGCATGGCCGAAAGGGAGAGTTCAAGCTCATGTTGGAGTGCTTACTTGAAGGAGGACACAAAGAACAAAGTGCCTTGGAGGAGCTTTTGGAAAATAGTCTCCAAAATTCCTTGGCACTTAATCAAAACCAAGAACTCTCAAATGCCCAAAATGAGAAAATAATGCTCATGTTGGAGACCATTCTTGAAAATGAGGAAGAATGTGAGCTAAAATTTGAAGAGTCAAGAATTGAACCTCCGCCAACCGACCCCATGAGTACCAATGATGCCGAGAAAAATATGTACTTAGAATCAACCGGTGCAAATAAAAATCTGGTTGAGAATGACTCTAGTCCGGGGGAAGAAGAGGATGTCAGAATAGAAAAAAAGTGCAAAATGAAGGTTTGAAGTCACATTCCAAGCATTTTTCAACATTAGAATTGTGTAGTGATATAAAAATTGAACTACATGAGTTCGTGAGGGACTGCGAGGTGGAAAGGCAACAACCATACATTTTACAATTTGAGGAAACAAAAAACCAAAATAGCATTCCTTACATGAGAGCCAAGAAGTGCAAAATAAAGAATTTAAGGCTCGGCTCGATAATCAACTTACCATCCCCTATCGCTCGTGGTCACAAGCTTGATTCCAAGCTAGGTGCACAGTTCATATCGTCCAAGTGGCGAGAAAAGTGGTAAAATTGTTTGCGTCGTGCCGCGACTTTAAATCAAGCGCTTGTTGGGAGGCAACCCTATTTTATTTTATTTTATTTTTATTTATTATTGTATTATTCTTTTAGTGTAGATTTTTTATTTTTAGGAACATGGAACACAAAGCCATTGGAAAGATGTAACAACAAACCATTGGTTGGAACTAAGTGTGAGGTACCCCCACGAAGCACCAAGATTGGGAGAAGTCTGAGTACCCCATGAACTGCTAGTGCTTCGGCCTTTGGCCTACCAGGGAGTTTCTTTTACCCTCTTATTAGTATGGTGTGAATTGGGGATAATGCACAATTTTAAGTGTGGGGTGGGAGACTTGCCTTGATACTGTATTGTAGTGTACATAGACATGGAACATGTTGTAATATTGTATATGTGTTGTTGCGTATAGTTGATTGTACTCACATTAGGAGTAACTGACTTGTCCCAACGACGGACTATTGTCGACGGGTCTCTTGAGGGTCAAGGTCGGATCTAAAAGAAAAAAAACAAACAAACAAAGGTACATGACTCTTCTTGAGGACCGACCACTTGGACAGTACTCTTGAGGGAAGTAGTCCATGTAGCTTCTTTTTATTTTATTTTATTGTTCTTTTCTAGGTAGTGTAGTAATTCCTCCTTGGTTTTTCTTTAAACCACGGTTCTTTTCCAAGGGTTTTATTTGAACTGGGTATAGTTAGTTTTTTTTTGGGAGGGAGTAGGAGCCATTGTGTTGTGTTTTGAAGTGAAGCAATATCTCTTGACTTTGTTATGCCTTGAGAATAGTGAGTACTTTGGTTGTGACGCTTAGGCTCAGTTTTTGACTCTTGTAGAAGTACCTTAAATTGTATTATCTTAACTTTGATCAACTGCTTTGACTAGAGTGTCTTGATGAATCCAATCCTGAGTGAGTTATGTGCCATGCATGTGTAAGGTTTGTTGTATTATGTGCATTGCATTTGATGTCTAGAACTTGTCGTGTGTGTTTGCAAAGCGAAATAGTAGTTTTGTTCAGTCTTGGAAGTGTTATAGGCGTTTCTTTGTTGAGCCAGTTATGTATCGTAGTTAACCCCTTTGAGCTTGTAATCTAGTTTTTTTGGCAACCACATTACAAGCCTTACCCATTTATTTGAATTAACCATCTATTTGAACCATTGTAACCTCTCATGAGCACTTGAATTGTTATGAACTTTCTAAAAGTTAAAGTGTGGGGTGGTTGGTTTGGATTTTGAGTGGAACCAATGAAATAAGGAGAAAGGTGCACTGATTTGAAAAAGCAAGAGCCACTTGAATTAGAAAAAAAAGGAAAAGAAAAACAAATATTCTTTGATAGTGGTGACTCTTGATATAATTGTGCTTAAATAATTTGGGAGTTGATGTATATTGATGTGAAGGTGGAGTTTGGTTTGACATAAGTATGGGGTTTGAATGTTAAATTATATGTATTAAAGTGCTTAGGGAGGTGTAGTCACTCTTATATCTAAATGTATCATACCCGTCCCGTAGCCTACATTACAACCAAATAAAGTCCTAATTGATCCTAGATTGAATGAGCTCGATTAGTGGAGTAGTACACTACGGGCAAGCTTATGGTGAATCTTTTGTGGCATATGAATATTATTTCTGAGAGTGAGTGAATTCTTTCTATCTTGAGTTCCTAAGTGTTCTTAAATTTTATTGTGTGGAACACTCTTTTTTTGTTGTGTAAGGGCACTTGATTCATGAAGGAAAGGTAATGTCAGTGACCTCTATATTAGAGTAAGTGGGTGAGTTGTGAATAATGTGTGGTACTTGTGAGTCAAATCTTGAGGTGAAGATGTTACACTTTTGTACTTAGTCTATTTTAAATATTTTTGGTGTGATGAGTTAGGAAAATTGTTTAAAAAGGCCGTGTCTATAAAAAAAAAGGTGTAGTTTGATTGCTCGAGGACGAGCAATAGTTTAAGTGTGGGGTGTTGATGATTGGTTATAATTGTATATTTTAGTCGATTATTACACTCTAATTTACTGCACTTTAGTTGAGTTTGCGCTTTAATCGCTAGTGTTTTGCACTAATTATGTGTTTTATACCTTGTAGGTGTGATTCCGAGCTATATATATATTATGGAATGAATTTAAGTAATTTTAAGCTTTGAAGTTTGAGTAAAAGCTCAAGGAATTAAGCCGGGATCGTGTTCGGGGGTCAAATTTGATAGTTGAGAACAAACGAAGACTCGATGAGGCATATTGCGCACTGTCTAGTTAAATATATATAACTTTTTACGTATAACTCCATTTTGGATCAATAATATATGGTTGGAAAGATAACTCAAAGGTCTACAACTTTCATGTTTTGGGTTTTTCCAAATTCCAAAGGGAACAGGATGAAATCCCGCGGTTTCACCGCGACCGAGGCAGAACCGCGGCAGAGTGCAGACGCAGACAATTGAAGAATCAGAGGCCATGTTTGGCCGCGGTTTGACCGCGACCGCGGCAGGAGGCGGAAATTTCAGGGACTAAAGTGCAAAACACGGGATTTTTAGCCCAAAACCCTATTTTAAACACTAGACTCCGCCCAAGAGAGACATGTATTGTTTTGGAGAGTATTTTTGGCAAGAAGAACAAGTGTGAGAGATCACCCAAAACATCTTGGTTTCTTCTTCTCTTTATTTTTCTTGCAAGTTTTATGATGAATGTTGTTTTAGTTTATTTACCCATAGTTATGAGTAGCTAAATCCTTTGTCTAAGGTTTTGATGGAACCTATTTGGGGATGAACTTCTTGTTTATGTTAATACAAATTGCTAGTCTCAATCTTTATTTGTTCAACTTTGTGTATGTTGTAGTTAATTGACAAGATCCTCAATTAGCTGTGCCTATTTAGTGTGCATAACTCGAGAGAGAGTACATATTTAGGTTATTGTTGAGCAACATCACTCCCAAAGTATAAGAGGGATCTATAACTGCGGGTTTAAAGGCGGGATTAGGGATAACGAAGCCTTGGGTGCAATCTTAAGTGAACTGTGTTAATTAAAGCTAGCTAGTGTATCTCGGGAGAGTGCAATAGTATATTACTGTGATTACTCGGGAGAGATTTACAGTAAGAAAAGTGTTCATGATTGATAGAGGTGTGTTGGTCAATTTATATGAAGCATAAACAGAAGGGATTCCATCAATAGGGGAAGTCATTACCTTAGCATTTTCTTATCATTGTTTACAACCTTAGCATTTTAGTTTACAGCTTGTTATTTACTTGCAATCTTAGTTAGTAAACAAACCTTCAACTGTGATTCAAAAGTTTGGGAAATTGATTCTCAAGAGCTTAGTAGTTCTAAAGATAGTGATTGATAGGTTAACTCTTTGTGGATTCGACCCTGAGCGTAATACTCGGGTTATATTTGCAACGTCCGCATTGTCCTTTTTATAAAGCATAGTTGGGCGTGATCACTTACTTTCTCCCACATATCAGAATTCATTAAGAGACCCCAAGTAGAATATGGTGTACCTTTTACATCACATAGTGCTCTATTAAGGTCATACTCAATGCACTTAAATTAGAATAGTCATGCCACAATTGCACATAACATTACCATCACGATATCACTAGTAATATCATCACTTCAAATGATATTAATCTTAGACGATAAGCATCTTCCTCATAATATCTTTCACGCCAAGTCTAACTCTAGAGGTGTTGAAGCTATTGTTACCTAACACATCTTACTTCTGCGTCCAATTCTTTTATTCTCCAAATCAAACTCATAATATCGAGTTGTATCCACAACTTTGAATATTGAACACGTCGCTTTCAAGAAGAAATGAAATCCTTAGACCACTTTACAATTCAAACATATTTCAACATTCAAAAATTTGACTAACTCTCAAACCTAAATTATTATTATCATTTTTTTTTTGAATTTTTTTTTGGCATGCGTTCCTTCGAAAATAGAGTTATCCCAAATTTTAAAGCAAGTAAAATATCAACTATCACCAATGTACATAACATTTCATGTACTCAATACTACTGTCAATCGCCCGCATATTGTAAGAAACTTCCATATCAATTGTGTCATCTAGAAGAGGAGGATTCACGCGGCTTAGCCATTTTCTAAAAGGACATTCTAAAAATAAACTTGATTTAACTTAACGCACGAATAACGAACGAAAGAAGAAAACATCCTAAATGTTTAGTAGCCTCAAGCTCATAAGTATGAGCGCTTACATGCCCATGAACAAGACTCTACTAGACACTACTCCATGACCTGGGACTTAAAGCCTAAGCTCTGATACCAACTTTGTCACGTCCCAATCTACCTCCTAGACGTGAGTGGCACCCAGCTAACACCACCTGCCGGGAGAACCATACTTTCTTACCTTAGCCATTTATTTGCAGCATTTGATTAATTAAATGAGTATCCAAATAATCAGATAACTATTACGAACAATTAATAGCTCAAAATATTAGATTAAAACTCTACCCCAAATCCCACACTAGACCACGGAGCATCTAAGAGAATTACAAAAGACCTCATATGAATAAATGATAAAGACTCTTTGGACAGCCTCCACGAACAATGCGGCGGCTCAGCTCAGTAACTTAATCAACTCTAGCGACCTCGTTGGCTACTATCACCTTCTTCACCAATAGTATCTGGATGGACATGCAGGTAAGGAGTGGGTTATACGTAAATATAACCCAGTAAGATCATCGATCTGCCACTCTGATTTCCTCTGGACAAGTGTTAGGAAAACAAATACACAACGAGCACACAAATAATATGTATAGAAATTAATTACTATATAAGGTCCAAATAATTTTTCAACAACATTACTATATATACCTCAACACAATCTATACTAAGGACTTGTCATTAACGACAGCGTAGAAAATTAACCAAACACCCCCAACGAGTCCACGACAACATGCACAATACCCCAAATCTATCACGGCAGCATACACAATGCCCCAAATATATATCGGCGGCATACACAATGCCCCAAAATCTATCACGGCGGCATACACAATGCCCCAAATATATCGCGGCAGCATACACAATACCCCAAATCTATCACGGCGGCATACACAATGCCCCAAATATATAGCGGCAACATACACAATGCCCCAAATATATTACGAAAGTGAAAAAATAATTTCTAATGCTCCAACGCCATAGCACAAGGCTACGCCACATCACACTACACTAAAAATCACTTATTAAATAATTCTAGCTGTTAAAAAAATAATATATTTATTTGCGGTTAATCAAAGACCACGATTATGCCCAAGCGCACGCTCGTTCCAACACATGGACCAAGCAAAAATAAAACATACTTTCAAACGGATTATAGAAAAGCAGGCATTCAAAGCTTAAAGTCTCACTTACCTTACAAATGACAAGTTTCCCAACCTTTCGATTTCTAGAAAACCAACCAATTTGATACTCGGCATATGGCATGTTAACTACTTGACTAATCTTTTAGTTACATAGATATTCAAAAGCACAATAAAGCTCATTAAGACTAAATTTATTCCTAAGTAGAATATGATAGTGTCGGTTTCATAGATACATGGGAATCTTTACCTGAAGAATGAATATATATAAGTACAATTAGTCCAATATTGTATGAAGTTTTCTGGAACAGATTCCTATGCCAAGTATTCTGACTCCATAATACCAATTATTATTAACTAATACTAAGGTTCTATTATAAGATTCTATGTATTTTTCCAAGGTTTTCTAAGTATATGTCTGCCATGATCAGTATGTATCCAAAGTAATTCTTGTCAACATTACAAATAGCTTTAATTACCCCTAATTTAATCCTAGGAATGTGAAGTTAATCTTATACCTGGATAGCAAATTTGAGTTGCAAAAGCAGTCTCAGTCTCCTAATTCGCGGTTTCGACATTGCACTCCACCAAAGATACAAATTATAGCCTTTTCTACCAAAACATGAGTGCCGCCGACTAATCCCTTATGTATATGCATTAGATAATGGCCTTACCCTCTAACTTAAGTCATTGCACGTAGGCCAGCACAGAAATAATGTGGGCCTAGCCCATTTGTTTTATCAAAATTTATTATTCTAATTATTTATTACCCAACTAATTGTGTAATATAGGCTAACTAATTATTTAATTAATCTCAATCTCACAAATAATAAGTATATCAAAATATTTTGGGTTGTTACATTCTCCCCACTTAAAGAACATTCGTCCTCGAATGCTAAGCGAGCAATACCCTAGAAAAGAGAGGTATGAATACCTCATCATTAAGCTCATCTTATATTTGCATATTTACCTTATATATGCCTTTTGTAACTCGTTTGGAATATTATTAACAACTACCACTATCCCAAGGGTCAGAATCTCTACCCTATTGTCTTAAATCATAATTAGATATGTTGAACACCTTTTTATTCATCTCATATAAAACTTTCGTATTAGGAAATTCCTCGTCTATGGCAATCGCTAAGATCATAAGGAACATCAAATCTAATATCTTTTACCCGATAATTGTGCATTGCATATTACGATACCAATCAATCCGTGCACATAATAACATTAAAGACAGACCTCGGCAACACTGGTAGATCTACTATGGTATTCCATCCATGAACAAATATCACACAATCTCCGTGTACTCTATCCACAAATATAGCCTTCTTACTAGGATCGTCACCACATATGGCACATTAGGATTACTAAGTATGACAAAACCAATCAATTCAGGCCCAAGTTCACTTAAATATCAACAGTTCAAACCATAACAAATTCGCAATCATCCCTCTGTCCTAACAGTGATCCCACATGTCTAATAAACACAATCAATAATAGTAGGCTCCCTCACTTGTGTAAAATTATACTTTTCCAGTTATCGCATCACTTTATCAATATTCAAACTATCTCAACTCATGTAGTACAAGATACAACATCATGGCAATTGTCAGAACTGAACACTAAATTCAATAATATTTGTGTTAATTCTTTTCAAATATTTCAACTCTTTGAATTGTCTATCTCTCTCGTATACGGTGCACGACAGTCTACATACTATACGTTCTACCCTTATTTTAATAGCTAATCATGCCACTACTCACTAGGTTTCATACTCACCCTTTTACATATTGGCGCATTAAGCGTTATACTTAAGTCATACTTTCTCCCACATATCAGAATTCATTAAGAGACCCCAAGTAGAATATGTTGTACCTTTTACATCACATAGTGCCTCTATTAAGGTCATACTCAATTCACTTAAATTAGAATAGTCATGCCACAATTGCACATAACATTACCATCACGATATCACTAGTAATATCATCACTTCAAATGACATTAAGCTTAGACGATAAGCATCTTCCTCATAATATCTTTCATGCCAAGTCTAACTCTAAGAGGTGTTGAAGCTATTGTTACCTAACACATCTTACTTCTGCGTCCAATTCTTTTCTTCTCCATCGAACTCATAATATCGAGTTGTATCCACAACTTTGAATATTGAACACGTCGCTCTCAAGAAGAAATGAAATCCTTAGACAACTTTTCAATTCAAACATATTTCAACATTCAAAAATTTGACTAACTCTCAAACCTAAATTATTATTATTATTTTTCTTGAATTTTTTTCTTGGCACGCGTTCCTTCGAAAATGTAGTTATCCCAAATTTTAAAGCAAGTAAAATTTCAACTATCACCAATGTGCATAACATTTCATGTACTCAATACTACTGTCAATCGCCCGCATATTGTAAGAAACTTCCAAATCAATTATGTTGTCTAGCAGAGGAGGATACACGCGGCTTATCCATTTTCTAAAAGGACATTCTAAAAATAAACTCGATTCTGCTTAATGCACGAATAACGAATGAAGAAGAAAACATCTTAAATGTTTAGTAGCCTCAAGCTCATAAGTATGGGCACCTACATGACCATGAACAAGACTCTACTAGACACTGCTCCATGACCTGGGACATAAAGCCTAAGCTCTGATACCAACTTTGTCACGTCCCAAACTACCCTCTAGACGTTAGTGGCACCCAGCTAACACCACATGCCGGGAGAACCATACTTTCTTACCTTAGCCATTTATTTGCAGCATTTGATTAATTAAATGAGTATACAAATAATTTGATAACTATTACGAACAATTAATATCTCAAAATATTAGATTAAAACTCTGGCCCAAATCCCACACTAGACCACGGAGCATCTAAGAGAATTACAAAAGACCTCATATGAATAAATGATAAAGACTCTTTGGATATCCTCCACGAACAATGCGGCGGCTCACCTCAATAACTTAATCAACTCTAGCGAACTCGTCGGCTACTATCACCTTCTTCACCAATAGTATCTGCATGGACATGCAGGTAAGGAGTGAGTTATACGTAAATATAACCCAGTAAGATCATCGACCCGCCACTCTGATTACCTCTGGAACAAGTGTTAGAAAAACAAATACACAACGAGCACACCAATAATATGTACAGAAATTAATTACTATATAAGTTCCAAACAATTATTCAACAACAATACTATATATACCTCAACACAATCTACACTAAGGACTTGTCATTAACGGTAGTGTAGAAAATTAACCAAACACCCCCACGAGTCCACGACAGCATGCACAATGCTTCAAATCTATCACGACAGCATACATAATGCCCCAAATATATAGCGGCGGCATACACAATGCCCAAAAATCTATCACGGTGGAATACACAATGCCCCAAATATATAGAGGCGGCATACACAATGCCCAAATCTATCACGGCGGCATACACAATGCCCTAAATATATAGCGGCAGCATACACAATGCCCCAAATATATTACGACAGCAAAGAAATAATTTCTAATGCTCCGACGCCATACCACAAGGCTACGCCACATCACACTACACTACAAATCACTTATTAAATAATTTTAGCTGTTAAAAAAATAATATATATGCGGCTGGTCAAAGACCACGATTTTGCCAAGCGCACGCTCATTCCAACACATGGACCAGGCAAAAATAATACATACTTTCAAACGGATTTTAGAAAAGCAAGCACCCAAAGCTTAAAGTCTCACTTACCTCACAAATGACAAGTTTTCCAACCTTGCGACTTCTAGAACACCAACCAAACAGCCTCCAATTGACTCAATCTATCCAAAATATTAATTAACAATGTCAACTATGCTAGTCGGGTTAATTTCTTATATTAGAGTACAATTTGATACTCGGCATATGGCATGTTAACTACTTGACTAATCTTTTAGTTACATAGATATTCAAAAGCACATTAAAGCTCATTAAGACTAAATTTATTCCTAAGTAGAATATGATAGTGTCGGTTTCATAGATACATGTGAATCTTTACCTGAAGAATGAATATATATAAATACAATTAGTCCAATATTGTATGAAGTTTTCTGGAAAAGATTCCTATGCCAAGTATTCTGACTCCATAATACCAATCTTAAAGGGCTTTGTTATTAATAACTAATACTGAGGTTCTATTATAAGATTCTATGTATTTTTCCAAGGTTTTCTAAGTATATGTCTGCCATGATCAGTATGTATCCAAAGTAATTCTTGTAAACATTACAAATAGCTTTAATTACCCCTAATTTAATCCTAGGAATATGAAGTTAATCTTATACCTGGATAGCAAATTTGAGTTGCAAAAGCAGTCTCAGTCTCCTAATTCCCGGTTTCGACATTGCACTCCACCAAAGAGACAAATTATAGCCTTTTCTGCCAAAACATGAGCGCCGCCGACTAATCCCTTATGTATATGCATTAGATAACGGCCTTACCCTCTAACTTAAGTCATTCCACGTAGGCCAGCACAGAAATAATGTGGGCCTAGCCCATTTTTTTTATCTATATTTATTATTCTAATTATTTATTACCCAACTAATATGTGTAATATAGGCTCACTAATTATTTAGTTAATCTCAATCTCAAAAATAATAAGTATATCAAAATATTTTGGGTTATTACATTCTACCCACTTAAAGAACATTCGTCCTCGAATGTTAAGCGAGTAATACCCTAGAAAAGAGAGGTATGAATACCTCATCGTTAAGCTCATCTTATATTTGCATATTTACCCTACATATGCCTTTTGTAACTCGTTTGGAATCTTATTAACAACTACCACTATCCCAAGGGTCAGAATCTCTACCCTATTGTCTTAAATCATAATTAGATATGTTGAACACCTTTTTATTCATCTCATATAAAACTTTCGTATTAGGAAATTCCTCGCCTATGGCAATCGCTAAGATCATAAGGAACATCAAATCTAATATCTTTTACCCGACAATTGTGCATGATACCAATCAATCTGTGCAAATATTAACATTAAAGACAGACCTCCGCACCACTGGTAGATCTACTATGGTGTCCCATCTATGAACAAATATCACACATTCTCTATTTACTCTATCCACAAATATAGTCTTCTTACTAGGATCATCACCACGTATGGCACATTGGGCTTACTAAATATGACAAAACCAGTCAATTCAGGCCCAAGTTCACTTAAATATCAACAGTTCAAACCATAACGAATTCGCAATCATCCCTCTGTCCTAACTGTGATCCCACGTGTCTAATAAACATAATCAATAATAGTAGGCTCCCTCACTTGTGTAAAATTATTCGTTTCCAGTTATCGCATCACTTTATCAATATTCAAACTATCTCAACTCATGTAGTACAAGATACAACATCATGGCAATTGTCAGAACTGAACATTAAATTCAATAATATTTGTGTTAATTCTTTTCAAGTATTTCAACTCTTTGAATTGTCTATCTCTCTCGTATACGGTGCATGACAGTCTACATACTATACGTTCTACCCTTATTTTAATAGCTAATCATGCCACTACTCACTAGGTTTCATACTCACCCTTTTACATATTGGCACATTAAGCGTTATACTTAAGTCATACTTTCTCCCACATATCAGAATTCATTAAGAGACCCCAAGTAGAATATGTTGTACCTTTTACATCACATAGTACCTCTATTAAGATCATACTCAATGCACTTAAATTAGAATTGTCATGCCACAATTGCACATAATATTACCATCACGATATCACTAGTAATATCATCACTTCAAATGACATTAAGCTTAGACGATAAGCATCTTCCTCATAATATCTTTCACGCCAAGTCTAACTCTAGAGGTGTTGAAGCTATTGTTACCTAACACATCTTACTTCTGCGTCCAATCTTTTCTTCTTCAAATCGAACTCATAATATCGAGTTGTATCCATAATGTTGAATATTGAACACGTCGCTCTCAAGAAGAAATGAAATCCTTAGACCACTTTACAATTCAAACATATTTCAACATTCAAAAATTTGACTAACTCTCAAACCTAAATTATTATTTTTTTTTTTGAATTTTTTTTTTGGCACGCGTTCCTTCGAAAATAGAGTTATCCCAAATTTTACAGCAAGTAAAATATCAACTATCACCAATGTGCATAACATTTCATGTACTCAATACTACTGTCAATCGCCCGTATATTGTAAGAAACTTCCAAATCAATTATGCCGTCTAGCAGAGGAGGATACACGCGGCTTAGCCATTTTCTAAAAGGACATTCTAAAAATAAACTTGATTCAACTTAACGCACGAATAACGAACGAAAGAATAAAACATCCTAAATGTTTAGTAGCCTCAAGCTCATAAGTATGGGCGCCTACATGCCCATGAACAAGACTCTACTAGACACTGCTCCATGACCTGGGACATAAAGCCTAAGCTCTGATATCAACTTTGTCACGTCCTAAACTACCCCGTAGATATGAGTGGCACCCAACTAACACCACCTGCCGGGAGAACCATACTTTCTTACCTTAGCCATTTATTTGTAGCATTTGATTATTTAAATGAGTATCCAAATAATCTGATAACTATTACGAACAATTAATATCTCAAAATATTAGATTAAAACTCTGCCCCAAATCTCACACTAGACCACGGAGCATCTAAGAGAATTACAAATGACCTCATATGAATAAATGATAAAGACTCTTTGGATAGCCTCCACGAACAATGCGGCGGCTCACCTCAATAACTTAATCAACTCTAGCGAACTCGTCAGCTACTATCACCTTCTTCACCAATAGTATCTGCATGGACATGCAAGTAAGGAGTGAGTTATACGTAAATATAACCCAGTAAGATAATCGACCCGCCACTCTGATTACCTCTGGAACAAGTGTTAGAAAAACAAACACACAACGAGCACACAAATAATATGTACAGAAATTAATAACTATATAAGGTCCAAACAATTATTCAATAACAATACTATATATACCTCAACACAATGACTTGTCAGTAACGACAATGTACAAAATTAACCAAACACCCCAAACGAGTCCACGACAGCATGCACAATGCCCCAAATCTATCATGGTAGCATACACAATGCCCCAAATATATAGTGGCGGTATACACAATGCCCCATAATCTATCACGACGGCATACATTATGCCCCAAATATATAGCGGCGGCATACACAATGCCCCAAATCTATCACAACGGCATACACAATGCCCCAAATATATAGCGGCAGCATACACAATGCCCCAAATATATTACGGCAACGAAGAAATAATTTCTAATGCTCCAACGTCATAGCACAAGGCTACGCCACATCACACTACACTACAAATCACTTATTAAATAATTTTGGCTGTTAAAAAAATAATATATATATATATATATATATGTATTTGCGGCTGGTCAAAGACCATGATTTTGCCAAGCGCATGCTCGTTCCAACACATGGACCAGGCAAAAATAAAACATACTTTCAAACGGATTTTAGAAAAGCAAGCACCCAAAGCTTAAAGTCTTATTTACCTCACAAATGACAAGTTTCACAACCTTGCGACTTCTAGAACACCAACCAAACAGCCTCCAATTGACTCAATCTATCTAAAATATTAATTAACAATGTCAACTATGCTAGTCGGGTTAATTTCTTATATTAGAGTACAATTTGATTCTCGGCATATGGAATGTTAACTACTCGAATAATCTTTTAGCTACATAGATATTCAAAAGCACATTAAAGCTCATTCAGACTAAATTTATTCCTAAGTAGAATATGATAGTGTCGGTTTCATGGATACATGTGAATCTTTACCTGAAGAATGAATATATATAAATACAATTAGTCCAATATTGTATGATGTTTTCTGGAACAGATTCCTATGCCAAGTATTCTGACTCCATAATACCAATCTTAAAGAGCTTTGTTATTATTAATTAATACTAAGGTTCTATTATAAGAATCTATGTATTTTTCCAAGGTTTTCTAAGTATATGTCTGCCATGATCAGTATGTATCCAAAGTAATTCTTGTAAATATTACAAATAGCTTTAATTACCCCTAATTTAATCCTAGGAATATGAAGTTAATCTTATACCTGGATAGCAAATTTGAGTTGCAAAAGCAGTCTCAGTCTCCTAATTCCCGGTTTCGACAATGCACTCCCCCAAAGAGACAAATTATAGCCTTTTCTGCCAAAACATGAGCGTCGACTAATCCCTTATGTATATGCATTAGATAATGGCCTTACCCTCTAACTTAAGTCATTGCACGTAGGCCAGCACAGAAATAATGTGGGCCTAGCCCCTTTTTTTATCAATATTTATTATTCTAATTATTTATTACCCAACTAATATGTGTAATATAGGCTCACTAATTATTTAATTAATCTCAATCTCACAAATAATAAGTATATCAAAATATTTTGGGTTGTTACAGATTTCAGCACCAGCAGCTACACCAGCCGCACCGCTAGTTCGGGGTGTAGTCATCTCGTGGATGGCCTAGAGGGGGAGGTCGATCAAGTGGTGGCCAGGCCCGTTGCTACACATTTCCAGCCTGCCTCGTGATTCTTTAGTTATGGTTGTTCATGTATCCATACCAGTGGGTGATTATATTGTGGTAGACCATGTATATCGGTCGTATGTGGTGACTATTGGGGGATTAAAGATGAGAGTTGATCATTTACTGCTTAGCATTATTGATTTTGACGTGAGTTTAGAAATGGAGTGGTTGTCACCATGTCATGTTATTTTGGATTATCACGCTAAGATCGACAAATTGGCGATAACGAGGTTGCCTAGGGTTAGGAAGGGATGTCTTGCATATTTGGCCTTTGTGAGGGATGTTAGTATTGATACTCCTACCGTTGAGTCAATTCTCGTAGTGAGAGACTTTCCAGATGTGTTTCCTGCAGATCTATTGGGTATGCCACCCCTGATAGGGACATTAATTTTGGTATTGATCTGGTATTAGTCACTTATCCTATCTATATTCCAGCATATCGTATGGCACCAACAGAATTGAAAGTGCTAAAGGAAGAATTTCATGAGTTGCTTGATAAGGGTTTCATCAGGCCCAGTGTGTCGCCTTGGAGTGCGCCAATTCTATTCGTGAAGAAGAATGATGGTACTATGAGCATGTATATTGACTATCAGCAGCTGAACAAAGTTACAATTAAGAGCAAGTAACCAATGTCGCGCATTGATGACTTATTTGGCCAGCTTTAGGGTACTAGAGTATTTTTTGAAGATTGATTTGAGGTTAGGGCACCGTCAGTTGAAGATTCGGGGTTCTAATATTCTAAAAACGACTTTTAGAACCCGCGATGGTCAATAAAAGTTTCTAGTGATGTCTTTTGGGATGACCAATACCCCAGAGCCTTTATGCACTTGATGAACAATGTATTCCAGTCGTACCTTAATTATTTGTCATCGTACTCGTTCTTGACATATTGGTGTACTAACGCATCCAGGAGGATCATGAGAAACATTTGAGGATTGTACTCCAGACTTTGAGGGAGAAGAAGTTATATGCTAAATTCTCTAAGTGTGAGTTTTAGCTTAATTCGGTGGTGTTCTGGGGTCGCATGGTGTCTAGTGAGGGATCAATGTGGACCCTAAGAAGATTGAGGCAGTTTAGGGTTGGCCTATACTGTCTTCAGCTATTAAGATTCAAAGCCTTCTTGGTTTGGCATGTTATTATCGTCGTTTTGTGGAGAGCTTCTCGTCTATTGCTGAACCTTTGACTAGATTGACCCAGAATTGTGCTCTATTCAAATGGTCTAACAAGTGTGAGGTGAGCTTTCAGAGGCTCAAGCCTGCATTGACTACAACCCTAGTGTGGTGTTACCTACAAGTTCGGGATCATACACATTGTACTATGATGCGTCGCTTATTGGGCTTGGCGCAATGTTGATGCAGGACGGTAGGATGATTGCCTATGCATCTCGGCGGTTGAAGGTTCATGAGAAGAACTACCCTATGCTTGACTTAGAGTTGGCAGTTATTGTTCACGTATTAAAGATTTGGAGGCTCTATCTGTACTGTGTTCATTGTGAGGTCTATACAAACTATCGGAGTCTCTAGCACTTGTTCAAGCACAAGGATCATAATTTGCGGCAGCGGAGATGGTTAGAATTTCTTAAAGACTATGATATCAACATATTATATCATCCTGCCACACCTTCTTTTCAAATGCTGTTGCAGCTTTTCTTCTTTTTGGGTTCTAGGGATTTTAGGTCTTAGCTCGGTCTAAGAAGTAGCGAATGAGATATATAAAAGATGTAGGGTTTTGGGAAGGAGGAAATCTGATGGGTTATTGGATATTGGGCTAAGGTTTGGCCTAATTTGGACAAAGCAAGAATTTAGGAGAAATAGTCCAAATTAAAACTTCTTTTCTTTTCTATTTTTTGTGATATTTAAATTTTTTTCTTTTATTGATTAATAGATAAAAATAAAAAATACTACCTAAACTTGAATAGCAAGATTAAATACTAATCATTCAAAATTTATTTAAGAAACTAATATATTTTTTGGAAAACCTTTTCTTTATTTGTAAATGAAGAAAAAGCTTATATTAAAATGGGACTCTTTTTTAATTGTTTTCAATTTTCTTTAAGAAAAATATATAAAAGGAGAAATAAGAGCTAAAATATGTAGATTAAACTTAAAATATATTTACATACTAAAAGGTGATGAAAAATTCAAATATAGTCATAAATTAGGTGCTCACAGCTGCCCCTCTTTGCTCGGAAACATGAAAAATTTTTGGGCAAAGATAAAGTGAGTCATGTGACTCATTTTTTGGCTAAATCTTTATTTAAAAGGAAAAATTAACAAAGGAAAGGGTGCAACTGAATCCTGGTTTTGGACAGCCTAGATATCTCGGGTCATAAGGGAATCAGGTCGTATGTAGTTCAAGAAGAATGATGGAGTGATGAGCTCGAGAGTCCAGTGAGGTTCCGTCGAGGCTCCGGTCCGTGGTCCTGTTATTATATCAAAATCAAAATTAAAAAGACTAACTAAGCCTATCAGCTACGAGTTACAAGATTCCTATCTACGAGTCTTCTGAAGCTTGATCTTGAGTCTTGTCTAGTTCTTCATGCAGACTCTAATCTACATCTTGATGCTTGTTAGCTGCAAGTGCTGGTCCATTCTTCTTTTGGCTTTTCAGGTCGAGACGGGGCACGCAAATCTTGTGACTTCAATCATGTCTTGAGCAATCCACATCTTTTCTCCGCTTCTGCAATTTGAGTTCACTTCTTTTTCTTTTATTCTTTTTCTTTTATTCTAGATTGAGACTTCTTCTTTTGGTCGTATCGAACCCTGTGTCTCGATGTATAACCTACTAAGACACCAGAACAAATAAACAAATGAAATTTTTCTGCCCCGGTTTTCACTAGGAAAATTTCGCGAGTTATGTATAACCAAAACTCTATACTACTTCATTATTGGAAGCAATAAAATCAAGATTGTGTATCCTTAGAAAAAAGAGATTAGGCTGTGGAGACCTTATATCTAAAATGAAATCAACTAGGGATTGGATACCCTATTGTTGGAAAATCATCAACTAGGGAGTGGTAACCCTATATTGGTATCAGGTTATGCTGGCATCAACTAAGGAGTGAAGACCCTATGTTGGCATCAACTAGGGAGTGGTGACCCTATGTTGGTATCACGTTATACTGGCATCAACTAGGGAGTGTAGACCCTATGTTGGCATCAACTAGGGAGTGGTGACCTTATGTTGGCATCAGGTTATGTTGACATCAGGTTATGCTGTGATCAACTAGGGAGTGGTGACCCTACATTGGCATCAACTAGGGAGTGGTGCCCTATGTTGGCATCAGGTTATGCTAGCATCAACTATGGAGTGGTGACCCTACATTGGCATCAACTAGGGAGTGGTGCCCTATGTTGGCATCAGGTTATGATGGCATCAACTATGGAGTGGTGACCCTACATTGGCATCAACTAGGGAGTGGAGACCCTATGTTGGCATGAGGTTATGCTGGCATTAACTAGGGAGTAGAGACCCTATTTGTTTTGGTTATCTTAGGAGAAAGATTCATCAGACTATGACGTTTATCCTAGGAGAAAGATTCATTAGATTAGGTTTCTTATCTTAGGAGAAAGATTCATCAGATTATGATTGTTTATCCTAGGAGAAAATTCATTAGACTAGGTTTTCTTATCTTAGGAGAAAGATTCATCCGACTAGGTTTTCTTATCTTAGGAGAAAAATTCATCAAACTAAGGCTTCAATCCTAGGAGAAAATTCATCAGACTAGGTCTTCTTTTTTATTTGTTATCTTAGGATAAAGATTCATCAGACTAAGATTTCTATCCTAGGAGAAAGATTCACAGACTAGGTTTCTTATCTTAGGAGAAAGATTCATCAGACTAAGACGTTTATCCTAGGAGAAAATTCATCAGACTAGGGCTTTTTTTTGTTTGTTATCTTAGGAGAAAGATTCATCAGACTAAGACTTTGATCCTAGGAGAAAATTCATCAAACTAGGTCCTTTTTTGGTTATCTTAGGAGAAAGATTCATCAGACTAGGTTTTCTTATCTTAGGAGAAAAAATCATCAGACTAAGATTTTTATTAGGAGGAAAATCCATCATACTAGGACTTTTTATCCTAGGAGGCAAAATGTGACGAGCAAATGGCAAAATTTTATGCACACAAGCAAGATAGAAAAAAGCAAAAATTTGAGAAACTTCCCTTTGTCAGCTCTTCTCTTCTTTATCTCGTTTCTTTTTTTTTTATATATATATTTTTTGAACTACTTTCCTTGCACTGCTTTGTTCTTGTTTCAAAAAAAAGAAAAATTTGTCAGTTTTGAAAGTGGTGGTCGGTTTGTGGCCTTGAATCTTTGGCAGCTTGGCTTTGTGTCCATTCTCTTTTAGAAGACCGATTACATTGGTAGTTGGCTGCATAGTTGGGAAGCTTTGTTGTTGCTTTCAAGGGGCCTTTATTTTTTGTGCTAATCCTAATTGTTTCGCTCCCAATGCCAGTATTGTTATGTGGCTCAATCACCCTTATCCCGACTGGAGATCTTTGCTCAGGTGACCTTTTCTGATATCTTGAATGACTTTCTGCTTTTGAGCAATTTGTCTGTCATAGAAAATCACAAGTTATCTTTGTTTGCACCAAGTAGACTGATAAGAGTCTTTTGGGGGAGCCTTTGCGTGAATCCTCAAAGCATGTAGGCTGTAATAACTGAGTGTGCTGGCCAAATTTACTTTATGCAATTGAAAAGTTGGTAGCAGATTTTGAAATATTTTCTTGTTTGTTTTGAAAAAAGTTGGACTCAGAGTAAAGGGGCACAATGATGCAAAGAAATAGTGTTAACAAGAAATTTCTCTGTCGGGAAGGACAGAAGGAATAGTTTTTTTTTCAATAACTAGACTTAATGATCATGATATGCATTTTGGACTCAACGGCCTGATCTATCAAACTAATCAAAATTTTCCTTTTACCATTCCTATGACCTTTGAAGTCAGGCTGGTTCGTGTCAATCCTTTGCATCAGCTTCACAACTCACTTTTGACTAGTGGTGCCCCGAGGTACTTTCACGAACAAGCCTCCCTCATTTACTAATCTCTACTTACCGTCTCCTTACAGTTACCATGAGGGTTTTCACTAGTAAGACTCTCTCATTTTTCTTTTATTTTTTTCTTTCTTGCTTTCTTGTGTGAGCAACTTGACAGTGTTCTATGTCGAGTGAAAATCGTTGCTCATGGCATGTTTCACTTAGCATTCTTGAAGGCATATCGGGAGGTCTTTGTTTGGAGGGTTATTGGATATGGTTGGAAAGAATAGATGGCATGAAGGCTCAAAGTAGACTCAAAATGAGGGTTTGTAGACGTACAACTCTTGGAATCGACTATTTCAAAAATAAAATAAAATCTTTGCCCTTGTTTCAGATAATGGGATTTCTTTTTTGAATTCTTATTTGGTTGGACCGAACAGTGTAAGGCTGCCTACGTATCCCTTTCTTAAAGAAATTAGGTCGAACGTAGTTCAAAATATCTGACCTAACTATTTTTAATCTTTCTTTCTATTTCTTGTTTTTCTTTTCTTTTTTCAAAATAAATTGCCCCGACTTCTATTTTCTAGGGGCATGGACCTTTAACTGTTTTTTTCTTTTTTTTTTTCAGTTGACCTTTCTAAGAGTTGCCCCAGTTTGTACTCTTGGGGCATGGACTTTTTTTTCATTTTTATTTTTTATTGGATTTTTAACTCTAAACTTGATTCCAAAAAAGGGTGGTCAAAGAAATAACACAGGCTCAAAAGGGGTAACAAAGGGTGTAAGTGTTTGGGTAGCAGAAAAAGGGCCTCCCAGCCTCAAGAACGCTAAACATAGTATCTTTTCGCGATCACAACATTGACAAACATGTTTGTCTTATTGGTGTGTCGTGGTCACAAGACACTTTCCACCCCTTAATGTCAAAGTTTCCGACAAACTTCAATTGATTCTTCCTCAACCCGATCTTCACAATGATTTTGAAGGTAAACATCCTTAACCTCCACGGGTTTAACTATTCTAGTTCCATTTGAATTTTACTTGGGCTTAATTTTTAAAGTATTTCAACTCTTTTTCATCCTCAAAAGTGTTTTTTTCTCAGTTATCTAATTCAAGCTTAAATCAATTTTCTAAGATTTGGCCAATAATTCCACATGCATGTCATGTTACTAGAACTAGCGGTGAAAGAACTAAGCATGGAATGACACAAAAGGACAAACTATATTTCATTGAGCAAAGGATGGAAGGGCTTGGTTATAAGAAAAATAACCTAAAATCCGAATTACAACCTTGAAATAACCCAGACACTGAAAATAGCAAAAGAACAAACAGACAAGACTCACACAGATAAAATAAAGGGATAGAAGAGTTTGACTCAATAAAACAAATAAAATTTGGATCATAACCTTGAAATAACCCAGATAACAGGAAAAAAAACATCAAAAAAATCTACCAAGATTCTTTCCTAGAGAGGAGGAAATGACTTTTCAATTGCTAAAACTTGACATTTAGCCACCAATATGCTCATCAGAATCACCAGGGCCTTCTCCAATTTCAATCAGTTTTTCCTGGATCATCCTTTCTATTTCTCTTTTCAAATCCCGACAACTTTCAACATCGTGTCCCTGGGCATTGGGATGGTATTCACACCTTTTAGCAGCGTCAAAGGTTCTCGCACGCGGGTCCATATAATATGGAGGAATAGGTGCAATCATGTCATAATGCTTTAATTTCTCGAACAAGCTTGCATAGGACTCTCCTATTGGTGTAAAAGTATCTTTCAACCTTTGTTTCCTTTTATACCCCTGGCTTAGATGTGGGTTAAAGGGCACTTGAAATTTTTTTGGAGGCTGGTAGAGATTTTGTGATGCTCGTGGTTGCCTTCTGGGGTGTTTTGGTGGCTAGACAATATATTGAGGTGCGACAACAAAGTATTGTGGGTTATGAGGTAGATAGTAGTGCTCATTGGAATCCTCGGAAACCAGACGAGGTTGGTCATACCTTCGAGATGCTCTCCTAGGACCTCTTCTCGACCCTAATGTCATCATGGTTTCTTCATCCTTCTCATTCGTGTCACTAAAATTATCAGATTCAATATGGATAGCCTGAGTTGCGACTTTAAGAACTGCTTGACTTATAATTCTGCCTGTCTTGAGGCCTTTCTCAATCATTTCCCCAATCTTGATTACTTTCGAGAAGGATTTTCCCACTGCGGACATCATGTTTTGAAAATAATCTGGCTCTTGAGCCTGAAGGAAGGCAGTGATTAGCTCGTGGTCATTCATGGGTGGCTTAACTCTAGCCGCTTGCTCTCCCCATGTAATAGCATATTTTCTGAAACTTTCAGTTGGTTTCTTCTTCAGGTTTGAAAAGTAAATTGCGGTCTGGGGCGATGTCAATGTTATATTGGAATTGTCTGACAAAGTCCTAGGCCATGCCATCCCAGATATACCAGCGAGATGTGTCTTGACCCATAAACCATTTGGAGACTACACCCATAAGGCTTTCTCCCAAAATAAGTCATCAGTAATTCTTCCTTTCCTCCTGCACCTCTTAGTTGATTGCAATACCTTTTCAGATGGGATACGGGGTCTCCATGTCCATCATACTTTTCAAATTTGGGAGTCTTGAAACCAAGTGGCAAACAAACATCGAGGAACATACATATATCCTTGAAGGCAATACTCTTCTGACCTGCCAACCCTTGCATATTTTTCAACTATTATTCTAAGCTTTTCACTCTTTTGGTCATTTCTTCCTGTGCCATCTTTGGGGCAGGCTTCTCATTATTTACGGGAAGATCAAACAAGTACGATTGGTACTCAGGAGAGTGATACTGTTCTTGCTGGGTAGCAAATTGCGAGTCATGACTTTTCTTCTGTACCACTATTGGTCATGGGATGGTGCAGACGGGCATAACAGTATTGGTTGTCAATGGCACACTTTGAGAACGTATAACAGAAGCTCCAGCTGTAGTCATACAGTTTGGATAAAGACTGAACCCAAATGGATAGGATTGATCAGACAAGGAAATCGAAGTGGTAGTAGTTGAGACGGATGTGAACTCTGGAAAACCATGAATAGAAAAGAGTAGTCTTTGGCCACTGGCCCATGCTTGACACATTTCAGTCATTTGCTGCTTCAGTACTCTATTTTTCTCAACCACATTAGACTCTTGTTGAACCCTCTGACCCCGAATCTCTTGACCACTCGTAACAACTTCAATGTCAGTTGTCATTGATATTTTTCTCTTGGACCTTGTGAATTAAGGATGTGTTGCAGCATACCAAAAACTGACCACCTCAAACTTTCTTGACAATTCAAAACAAACAACATGTTAGAATGGCCACTCTTTTGTTTTTTAAGCAATTTTCTTCCTTTTTTTCCTTCTTTTTTTAAATGATTCAATCGAACCTGATGTAGGTTGCGTACGTATCATGTGGGAACATGAATCAGATCTTTGAGTAGTTCGATAATATCGATAATAAAGGAAATAACCTAATTTGTTTTTTTTGGATTTGGAATTTTTTTTCTTTTAATTTTCGAAAGAAAAACATATAAAGAAGAAAGAAAATATTTTTTGAATTTGAATTTTTTTTTTTGAGAATTCTTGAAAATAAAGACTTCTAAAGAAGAAATAAAATATTTTTCTTTATTTCTTTTTCTTGACATTCGATTTTTTTTGTTTGTTTTTTGGAATTTTGAAAGAAAAACTTCTAAAGAAGAAAGAAAATATTTTTTGAATCTTGAATTTTCTTTTCAATTTTCAAAAGAAGAATGAAAATATTTTTGGATCTTCAGAAGAAATTAAAAGAAAATATTTTGTATTTTTTTTTTAAAATGGGGTCTAAAAGAAAGACTTTCTAAAGAAGGAAGTAATGGAAAATATTTTTGAATTTTTTGAAAATTGTGGGCCAGAACCGATGAGGTTTGCCTACGTATCTCTTATCTGGTGAGAATCAGACCCGTGTAGTTTGACCAGTTTTGACATAAACGGAAACATATGGTATTGACTCATTTTTAAATGACTCTTTTTTTTCATCATTGTTCTTTCTTCTTCTTTTTTTTTTGAAAACTTACGGCAGAGTTTCACGATATTTTCAAATATTGAGGTTTTCAGAACTGGACTTAATTTCTCGCTCCTACCTCACTCTACTTTTCTCAAGTTTCTGTATTTATTCTTGCAGCCGGTCGACATGCAAACCAGATCAAACAAAATGCACAAGTATAATGTAGGATGCATCAAGATGGTCTTTTTTTGGCTAAATCTGTCCTAGACGGACCCAACCCTGTGTTGAGTCCCCAAAGTCAAATGCACGTGATGCAAACATAGGTTCCTACTTGGGATCCGGTATGAGGTCATGTTATTCTAGATTTAAACCTGGGGGTGTGTTCTAGACATTGCTTACCCGAGCGGACAGCTCGAGTCGAGGTGGGGGCAATGTACCGGGAGAACGAAAGTCTACTCGGCCTAGTTGATATCTGTGTTGTGATTATGTGATAAAGTTAGTGAGCTGTAAATCATGCTAATTATCATGTTAAGATTTCACGCCAATACTGTTGATACCCGAGAGGTCATTTCTTACTGTCATATCATTAGCTTTATTGATATTTTGTACTCAATCTTGTTCATGCATATTATATCATGGCTTAGTCTCATTATTGTTATTTGGCACATCATATCATTGTTCGGACTAGTATCATAACATTTTGAGCCCGTGTGTGTGAGATTGGAGAGTGATGACTGAGTGAGGCCGAGAGCCTGATATTGAGTTGAAGTATGGGATCGGGCTGCACAACACAACGGGATATTGATTATGCCTTCGTTTGCTTGTTATAGCGCTTGGGCTGAAAGGAGCCCCTCCGGAGTCTTTACACCCCTAGTGAGCGTAGCTGATGATATTGAGGGATGGATCTTACCTGGACATGGATCTTGTCCAAAGTATTTATGCCTGGAGATGGATCTTCTCCATACGGCTGGTGTCACACCTTCTTTTTACCTACACCTCCGGAAGGAAGTATATAAGGGAATTTTTTCAATTTAAGTGACAATCGAAATAGGATTATTTATTTATTAAAATCAGAGTCGCCACTTGAGATAATTTATGGTGTCCCAAGTCACCGGTTTCAAATCCCGAAATTGAGGAAAGATTGACTATGTTTTATAGTCCACGAACACAAAGTTCCTCTGACTCAACTCTTTCACATCCACATGTAATCTCTTACCAACTATCTTTGTGGAAGTAGGTATCGTTGTATTATGACTAAAGTCGAATTTAGGAGTTTGAATTCTTACAACTGAGCTCTACTGCACGATCTAGAGTAAGAAGAAAGAGTGACAGACCTAAATGCCCTGTAGCCTCCTGCTTATAAGTGTGGTGCACAACACACCCATAAACAAGACTCTACTAGACACGGCTTGTAGACTCCCTAGGACAGAACTGCTCTGATACCACTTCTGTCACGACCCAAACCGAAGGGCCGCGACGGGCACCCGGTGCCTTACTCAACCGAGTACCAACGTAACATATCTTTCTTATCATGTTATCATGAGTAAATGAGCTAGAAAACTCGTCCTGAGATAACAAGAATAAAACATAAGGGAATAGTCAACATATGAAGACCCAACATGATATACAAACTAATATATGTGACATACGGGCCTATAAGGCCGACATGACCATTAGTAAACTCGAAACATAGGCCGACAAGGCCATACAATTATCCATACACCTGACATATGTCTACAAGCCTCTAAGAGTACATAAAATCATAAAGGTCGGGACAGGGCCCCGCCATATCAATCAATACATATCCAAAGCATACTGACCAAATAGGCAACTCCGGAGCAAGTGGAGTGCACCAACACCTTCGCTGAGCTGATAGCCTACTAGGAGGACTGTCAACCTATCAATCGGGACCTGCGGGCATGAAATGCAGCGTCCCCAGGCAAAAGGGACGTCAGTACGAATAAAGTACCGAGTATGTTAGGCAGGAAAGCATAAACAAGAACAGTAATGTAAAGAGAGAGATAGAGGAGATACAACCTGTAACATCTGAGTGCCTCTGGGGGTTACTGATATGAAATGCATAATACATATATATACATAAACTTTTTAAAACATTCGCCTCTGTGGGAATCATCATCATCATATCGTACCCGGCCTCAAAGAGGACTCGGTAAAAGCGTACCCGACCATCATAAGGTTCGGTAGAATCGTACCCGACCACATGGAGCTCGGTAAACCAACTGATTAGTGGTTGCACAATAGGTGTCGTACCCGGCCGACTATAGCGCGGCTCGGTAGAGTAAAATAGATACATATATATAATGCATGCTCAACTCATGGAATCACCTTCTAAACCTTTTGGAGTGACTTAAAAGCATTATGGACATCCATACCCTCAATATGAACCTTAGTAGGATTCAAGGATCATACACACTTGCTTAGAATAATTTTATAAGGAAAGAACAACATGGACAACCTTAGTTGCTAGGAGTAGATCCGTTATGAAGTAGCGTATTCATTTCACTTTAGATCATGCCAAAAGAAAGAAGAAAGTGCCTTAACATACCTTAAACCCGTTGAGTCCCTAATCCCTTCCAAGCAACTCTTCAAACAAGTCAACTCAATCTATCATAGTATAAGGAGATTCAAAATCAGTGCTGAGCAAAGGCTAAGTCTATAACTTAAGCTAGTAGCTCGTTTACGTAAATTTGGGCAGCATCTCCCTTGTAACAAGGGCCTCCTCCAATACCATATACCAACAACAATTACCAGAGCAATCCATCAATACATAATTATCAATATCAAGACACCATATAACAACAACAAGTCACAACTACATTACGACGAGCGGCAAGCTCCGATTGGAATCCGTATACCCCTTATCAATCCTTATAGACTTCTTACTTCAACATAAAAGTATCATTAACATGATAATGAAGTCATTAATCAATGATTCCAGCCTTATACCATATATTTATAACAACGAAAATAATCCACAACTTCAACTATCCTCAGTTAGCAACTTTATTCACTAGTTCATGTCTAGCCCATCCATTTAACTTAATCAACATCAAGATAACCTTAGGCACAAGCAAGATCACAATATACATACCTTATACAGTAACTTCAAGTCAAAATCCAAGTTATATTCAGTTTACAACAACCCTTAATAGCAATACAACACCATAGAAGTGACTTAAGCTAATCCAAGTATTATCTTGTAGTTTATCATCCTAACAACTTAACCAACATACAATAAAGATTAAGGACAATTAGTAGGATGTTATACTCACCTTATAAAGCAGCAACAACTTGGAATTTCATCCAAATACAGCCCACAACAATCCTCAATGACAACACAACCTCAAAGAGGTGTTGTTCTTCACTAGAACTAAGTTTTGATATTGAAATATGGTGTAATCACGTCAAACCCTTGAGTTATATGTTTACGAGGGTTAGGAGAGGTTTGGAGACGAATCTTAGTTGAAAAATGAGCAAAAATAGGCGTCCAAATCGTTTATAAATTGAAGTAGGTCAACCACCGCCTAAGTGGGTCCCATTGGGAGCTGCTTATGCGGTCTCGCGAAAACGCGAATATCTCTCTACTCCGATGTCATATTGATAAACGGTTTAATGAGTTAGAAACTAGACTCGTAGACCTTAAATTTGGTAGGTAGAAAACCCCATGATTCCAAGTATATTTGGATAAATTCTCAAATATATTTGACCTAAATTCCAGCAAATTTATGAATGTAACTTGTGATGACCTTTGCCAACTCTTGTTCCACAACTTGCTGGCCTTCAAAATGTAGAAAATGAATATCATACGACTAAAATAACTCATAGAATAACCTCCTTATCATGTTAATAACCCTAGTCTCACCCCAAAGTACATGTTATAACATTCGAAACTTGTCGACTTTCGACGAAACTTATTTTCTTCAATTGGTTTAGCTTCTAAGATTTCCAACCCTCTTGGTACTCGTTATTCATGATCTTAAATATTTGTAACCTCCAAGGTAACATGATTAACTTACTTTATTTGCTTCGAAATATAATCTCATTTTCGAGCTTACATCAATGACTTACGACGTACTCTCACATATGAAAACTTGGGGTGTAACATCATTCCCCCCTTTGGAACATTCGTCCTCGAATGTTGACTGATGTGCTTATCAGTTTCATAAACTATGGCTCTTACGAATACTTAATGCTCATCTTTCCATATAAGCAACTGTTTTGTGAATAAATCCAAAGGCTTGGGCATTCCCCCCTTTTAGGCCTCTTTGTCACACCATGACATGTGGTTTGAATTCTTCCAACATCGTAACATTTGATACCTTATGTCATGCAGTATGTACGACTGTGTCCTTGTATGAGCGCCTAGTGACTCGTCTTCTCTTTTTCCTCCATCTTTTAGCCAATCTCTAAGCCTCACTTTATGAACATATACAGAATTATGACAAGCTGTCCCTCTAGGCATCTATAGGTGTACTGATGTCTTTCGCTTGGTACTTTATCGAACTTAAGACTATTTCTATCTCTTGTTTCATAGCCTTGTATATCTATCCTTATGGATTTACTACATCTAGGTAGGTTATACTATACCATAAAACTTACTTCGGTTTATTATTACTGAGGTTTGCTACCCAACTCCAGGTTACTCTCTCGCTGCTTATCCTATATGTATAAATCTAAGTCCTTTAGTGCTTCCTCATTATTATTCATCTAAGAATAACAAACAAATCTCATCTCGAACTTTGGAACTTGTACCCATCTATTGTTTATTCACCTTAATGTTGATCTATAATCTATCACTGATAACTTGCAACCTCTTACGTAATACACTGTCACTAGGGCTCACATCTTATCGGGGAACATATGAAGTGATTTTCCTGATCCACCTAGGGATAATACTATACTTCAATAACCGTATTTCATTGCATCCCAACGCGATTCATCTTATGGGGGTATTCTAATCCCGTGCAATTAATGAAATCCCTTTCTCGTTAAATCATTACTCAATCAAAGGCCTAAGAATCATCCTCTTATCTATCACAATTACACCCTTATTCTACCGCCAGGGCAACATTCCATCTCTTCTAAATGCACCTAGTCTTAGACTCCTCTGGGTTCATTCAGGCTGTATAGAGTTTTTTATTCATATGGAAATCATCAGCTCCCTTGTTTTGATGGGTTTAATCCCGAGGACATACATATTCTCGTCACCTTCTCACTCATCTTTTCATATCCTTACTCCTATCTACCTAAAACCTTGTTGCTCTACAATACTTTACCTTAGGACCTACACCGATCTATTTATACTACTCCCAACCTTCCTTTAACTTGATAGCACCATAAATTTCCTTTTGTGCCTTCTCAGTTGTCCTTAAATGTAAGCAATTACTTTTGATGGTCGTTCTATCACTTGTTGCATGAATACTTGGCTTGTCTTTTTGCCCACGAATACTATAATTTCCTGTACCTCATATGATCTCAAACATCACCTTTGATGGCTTTTTTTTACCATTCATTAGCCATGATAGGTGCCACTTTCTTATGGAGTGTATACAATATTGTAGTGAGACTGTTGTTACAGGATCATTTACTCTTTAGCTCACTATGCTTAGGTGGAAACCTTCTTCCTTATTTCCTCAGCTAGTCTTTCATTGTAGTACTTAGGGAGACCTTCTGGCTCTTGTAAAGTTGCGAGCTTGATATATCGTACACCCGAAGGTAATTTTCGTTATTCTTACTCGCCCATAATAATCCTTAGTTACATAAATTTATGCCTTTGTGCTCGTAGGGTTACTTCTAAGCTCAAATTTTTATTGTCTCCTTAGTGGCACTCTCTCTTATTTTCATAAACCTTAAAAATGGTACCTTTAACTGCCTCAACTCCTATCTGAATTTTTTTTCAAATGATTGTGATCTCGTATCTGCGAGACTGAATTCACTATGCTGCGATTTACTACATTTATCTTGCATGATCTATTAATTTATCTGTGACCTCTTGTCTAGCCATAACTGGGTTCTTCCTGAATCAACTACTAATTACTCGTTGGTCCATTCTCATATATATATATATTCTGCATAATCCCTCTTGGGATATATCCTTTGTCTTAACTTATCTCTCGCCATTAGCTCCTGATGTATCAAGTGTCCATTCACACTTATTTATCAATAACATCCTGGCCGGAAACTTTTACTGCCCCTCTCTGGTGTCGTGCTTGTATAATGTTCTGGAGTCACAACATATCTGCAGGAACTGAATAAATGCAACATCATCCCTTTCTCCTTTTTACCACATTCTTCCTTTACCATTCCATAGTTAACTGAACCGCTTAACTTCGACTTAATACCATATCACACCATATTCCCCCCCCCCTTCAGGGGAGTACTAAGATTTAGTACTACGACGATCTACCTATAGTTGTTTTACCTCTTCATCTTTGGCGTATTTTCACATTATCAATGAACCTTAATCACCTTATGGTAACCATCTGTACCAGGGATAACTAAATTTCTTACTCACGAAGGTGACACCTACGGTAACTGGCACACTTAGTCCCTTAAGATTAACTCTTCTCAGAGTGCTTGCTTTAGGTAAGCGACTTCCTAAATAACCTTTAAAGGTTATTCGTCTGTTGTCTATTCTATTATTGTTGGAGCACGATCTTTGAAATTCTCACGATGTCGACCATTATCAAATCCTCCGGTCCCTAATTCATGTTCGGTTTTATCTTGTTCACCAGCCCATACTGATTTTTATTACTCTGGGGTCTAACCTTTCCTCCTGGTAATCACGTTGAAGTCACCAACTCATTTCTCGAAATAAGAATATGACTTTATGGCTTATACTCTTTTATTGCCTTAAGGCTTGTCACCTCTTGTATTTTCCTTCACTTGACTATAGACTCTGTCATCGTGTCATATTTTGATTTACTGTTATCACCCCTATATCACATCTTACTCATGATGCTTTATTTATTTTCTTCTTATTCTCCGGATAATATTCTTTTTGTCTATCACTTTATTCTGAAAACTTCAACAAAAAGTTCTTTCCCTTTAAGCTCCCCTAGATTCATCTCACTGGCTCTTTGGAATGCCTAACATTTTTTTTTACTCGGGTCTAGAGTCATACTAAGGTAAATATTTGTGCATTCTAGGATCCCACTGCCTATCTTCTGAAATTTTTTAATATTCCAGTATTCGTATCTGATTGTACTACTCTAGAGTTCACCATCTGGGTGTCTTAGAAGGAGATCTATTACCACATTTGCACCATCTTTCGGAAACGTTAGTTAATGATAACAACCCATCCACAATTTTTGGGTTACTCTAACTCCAACTGGATCCTGATATCTCATCTTTCTCTTAAATAATATCTGTTAGCTCCCATAGAACATAACTGAGATGGGTGTGCCCAATTGTACTTACCTCTGTCATTGATGAAGGTACCAAAATGCTTATATTTCTCTGCCTAATTTGAAAATATTGATAATCTTCGTTATCTGGGTGCCTCGTACCCCTCTTCACTTTACTTCTTTTACTTGTTAAAACTTGTATCTAGCTTCTGAATTCCTCATAGATTTTCACCATATTCGTGAATAGATATCGTGCCTTAAGGCTCCTTATTAAGAAGCATACACATCTTAGTACACACATGATCTGTTGAAGACCTCATATTTACTCATCATAAGCATGATGTGAAATCGAGTTCCTCTGACTCAACTCTTCAACATCCACATGCAATCTCTTACCAACTGTCTTTGTGGATGTAGGTATTGTTGTATTACGACTAAAGTCGAATTTAGGAGTTTGAATTCTTACAACTGAGCTCTACTGCACGATCTAGAGTAAGAAGAAAGAGTGACAGACCTAAATGCCCTGTAGCCTCATGCTTATAAGTGTGGTGCACAACACCCATAAACATGACTCTACTAGACACGGCTTGTAGACTCCCTAGGACAGAACTGCTCTGACACCACTTCTGTCACGAACCAAACCGAAGGACCGCGACGGGCACCCGGTGCCTTACTCAACCGAGTACCAATGTAACATATCTTTCTTATCATGTTATCATGAGTAAATGAGCTAGAAAACCCGTCATGAGATAACAAGAATAAAACATAAGGGAATAGTCAACATATGAAGACCCAACATGATATACAAACTAATATATGTGACATATGGGCCTATAAGGCCGACATGACCATTAGTAAACTCGAAACATAGGCCGACAAGGCCATACAATTATCCATACACCTGACATATTTCTACAAGCCTTTAAGAGTACGTAAAATCATAAAGATCGGGACAAGGCCCCGCCATATCAATCAATACATATCCAAAGCATACTGACCAAATAGGCAACTCCGAAGCAAGTGGAGTGCACCAACACCTTCGCTGAGTTGATAGCCTACTAGGATGACTGTCAACCTATCAATCGGGACCTGCGGGAATGAAACGCAACGTCCCCAGGCAAAAGGGACGTCAGTACAAATAAAGTACCGAGTATGTTAGGCAGGAAAGCATAAACAAGGACAGTAATGTAAAGAGAGAGATAGAGGAGATACAACTTGTAATATCTGAGTGCCTCTAGGGGCTATGATATGAAATTCATAATACATATATATACATAAAATTTTTAAAACATTCAACTCTGTGGGCATCATCATTATCATATCGTACCCGGCCTCAGAGAGGACTCGGTAAAAGCGTACCCGACCATCATAAGGTTCGGTAGAATCGTACCCGGCCACATGGAGCTCGGTAAACCAACTGATCAGTGGTTGCACAATAGGTGTCGTACCCGGCCGACTATAGCGCGGCTCGGTAGAGTAAAATAGATACATATATATAATGCATGCTCAACTCATGGAATCACCTTCTAAACCTTTTGGAGTGACTTAAGAGCACTATGGACATCCATACCCTCAATATGAACCTTAGTAGGATTCAAGGATCATACACACTTGCTTAGAATAATTTTATAAGGAAAGAACAACATGGACAACCTTAGTTGCTAGGAGTAGATCCGTTATGAAGTAGCGTATTCATTTCACTTTAGATCATGCCAAAAGAAAGAAGAAAGTGCCTTAACATACCTTAAACCCGTTGAGTCCCTAATCCCTTCCAAGAAACTCTTCAAACAAGTCAACTCAATCTATCATAGTATAAGGAGATTCAAAATCAGTGCTGAGCAAAGGCTAAGTCTATAACTTAAGCTAGTAGCTCGTTTACGTAAATTTGGGCAGCATCTCCCTTGTAACAAGGGCCTCCTCCAATACCATATACCAACAACAATTACCAGAGCAATCCATCAATACATAATTATCAATATCAAGACACCATATAACAACAACAAGTCACAACTACATTACGACGAGCGGCAAGCTCCGATTGGAATCCGTATACCCCTTATCAATCCTTATAGACTTCTTACTTCAACATAAAAGTATCATTAACATGATAATGAAGTCATTAATCAATTATTCCATCCATATACCATATATTTATAACAACGAAAATAATCCACAACTTCAACTATCCTCAATTAGCAACTTTATTCACTAGTTCATGTCTAGCCCACCCATTTAACTTAATAAACATCAAGATAACCTTAGGAACAAGCAAGATCACAATATACATACCTTATACAGTAACTTCAAGTCAAAATACAAGTTATATTCAGTTTACAACAACCCTTAATAGCAATACAACACCATAGAAGTGACTTAAGCTAATCCAAGTATTATCTCGTAGTTTATCATCCTAACTACTTAACCAACATACAATCAAGATTAAGGACAATTAGTAGGATGTTATACTCACCTTAGACAGCAGCAACAACTTGGAATTTCATCCAAATACAGCCCACAATAATCCTCAATGACAATACAACCTCAAAGAGGTGTTGTTCTTCACTAGAACTAAGTTTTGATATTGAAATATGGTGTAATCACTTCAAAACCTTGAGGTATATGTTTAGGATGTTTAGGAGAGGTTTGGAGACGAATTTTAGTTGAAAAATGAGCAAAAATAGGCGTCCAAATCGTTTATAAATTGAAGTAGGTCAACCACCGCCTAAGTGGGTCCCATTGGGAGCTGTTTGCGCGGTCTCGCGAAAATGCGAATATCTCTCTACTCCGATGTCGTATTGATGAACGGTTTAATGCATTAGAAACTAGACTTGTAGACCATCAACTTGGTAGGTATAACACCCCATGATTCCAAGTATATTTGGAGAAATTCTCAGATACATTTGACCTAAATTCCAACAAATTTATGAATGTAACTTGTGATGATCTTTGCCAACTCTTGTTCCACAACTTGCTTGCCTTCAAAATGTAGAAAATGAATATCATACGACTAAAATAACTCATATAATAACCTCCTTATCATGTTAATAACCCTAGTCTCACCCCAAAGTACATGTTATAACATTCGAAACTTGTCGACTTTCGACGAAACTTATTTTCTTCAATTGGTTTAGCTTCTAAGATTTCCAACCCTCTTGGTACTCGTTATTCATGATCTTAAATATTTGTAACCTCCAAGGTAACATGATTAACTTACTTTATTTGCTTCCAAATATAATCTCATTTCCGAGCTTACATCAATGACTTACGACGTAGTCTCACGTATGAAAACTTGGGGTGTAACATAGAGCGCCTAAAGCAACTACGCATTTTCAAGTTTGCGAGGGCCATGGAAAATTCACTTTATGGCACACCTCGATTTCTAAAGAGTAAAAATTAATTAAGTGAGGGATATGGGTTTTGAGATTTTATTTGGCATGACACGCCTCGACTCTTATTTCAAAGGGCTTTATTATTCGAAGTTGTTATAATCGGGTTACATGAAATGTACCCCCGAATTGAGATTTACGTATCGTAACCATGCCACGGAAACCGTACCCATGGCCACGATAATTTAATTACTCGTAGTTATGATGTTCGAGACTTAGTGAATTTCCCAAGATTTTGACAATATCCCAACATTCAAACGTTGGCCATCTAAAAAAATGCATTTATATATTAAATGCACGCTAATACACTATAGAACTGATGCCTATACATCATACAAATGCTACATAACTAATTTTATAAGGAATGTCCACTATCCAAACACACTACAGAGAAATCATAAGAAGCCAACTAAACATTTTTCATAGTGAATTTCCAACATTGATAGTACTCTCTGATTTCACACTTCATTTCAAACACATCAAAATACTTCAACAAACACACAAAAGAACGAAAATAGCTATTGAATAATCATGGGAATGAAACAGACGAAAAATGAATAATTCTATACAACTCTTATCTAAACAAATCTGAAATTTATATTATTCAAACAAAATGTAATACCTGATTACAGCAGCACAAAGACAAACGGGGAATATGTCTCTTCAAAATGAATCCGAGTTTAGCTGACTTGCAGCTCCAGAATCGGATGGAGTCGTGACCAAGACCAACGAAACTTCGACTTCAGAACTTGCCGGAAGTCAATGAAACACAGGCAGACCTCGACTCTTCAGCCTCGAAACTCGCTGGAAAGTAAAAAGTGTGTGACTGTGTGTTTGCGTGTTCCGACAGATATGGTGAAGAGAAGACGAAGCAGCGAAATACAAAAGGTCATAAAATCGGCTATTTGTGCGAATCACTTGCTGTAGCAGCAGGTTAGTCAACAAATCAACCGCAGAGACAAAATCTAGCAAAATGCTGAAAATGAAATCGTTTAAGAAGGACAGTAAGTCCCTATCACCATTTTAGGGGAATGATTTGAAATCAAAAAGGTCAAATGCAAGCAGAAATACCAAGTCTTCCATACATTCCTATGGTAGATCCTTCTGTTTTTTTTTTTTGGTTTTTAGATCTAGGATTTTTTTTGTCTTGTGTTGATATTGCTCTAGACATTAGGGAACACGACTGATAGTCTTCTTTGTATTGTTACAGCTGAGGCTTTTTTGGAGAAAGTGTATCGAAGAAGAAGAAACCGAGGCTAGGGGGTCTATGGTTGAAAATGGCGCTCCTCCTCAGACTTTAGAGTCTAGGTCTATTTTATTTGTGTATTTTCAGCTTATTGCTCTTAGGTCCTTTTGGTGTTTTTTATTTATTTTTTGTTTCAAAGAAGAATCTAGAAGGGTCCCTAGGGTTAGGTTGATGGGTATTGTGTATTGGGCTTAAGGAATGAACTAGAAACTTGGGCCTTTATGACTAGCTATGCTTAAAATTAGCTTAATTAACTAAAAATCTATCCATATAGAAATACTATCAAAAATATTAATTAACCCTATTTAAGTGAAAATAATTATTAAAATAAAGACTGGCCGTTAAAATAAAAATATTTTTTTTGTATTTTTCAAGATTAAAAATGACTACAAAACATTAATGAACCTATTTTTTTGTAATTTTCGCTTTCTTGTAATAAAATAAAAGTAAAAGAGTGAAAATTAGTTGAAATAGCTACATTATGCCTAAATTAAATATTTACGTGCTAAAATATAAAAAATCTTGGAAAGGGTCAAAAATCACATGTCTACAGCTGGAATGGCCTTCCTCGGTACTAGATGACTACGGTCAGTGATGTGTATATATTCCAGGATAGATCTTCCTTGGGCTGGATGGATATATACAGTACCGAGTGGTTGAGCACTTGTGAGTGGAGGTACACGGAACATTGTTCATGCTCTCTATGCATTGGTACATAGAGACTCCTGAGCTTTACTTCGTACTGTCCAAATTGTATCTATTCACTGTTGAGTTATATACTTGAACTGCAAGCATGCCTACTTTACTGTATAATTTAATTGTATTGCCTATTGAGGTTTGGATCGTCACTACATATCAGTCCATAGTTTGGACTTGTTATTACTGAGTTGGTGTACTCACGTTACCCCCTGCACCTTGTGTGCAAATCCAAGTATCTCAGGGCACGGTAGCGGCTGTTGCCTATTCCGGTCGCAGACTTCACGGAGATAGCGAGGTAGCTGCTTGGCGATCGCAGTTCCGCTTTTCTCCTTCTCTATCTTCTTATTAGTACATTGTTGTTATTTCTAGACTATTTTGGTCTTGTCTTGTTTCAGAATTATTGTAGCGTTGCTCATGACTTAGTGACACCCGAGGCCGGGCTTGTATTTTTCACTTTGTTTAATTTTTACTTTATATCTTTATCGGATTCCTATTGAAAAATGGTTTTACTTAAGCTTTAAATGAAATGTGGATAATTTTTTAAATGAGTTGGCTGGCCTAGTTTCACGATAGGCGCCATCACGATTGGATTGGTTTTGGGGTCGAGACAAGTTGGTATTAGAGCCTAAGTTACATAGGTCTCACAAGTCATGAGCAGGTTTAATAGAGTCTCGCAAATCGGTACGGAGACATCTCAACTTATCCTCGGGAGGCTACAGAACCTTTAGGAAAAACTTCACATTCTTGAATTCATGTCGTGCGAATCTGTTGACTCTGGTAACTAAACTTATGTTGTTATACTCTCTCACAGATAGTGAGGACATGTTCTATCGGTCAGGGCGGACGACCACCAGTACCACCAGTTGGGGCCACTAGAGGTCGTGGATGCGGTCGAGATTGTGGTAGGGACAGGGGGATAGCCCGCACAGCAGCTAGGGCAGCACCTGCTGATTAACCAGCAAACCCAATTCATGATCATGTCCTAGTTGTGGATGCTCCAGTAGGACAAGCTTAGGCACCAGCTATGCCTATTGTTATTCCAGGTCTTCAGGAGACCTTGGCTCAGATCTTGACCGTGTGCACTAGCCTTGCTCATGCGGTCGCAGTTTCTACTACCGCAGCTACTTCTCAGGCCGGGGAAGGCACTCAGACTCCCGCCATCCGTACACCTGAGTAGGTCATTCAGGGACTGCAAACACCGTAGGCACCACCAGCCTAGCCGGTTGGACCTGCTCAGGGTTATGTGGTTCCAGTTATGCCTAATGACGAGCATCGTTGATTGGAGAGGGTTGGTAGACTTCAGCCTCCGACATTCAGTGGTGTAGAGGGTGAGGATGCCCAGGGTTTCTTGGACAAGTGCTAGAGGATGTTACGTACAACGAGTATTCTATAGACCAGTGGGGTCTCATTTACTACTTTTCAGTTTTCTGGAGCTGGCCTTTACTTGGTGGGAGGCTTATGAGAGGCGTAGGCCTGTTGGTGCAGCGCCCCTTACCTAGCATCAGTTCTCCATTCTCTTCCTAGAGAAGTATGTACCGGATTCCCACAGAGAGGAGCTGCATAGGCAGTTCGATCAGCTGCATCAGGGGGATATGACAGTGACGTAGTATAAGATGAAATTCTTTGAGTTTACCCGTCATGTTATCTGGCTAGTTCCCGCGGATATAGAGAGGATGAGGAGGTTCGTTGATGGCCTCACTTATCAGCTACGGATTTTTATGACCAGAGAGAGTATCTAGCACTTGTTTTGAGGAGGTGGTTGACAATTCCATAGAGATTGAGTCAGTTCGCCTCCAGGAGAGAGATGAGAGAGAGGACAAGAGGCCTCGGGGATCTGGTAGTTTTGGTGGTGTTCCTTCGAAAGGTCAGTTTTAGCACGGTAGGGGCCGTCCATTCAGACATGCTCAGCCAGGCCGTTCGGGTCACCGTGGTGGATCATCTTTCCATGGTTCTCATAGTTCACATCAGGGTCACTCATCTCTCAGTTCCCTTCCAGCTCAGAGTTTGACTCAGGCACCGTCAGTTCAGGGCTCATCTATGCCTGGTTCTTCTAGTGGGTATCCCGGTGCTCAGGGCTCCCTTCAGTCCCCACTGCTATTTACTGAGAGAGGTTTCTTTCAGTATGGAGATTTCGGTCATATCAAGAGGTTTTGTCCCCGTCTTACGGGAGGTTCATCCCAGTAGAGGAGTCAGCCTTCAACTTCAGCACTAGTTACTTCTCCACCCGCTCAGTTAGCTCGGGGTGAAGGTCAGTCAGCTAGGGGTCGCCCTAGAGGGGGAGGTTGATTAGGTGGTGGTCAGGCCCATTTTTATGCCCTCCCTGCCATACCAGATACTATTGCTTCAGATGTTGTGATTACAGGTATTGTCTCTGTATGCCACATAGATGCCTCTGTATTATTTGACCTTGGTTCCACTTTTTCATATGTGTCATCATATTTTGCTCACTATTTGGATACGCCCCCGTGAGTCTCTTGTTTTATTTGTACGTGTATCTACTCCGGTGGGCGATACTGTTGTTGTGGACCATGTGTATCTGTCTTGTGTAGTGACTATCGGGGGTTTAGATTTTGATATGATATTAGGCATGGATTGGCTATTTCCGTGCCACGCTATTGTGGACTGTCATGGTAAAATAGTGACGTTTGCTATGCCGGGGGTGCCACGGATTTAGTGGCGAGGTTCGACGGATTATGTTCCCAGTAGAATGATTTCATTTTTAAAGGCCCAGCGGATGGTTGAGAAGGGTTATCTTTCTTATTTGCCCTTCGTGAGGGATGTTAGTACAAAGACCCTTCCATTTATTCAGTTCCGGTAGTGAGGGACTTTCCGGATGTGTTTCTTGAAGACCTATCGGGCATGCCGCTGGACAGGGATATTGACTTTGGTATTGATTTGTTGTTGGGCACTCAGCCCATTTCTATTTCATCGTATTATGTGGCACCGGCGGAGTTGAAGGAGTTGAAGGAACAACTTCAGGAACTCCTTGGTAAGGGGTTTATTCGTCCTAGTGTGTCGTTGTGGGGTGCGCCTATTCTATTCGTGAAGAAGAAGGATGGTACCATGAGGATGTGCATTGATTACGGGCAGTTGAACAAGGTTAAAATCAATAATAAGTATCATTTTCCTCGTATTGATGATTTTGACCAGCTTCAGGGAGCGATGGTGTTCTCCAAGATTGATCTCAGTGTCAGGGTATCACCAGTTGAAGATCAGGGACTCGAATATTCTTAAGACGACTTTCAGCACCCGATATGGTCATTTTGAGTTCCTTGTGATGTCTTTTTGGTTGATCAATGCCCCAGCAGTGTTCATGCATTTGATGAACAGCGTGTTTCGGCCTTATCTCGACTCGTTCGTTATTGTATTTATTGATGATATTCTGGTATACTCGCATAGTCAGGAGGAGCACGTGGAGCATTTGAGAGTGGTATTGCAGCGGTTGAGGGAGCAGAAGCTTTATGCAAAGTTCTCCAAGTGTGATTTTTGGCTCAGTTTAGTGGCTTTCTTGGGACATATGGTGTCCAGCGAGGGTATTCAGGTTGACCCAAAGAAGATAGAGGCAGTTCAGAGTTGGCCTAGATCGTCCTCATCCACAGAGATTTGCAGGTTTCTTGGTTTGGCAGGTTTCACCCTTGACCAAGTTGACTCAAAAGGGTGCTCATTTCAGGTGGTCATATAAGTGTGAGGCGAGCTTTCAGAAGCTCAAGACCGCCTTGACCACGACTCTAGTGTTAGTATTGCTATCAGCTTCAAGTTCATATACAGTATATTGTGATACTTCTAGAGTTGGTATCGGGTGTGTGTTGATGCAGGAGGGTTGAGTGATTACTTATGCTTCTCGTTAGTTGAAGCCCCATGAAAAGAACTACCCTGTTCATGATTTGGAGTTGGCTGCCATTGTTCACGTGTTGAAGATTTGAAGGCATTATCTCTATGGTGTATCTTGTAAGGTGTTTACCGATCATCGTAGCCTACAGTACTTATTCAAGCAGAAGGATCTCAATTTGAGGCAGCAGAGATGGTTGGAGCTGCTAAAGGATTATGATATCACTATCTTGTATCACCCCGGGAAGGCCAATGTGGTGGCCGATGCCTTGAGTAGGAAGGCAGTGAGTATGGGCGGTTTGGCGTATATTCATGTTGGGGAGAGGCCTTATGCAATTGATGTTCAGGGCTTGGCCAATCAGTTTGTGAAGTTGGATATTTTGGAGCCCAGCCGGGTCTTAGCTTATGTGATTTCTCGGTCTTCCTTGTTTGATCGCATCAGAGAGCGCCAGTATGATGACCCTCATTTGTTTGTCCTCAAGGACAGAGTTCAGCATGACAATGCCAGAGATATGACTATTGGTGATGACGGAGTATTAAGGATGCAGGGCCGGATATATGTGCCCAATGTGGATGGGATTCGGGAGTTGATTCTAGATGAGGCTCATAGCTCTTGGTATTCCATCCATCCCGGTGTCGCGAAGATGTATCAGGATTTGAGACAGTATTATTGGTGGAGAATAATGAAGAAGGATATTGTGGGATTTGAAGCTCGGTGCCTCAATTGTCAGCAGATGAAATATGAGCATCAGTGACCGGGTGGCTTGCTTCAGCGGTTAGATATTGCAGAGTGGAAGTGGGAGCGGATCACCATGGATTTTGTAGTTGGACTCCCATGGACTTTAAGGAAGTTCGATGCTATTTGGGTGATTGTGGATTGGCTAACCAAGTCCGTGCACTTCATTCCTGTGTGTACTACATATTCTTCAAAGCAGTTAGTAGAGATTTATATCCGGGAGATTATTTGCTTGCATGGTGTCCCAATTTCCACCATTTCAGATAGAGGTACTCAGTTCACATTGTCATTTTGGAGAGCCATACAGCGAGAGTTGGGTACACAGGTTGAGTTTAGCATAACTTTTCACCCTCAGATTGACGGGCAGTCCGAGCGTACTATTTAGATATTGGAGGACATGTTACGTGTTTGTGTCATTGATTTTAGGAGTTCATGGGATCAGTTTCTACTGCTTGTGGAGTTTGCATATAACAACAGTTATCAGTTGAGTATTCAGATTGCTTCATATGAGGTTTTATATCGGAGACGGTGTACATCTCCAGTCGGTTGGCTTGAGTCGGGTGAGGCTAGGCTTTTGAGTACAGACTTGGTGCAGGATGCTTTGGACAAGGTGAAGGTGATTCAAGATCGGCTTCGTACAGAGCAATCGAGACAAAAGAGTTATGCTGATAGGAAGGTCTGTGATGTGTCTTACATGGTTGAGGAGAAGGTTCTATTGAAGGTTTAACCAATGAAGAGTGTTATGAGGTTTGGGAAGAAGTGTAAATTGAGTCTTGGGTTCATTGGGCCTTTTGAGGTACTTCGGAGGATTGGGGAAGTGGCTTATGAGCTTGTTTTTCCACCCAGCTTGTCGAGTGTGCATCCGGTATTTCATGTTTATATGCCCAGTAAGTATATTAGTGATCCGTCTCATGTTTTGGATATCATCACGGTTCATTTAGACGGTGATTTGACTTATAATGTGGAGCCAGTGGCTATTTTGGAGCGGTAGGTTTGAAAGTTGAGATCAAAGGGTATAGCCTCAGTGAAAGTGCAGTGGAAAGACCGAGGGGGAGATGCAGAGCAGATATCCTCACCTATGTGAAGCTTCAGGTATGTTTCTTGACTCGTTCGAGGACGAACGCTTGTTTAAGAGGGGGAGGATGTAACGACCCGGCCGGTAGTTTCATGAGTTACCACTCTGTTTCCCCCATTTCCGCTTCCTTATGTGTTTATTTGGAAGTTTAAGTTGAAAAATTTAACTGGATGTTGACTTATATGTAGAAGTTCTCGGATGTGAATTCGGATGGTTAAGATAGCTTCATTAGGTGATTTTGGACTTAGGAGCGTGTTCGGAATGTAATTTGGAGGTCCCTGGTAGATTTAGGCTTGAATTGGCGAAATTGGAAATTTGGCATTTTCCAGTCGGTAGTAAAAATCTTGATATCGGGGTCGGAATGGAATTCCAAAAAATGGAATAGGTCTGTTGTATCATTTGTGGCGTGTGTGCAAAATTCCAGGTCATTCGGATGAGGTTTGATAGGTTTTTGGATCGGTTGCGGAATTCGGAAGTTTTGAAATCCTTAGGCTTGAACCCGAGGGTGATTTGGTGTTTCGATTTTGTTTTGAGTATTTCGAAGGTTGGAATAAGTTTTAATAGTGGTATATGACTTGTTAGCATGTTTGGTTGAGGTCCCAAGGGCCTCGGGATAATTTCGGATGGTTATCGGAGAGTTTGAAAATTTGGGAATGTAGCTGAAAATGTTGGTTCTGTCATAACCGCACCTGCGGAGTGGGGCCTGCAGGTGCGAGACCGCACAAGCGAAGGAAGGCCTCAGGTGCGGCCAAGGCCGAGAAGAGTACGAACCGCAGGTGTGGAAAGTGGAGCGCACCTGCGAGACCGCAGGCGCGATAGAGTGACCGCAGAAGCAGTTCTGGTGGATTAAGTGGAAGTTGCAGATACGATGGTCTGGACCACAGATGCGGAAAAATGGGCCACATGTGCAAGATGCTTGGGCAGAAAATATATAAGGTGGACTTCGCGAAATTTGGGTTATTTTTCACCATTCCTATTCGGACATGGAGCTTTTTGGAGGGTTTTGAAGAGGCAATCAAGAGGGTTTTCATTAAGGTGAGTTTCTTGAACCTAAAACTCGATTCTATGGTGATTTTCAGTTGATTAAGTATGAAATTTGTCGGATTTAAGGGTGAAAATTTGAGAAATTAGGGCTTGAAATTGGAGAGTTCAAATTGGTGATTTGAGGGGCCATTTGAGGTTCGATTTTGATGTTCTTGGTATGTATAGACTCGTAGAAGGATAAGGATTCTAGTGATGTAATTTTTATCAAATTTCGAGACGTGGGACCGGGGGTCAGGTTTGGCTAAATTCAAGATTTTTGAGTTAATTTGATAATTTTCGTATGGGTTTCATTCCTTTAGCATATATTGATGATAATATACTGATATTATTTAGATTCGTGGCATTTGGAGGTCGAATCGAGAGGCAAGGACGTCGCGGGCTAGAGTTTTGGCTTGGCTTGAGGTAAGTAATGCTTCCAAACTTGGTTCTGAGGGTTCGAAACCCCGAGCTATGTGTTCTATGATTATTATTGAGGTACTACAAATGCCAAGTGATGGGCGTGTGGGCCTGCACCGTGAGAATCGCGGCCTGGATCATTTCATGGCACCGCTTAGTACTCATTCGTGCCGATATCTATGTTGTGATTATGTGATTTAGTTAATGAGCTGCAAATCATGCTAATTATCATGTTAAGGCTTCACGTTGATACTGTTGAGACCCGAGAGGTCATTTCTTACTGTCATATCATTAGCTTCATTGATATTTTGTACTCAGTTCTGTTCATGCATATTATATCATGCCACAGTCTCGATTATTATTATTTGGCACATCATATCATTGTTCGGGCTAGTATCATGACATTTTGAGCCCGTGTATGTGAGATTGGAGAGTGATGACTGAGTAAGGCCGAGAGCCTGATATTGAGTGACAGTATGGGATCGGGTTGCACGCCGCATTAGGATATTGATTATGCCTTCGTTGGCTTGCTATAGCGTTTGGGCTGAAAGAAGCTCCTATGGAGTCTTTACACCCCCAGTGAGTGCAGTTGATGATATTGAGGGATAGATCTTCCCTGGACATGGATCTTGACTGAAGTATTTATACCTGGATGGATTTTCTCCATAGGGATGGAATGGCCTTCCTCGGTACTGGATGACTGCAGTCAGTGATGTGTATATATTCCGAGATGGATCTTCCCTGGGCCGGATGGACATAAACAGTACCAAGTAGTTGAGCACTTGTGAGTGGAGGTACATGGAACATTGTTCATGCTATTTGTGCATTGGTACATAGAGATTCCTGAGCTTTATACTCCGTACTTTTCAAATTGTATCTATTCACTGTTGAGTTGTATACTTGAACTGCAAGCATGCCTACTTTACTATACAATTTAATTGTATTGCCTATTGAGGTTTGGTTCGTCACACCTTTCAGTCCATAGTTTGGACTTGTTACTTACTGAGTTGGTGTACTCACATTACCCCCTACACTTTTTGTGCAGATCCAGGTATCTCAGGGCACGGTAGAGGCTGTTGACTATTCCGATCGCGAATTTCACGGAGAAAGCGAGGTAACTACCTAGCAATCACAGATCCTCTTTTCTCCTTCTTTATCTTCCTATTAGTACATTGTTGTTATTTCCAAACTATTTTGGTCTTGTCTTGTTTCGGAACTATTGTAGCGTTGCTCATGACTTAGTGAAATGTGAAATGTGAAATGTGAAATGTGAAAAATGATTATACTTAAGTTTTAAATGAAATGTGAATTATTTTGGAAATGAGTTGGCTTGCCTAGTTTCACGATAGGCTCCATCACGACCGGGTCGGTTTTGGGGTCGTGACAAGATTACATTACAAGCTCGAATTCTGAACCTTGAACCAGATGTTCTGGGTTCCAATTCCCCAGCAGAGTCACCAGAGCTGTCACAACTCCTTTTTAAAATGTTGTTCCGCAACTTTTCTTCCTTTTGGGTTCTAGGGATTTTAGGTCTTAGTTCGGTCTAGGAATTAGAGAATGAGATATATAAAAGATGTAGGATTTTGGGGAGGAGAAAATCTGATGGGTTATTAGCTATTGGGCTCAGGTTTGGCCCAATATGGACAAAGTAAGAATTTAGGAGAAACAGTCCAAATTAAAACTTCTTTCCTTTTTTGTGATATTTAATTTTTTTGTTTTATTGATTAATATATGAAAATAAAAATACTACTCCTAAACTTGAATAGCAAGATAAAATACTAATCACTCAAAATTTACTTAACAAACATAATATATTTTTTGGAAAACTTTTTCTTTATTTGTAAATGAAGATAAAGCTTTATATTAAAATGTGACTCTTTTTTAATTGTTTTCAATTTTCTTTAGGTAAAATATGTAAAAGGAGAAACAAGAGCTAAAATGTGTAGATTAAACTTAAAATACATTTACATACTAAAAGGTGATGAAAAACTCAAACATAGTCAAAAAATTAGGTGCTCACATCCAGGGAAGGCCAATGTGGTGGCCAATGCATTAAGTTGGAAGGCAGAGAGTATGGGCAGTTTGGCATATTTACTTGTAACAGAGAGGCCACTGGCCATGGATGTTCAGGCCTTGGCCAATAAGTTTGTGAGATAGGATGTTTTAGAGCCAATCGTGTTATGGCACAATCATCGTTGTTGGAGCGTATCAAGGCTCGCCAGTTTGATGATCCTTACTTGTTGGTGTTGAAAACGGTGTAGCGAGGTGGTTCTACTGAGGTTGTGATTGATGATGATGGTGTTATGTGGCATCAAGACCGGATTTGTTTTCCTAATGTTAATGGGTTGAGAGATTTGATCCTTGAAGAGGCTCACAGCTTGTGCTATTCCATTCACTCGAGTGTCACAAAAATGTACCTTGATTTGAAACAATACTCTTGGTGGCAGAAGATGATGGAAGATATCGTTGGTCATGTCTCTTAGTATTTGAATTGTCAACAGGCGAGTATGAGCATCAGAAATCAGGAGGGTTGATTCAGAGATGGGAGATAACGGAGTGAAAGTGGGAGCGCATCGCTATAGATTTTGTGGAAGACTTGCCACGGACCTTGAAGAAATATGACTCAGTATAGGGTATTATGGACTGGTTGACTAAGTTCGTACATTTCATTCTGTTAGTAACTTCTTATTCATCAGAGCAGTGGGCTCAGATCAACATTCGGGACATTATCCGCTTGCATAGCATTCCCATTTTCATCATTTCTGACCTAGGCACGCAATTCACATTGCATTTTTAGAAAGCACTGCAGTGAGAGTTAGGCATTTAATACTACATAAAAATAATATTAATAACTAAATATACCGACCATTGTCGTTCGAAAAAATGGAGAAATAAAATAGATATAAATTTAAAACAAGATTCTGACCGAAATTGGTCAGAATTTATTATTATTTTTGTAATTTAAAATTAATTTATATATATTTTTCATGGTTGACCAAATGTTTGACTTCATTATTGACCGAAATTGGTCGGTGAACTGGAAAATATTTTCCAGGTTTAACTATCCGACCGATTTCGGTTGAAAATTGTCAAACATTATTTAATTTATCTTGGCGTTATGGCTTCCTGACCACTTAAACTTGTACCGGTTTGTAAAGCCGATACATGAACTTATATTTTTTTCATTTGAACACTTCAACTTGACAGAGTGAACACTAATAAACACTTTCTGTTGAACATGTTCACCAATCGCGCTGACATGGATGCCATGTCACATGTTTGGTCTTTATTAAATGACATGTGGATTTTTTGGTCCTATATTATTTAAATAAAATTGACGTTACATTATCATCTCCAAACATAAAAAAAATCATAAATTTTACCTCTAAGAAACCATTAGTATCAGTAGTCAAAGCTTACAAAGCTATCTATGCTTCACTCAACTAAAGCCCAGCGTTGTTGGCATATGAAATTAACAATTTTTTCACACAGATCTGGATAAATTGCATTCTGAAGAGAGTAATTACCGAATGAAAGAGTCAGAGGAAGAAGAAGAATTAGTGAAGTTAGGAGTAGAGGCGTAAATTCCTTCGTTGCCGCCGTGGACAACAAATGCATTGTCTTTGCTCACGAATTTCTCACCATTGTAGTAATGCACTGAAGCTTCTGTGAAATGGAGCAAACCTAACTACAGTAGGATTACTCCTGAAGCTCCATGGGAAAATTATACCGGTTTGTAAAGTTGGATTACTTCTGTGAAATGGAGCAAACCTAACCACCGCATCTAACCCTACCAGAAAATAAAAATTTTTACAGGATGGGGATAGGAGTTTGCTTGGGAAGATGAGAGAGGTGGAAGGAGAGGGAAAAAGAACAGTGGAGAGAGAAAAATCTTTTTTTCTTTTTCTTATTTATTTTTATTCTATTTCTAATATTTTTTAATAGAAATAAAACTATTCACGCGCTTTGGCAGCGTGATTTGCACACAATTTAGCCATGTCAGCTGTGCCACTTCCACATAGGCTTGGTCAATGGTTAAATGTGTTTATTAATGTTCACTCTGTCAAGTTGAAGTGTTCAAATGGGAAAAATATAAGTTCATATATCGGTTTTACAAATCGATACAAGTTTAAGTGGCCAGGAAGCCATTACGCCATTTAATTTTTAATTTTTGCACAAATGTCAAAGCTTGACTCGATACCGATCGACTTCGGTCGGAACGTTGAAAATTACATACGCAAATTGTATTTCTCGAGTATTGACGCTAAATTTACCGACCAACTTTGGTCGGTTCAATTATTAAAAAAAAAGGAAAAATTTTATTTTGGCCATTTCCGACTGAATGTGGATGGTTTGGTGGACGGTTTGTTTTTCGACGGATTTCGGTCGGAAATCGTTGTAAAAATTGCACGGGGCGCCCAAATTGGTCGCACCCATTTAACCATTACCCATTTTTTTTAAACTTTTAACTTGTACTCACTTCTTAAATAACTTCAGCCCTCTTTCTCCTCTTTCTCCTACTTCGTTTTCTTCTTCTTCTGAAATAAATAGCTGAAATATGCAAACAAGCAATTGACTGTATTGTCAAGCAAGAGGACAACCATCCCGTTGCATTTTAAAATATTAATTCTTCTACTGTCTTCCTATAAATCTGTGTTGCAAAATCTGGAGATTTATAGCAATCACAAAGTATGGATGTTGCAAAAAGAGTAACTGCTGCACAGAAGAGAATAGCCAAAGGACCTGCTATCCATCCTAATTGTGCTATGCTCCATGCAAGTGATAGGAATCACTATGTCTGAAGCACTCATAGTGCTGGGTACTACATTGTTTCTCCTATATTCTGCACTATAGAATTCTGATATAATGGATCCACCACCTTTGCTCATATGCAAATCTTCAGTATTTGATTGGATAACTAAATCAAATGTACTATTTGATCTCTTCAGCCTAGTCTTAGCCTCATATGCAACAATGGCAGAAGCATTGTCGACATTAGATTATGAATTTCTAAAACTTCAGCTCTAGAGTTGAAGTTTCCCAGTTACAATACGAAAACTTCAGCTCTAGAGCTGAAGTTTCTCAGTTACTACACGAAAACTTCAGCTCTACAGCTGAAGTTTCTAGTTACAACACAAAAACTTCAGCTCTAGAGCTGAAGTTTCCCAGTTACTACACGAAAACTTCAGCTCTAGAGCTGAAGTTTCCCAGTTACTACACGAAAACTTCAGCTCTGGAGCTGAAGTTTCCCAGTTACTACACGAAAACTTCAACTCTGGAGCTGAAGTTTCCCAGTTACTACACGAAAACTTCAGCTCTCGGTTACTACACGAAAACTTCAGCTCTGGAGCTGAAGTTTCCAGTTTACAACACAAAAACTTCAGCTCTAGAGCTGAAGTTTTCCAATTACAACACATAAACTTCAGAGCTGAACTTCAGGCCCGGCTACTAGAATGCTAAAGTTTTGCGTGATTGTCTTCGCTACTTTAGCCCCGTGTGCTGAAGTTATGAGAAAAAGCGGGTACGCTTGCAATTTGTTTTGCAAAACGGGCACAAGTTAAAATGTGACACAAAAAGCGGGTATAGATGCAAATGCCCCGAAATCGTTAATATCTACACATAAGATTTCATATTTTATGAGATGTTTTATGAATGCCCTTACTTTTAAACCTTAGCATATCACTTCAAGTTGGATCAACCATATAATAATAGCAACCAATATATATAATTCTTCTTAGTAGAATATATGTGCAAGTTCAGATATTCTGACCGAGGCAACAACCTGAAAAGAAAGTAAATATGGTAGCAACCCAAAATGGACAGAAGATTTTGCAGTATTAGTTGTAATTGGTTGGCATAGTCAAAAATGGCCCGAAGGATAGAGTCAGATACACATACTCTGTTTGCTCTTAGCTACTTGTTGTTTTCACATACTAATGTTTAGGAATATCCGAGTTTCAGACTTTCAGTTGCCATATCCAATTTGTTCTTTCTTTTCTCTTCGAATTCTTTTCTAACATACAATTGCTCTGTGTTTGGTTTTTAAAAAGAAAATTGTGACGCAATCTCGAAATCAAGGTTTGTAGTGTTAATATGGCTCTAACACTACAAGAAAGAGCTCGTTTTGTGGGGGTTAATTTAAAGATTTGTGACAGTTTTTGACCTCCACAAAATAAATTGTGGCGGTTTTAAAAAATGCCACAGTTACCTTCGCCACAAGCATTTCTGTGAGAGTTTTTAAGAACCTCCACGACAACCGCCACAAAATCAATTTATAATTTGTGGGGGTTTTTAGAGGCTATCAGTGACGGTTTGTAACCTTCCAAATATGATCTCAATTTTTTTAAAAAAATATTACGGGGGAGTTATAAACCCCCACAATTTCTATCTCAATCTTTAAAAAAAAAAATGGCAGCTTATAACTGCCAGAATATTTCTTTTCTATTGAAAATTTTAGTTCTAGAATTCAATAAATACACCGTAAATCTAATTCCATTAAAAGTATCCAAACAAACAAACACCACAAATTCAAGTTCATATTAAACTAAAGTTATACAACACATACGGTATATGATAGCTTAAACATTTTACAATCTAGAGTATGTCAACAATAAATAAATATACAAAAGTACCATGTATTTGCTTGGTGATCTTTATTGTTGTTACCTCATGATACTCTTACACCCATGAGTGAAGCAGATACACTCTACATATCACTATACTGAAACTGTGAAATAAATCAATAATTAATTTATCAAACTAAACCAAACCACACCAAAGTCAAAATCTTTTGGAGCTAACTTCAAACAAAAGTAACAAAAAGTGCAAAACATTTCTGGAAAAAATTAAAAATATGTACTACTAGCTTACCTCAATATCTCATTTCTAGAGGAACTAACAACTACAAATATGAAACAAATTTGGTTACTTGATATAATTTAGGAAAATAAGTAAAAGAATTGAAAATTTAGGAGATGAGTTAAGAAACATAACTTACCCCTCGGTGTCATCATGCAAGCACAACAATCCTTTAAACCAAATCTGCATAAATTAACATCCAATCAAGTTGGCTTCAACAAAGCTTTTTGTCTCTCGAACTGCTTCATAGTAAGAGATCCTCTTAAAGGAAATACATGAACACCATAAATTTAAAAAGAGGTGAATTAAATAAAAAGGGTTGAATCATATATGAATACCATTTCTAAACATACTTTTAAACCAAATATGAATACCATTCTAACCATACCTATAAACCAAAAAAAAATGAAATAAGAACTACTTAATTGTTGTTACCTTCAGATAGGGCACACATTTAATAAGTCAGTAATAACATTTCCCTTTACTACATCATCAATTAGATGGTATAGGTAACTAGTTGTACATACTCGTCACATGGCCAAAAAGTGTTCAAGTTCTTGCTCTTGATATGTCTCATTCTAGTATATTTCTTCTTCCATATCTCTTCTAACATATCATATAAATTCAATCTTTTGGCTATGGATGCACAACACATCTACATAATACATCTTTTGTGCTTGAGATGCTTCAATGTAAGGCTCGTGTTCTTCGCTCTCTATCTCTAGTAACCATATAGAAAATTATAGTTCCCTGTCTTTTTTCAAAATAAATGAAGCATCAGTGATATACTAATAATTAATCTACCCAAAAATCCCCAAGATTAAAGTTCACTGTAAGACCTTAGCAAGTAAAAGAGATAATAAAGCCCATGTAGTTTCGTGAGATTTCCCAATGGAGATGTTAGAGATAACATTAGCAAATACTATGTCTGAATAATTCCGATGTGCTCTCGCACAATGATTAATATATGGGTCTTTTCAAGCTTTTTAACAAGATTAATAGTAAAGGTACCGTTTGTTTAAAGTATTCATATATTTTGAAGCATATATATTTAACAAGATTTACTCAATCATATTCTTCAAGAAAGACTATTCCAAGGCAGATTGTCCATAAGGGATTTATTACTGATTCACGCAATAACTAAACTACAATTGAAAATCACAAATTCCATGGCTACTGAGATAAAGAAAATAAATTGAGTTAAGAGAAAAGGAAAAAACCACCTTAATACGAGTAGCGACATTCTAAAGTTGATTTGCCCAAAAGGATACTTCCCTTTAGAAAAACCCGTGTCATCCTTCAAGCCTGAAAATAATTGAATAAAAAACCATTAAACTGAAACATTGGGGCTACGGAAAATACGTAATCCCTGATCTCAAAAGTCAGCCTAGGAGCAATAAATTGAGAAGAAGAATAATACTTAAATGTAATTAAACTAGATCAAAATTGAAACAGATGAAGAAAGAACGCACCTGAAGTAATTGAAGCGAAAGGAATTCACTGGGAAGAAGGTAGTTTAGCCGAATTGTTGAAAAGAGAAAACCTTGAAGCATAGTGAAATTAAAAGAGGGAAAGATTTGGGAAATTTTTTGAAACGGGAGGGAGAAATTATCGCAACTGCTTTTGGAGCAAACAAGAACGAAATTTTAAGCAACAAAACCAAACTAGTGAGAAAATTAATTTTTTTTTAAATAACAAAAATATTTTTGGCATCAATAAAATTGCTAAATCTCTATATTAGATAAATGTAACAATATTTTAATCGGTATGATGAAAATAACAAAAATTCAAGTGCTTAGTTTTGTTAGTATTATTTATATCCTTTCAAAATTTAAATTATCTCAAATAAAATGATAAGACAAAAATTATTGTATATAATTATAAAACTTAAATTTCTTTTAGGTAAATGTCGCGTGCCTGACGTATGGTCGTTACCTCACATAACATGTTGTTTACGGTAAATCTAAAGCGTATTATTTCACAACAATGATTTATACTTGACTTCGAGCCTATATTTTGTACATAGCCTTAAGGTAAGTTATTTCTTACTATTCGCCAGGCATAAAAACATATAAACATTCATCAATAAGATTTTTATTGCTTATATTTATATATATTTTTGTCTCATTCTACTATTTAGCTAATACTGTCCTATTCTTTATAATTGTAAAATTTTGTCACGATCCCAATTTTTCTCTGTAGGATGTCGTGATGGTACTTAGTCTCTAAGATTAGGTAAGCCTAACATTTACTGCTTATTAGTGGAATTTTAACTCAATTAACTACATACTTGAAATAATATTTGTAACAACATCGTTGAACCAACAATAGTTACATAACCCCAAAACCGGTAGTACAAATCATAACCTTTTCTAAGAGTAACTATGTAAAATGAATACACCATTGTTCCGGAATAATGGAAAATAATGAAAATAAATACAACAGAAGATGACTTCGGAGCCTACAAACGTCCAGCAAGTGTACCTTGAAATCTCCAGCCGCACAAGCATAAGTCTCAAAACCAACTTGATCTGACGTACCTGGTTCTGCACAAAAAATATACAGAAGAATAGCACGAGTACACCACAGTGGTACCCAGTAAGTATCAAGCCTAATCTCAGAAGAGTAGTGACGAGGTCAGGTCAAAACACCTACTGAATATGTAAACTTGTGCGGGATATGGCATAAATCTAACAAGGAAAAAATATCAATGTAAGGCCAACAACATAAAGAATTCAAATTACTATCAACAGTGAAGTTAAGGGGAACACGAATGGCAACGAGAAATAACCAAGTAATTAAGCAACAATATAGTTGGGGTACGGATGAAGTATGAATGCATTCAAGTAGGGAACGCGATGACAACTCAACCAATCAAATCATTCCTAATACACAAGTTTCAACAATCCTACTTCTCCTAATCTCAGATCATAAATCACAACTCCTAAACCTTTAACACACATGGTACTTTGTGCCCATATTTTTTATATCACTTCGCACGACAAAATCCACGTGCTACCAGGTACATAGTATCTGTGTCAAATGTTATAAATAATACTCAAGGGATCTATTCATATATAATAAAGTAAAATTGCAGTTTCTGAACCAAAGAGGAAATCAATAAGAAATTGAGTTTATTTGAAAAATATTTAGGTGAGGAGAATAATGTTTTCAAATAAAATAAGACATCGATAAGCTACAAATGTGAATATAGAATTTAATAAACTAAAACATAATAGTAGTTCCTTTTTAAATAAAGTAGAAGCATCAGATATAGTAAGGAGATTAAGTTGAGAAATCGATTAATGTGAAATATGACGACCATTAAAAATAGTAAGGTACCAAATGAAACGACGAGTTTTAACTTAGGAGTTACATAAGGTAAGTATGTTATTAATTCTTTTATTTAAAACTGATATGTTACTAACAACTCAACAGGTTATGAGATAATGATGCAGCGTAGTAAATTCATCTTAAAAATTAATTCATCACAATAATAGTAATAGGAAAGGAAAACAGAAAATGCAGCAAAGCAGTAAACTAATGACAACTCAACCCTTGAAAACTGGTAAAAGCCAGAAATACCAATCCTCAAAGTCTCGTACGAAAAAACTGAAGCCAATATAATACAATAAGGAATACAAACACATAAACTGTTGCGGCACGCAACTCGATCCCACCGTACAACACTCTCCTCCCTTATTCCACTATGTAAATATCAATAACAATAAACAAATATATGTTGCGGTGCGCAACCCAATCCCACCATATAATCAGCATCAATATTATAGTTCTCTCTTATTTCACCATATCAATTCACTCTTATTTCACCTGCTGTGGCGCGCAATCTGATCCCACCGTACAATATAAATTCTTCTTTATTCCACTTGTTGTGGCGTACAATTCGATCTATAAATAAACCAATAACATCAACAATCCAATAGGCAATTTGCAAGAATTTCAACAATCATAGGGTATGAGTACACATCAATGAAAGAATTACATAAAAATCAAGAAACGCAACAACTCAACAAAAAAAAAACAGGACAAGTGAAGCACATGACCATTAAGGTGTGCAATTACAACAATAAAGACAAGTAACAGATTAGCACGAAGTCAAGGAAGGAACTCAATAATTAAGAGGTCACAAGACAATAAGGAAAGCAAAAACTTCAACTAAAGCATTTAAATGCACAGTAACATATAAGAGGAAAAATAAGTGCTACAACGTCAAGTAAAGCATGGAAGAGTAGACTAACGATGAAAGAATCACAGATTATAACACTTCAATTAAAGGCATGGAAAGTGTATAGATACTCGAAACCGGTCAAATACCACATATAGGTCGTGTAACCATTCGTCACCTCGCGTACACGGCCTTTAGATAACATGAATAACACAATTATCTCAAATCCTAAGAGGTAGTTTCCCCTACACAAAGTTAGGCAAGATACTTACCTCAATTCGGTCAAATCAATACTCAAATTAGCTTTTCCATTACAAGTTCACCTCCGTCCGGCTCAATCTAGCTAAAGACGACTTAAATACATCACACAATGCAAGAGAAAGCAATTTCAATTAATAAAGTTGTGATCTTTACACAATTTCTAAAAAGTCAACAAAAGTCAACCCCGATCTTTTTCGGTCAAAACCTGGGTCCAAGGGTATAGGTCTTGACTACCCATAGCCCCACGAGTCCATATATGTGTTTTGTTTTTAAATTCGAATTCAATTCGAGTCTCAAAATCCCAAATTTTTATTTTTCAAAACTTTGACAAAATCTCCAAATTTTTCCTTAGATTCTCATGAATTTGATGTTAAATCTAATGTATAATCACGAAATAGCATTGAAAGTTTATTAAAATTACTTACCTGATAGTTTGGTATGAAAATCCTTCCACAAAATCGCCTCCCATCGAGGTTAGGGTTCAAAATATATCAAAATGAATATAAGTCTCGGAATTACTTAGCTATATGCAGACTGTAGTTGTCGTATTTTCTATACGAGGTTAGAAAATGCGAACTCTGCAAAAGCGGACAAGGCATAGCAAAAGCGAACGAGGAGGAGTTCTGCTAAAGTCGCATTAGCGATCAAAATATCGCAGATGCGAAGATAGCTGCCATCGCAAAAACGGCAGAAATCTTCGCAAAAACATATAACCCACACTCGCAAATGCGAGGAATATCTTCGCAAATGCGAACTCTTCCCCAGCAGCCCAGTTTCACAAATGCAAGGGCTAATTCGCAAATGCGATGGAACTAGTACCAGCACTCAAAAATTATATAAAATCATTCCGAAACTCACCCGAGCCTCTGAGGTTCCAAACCAAACACTCACACCAATCCAAAAACATAATACGAACTTGCTCTCGCGATCCAAACAACCTCTAGAATCACGAATAGGACGCCAAAACATATGGAAAATCCCCATGAACTTCGAAAACTTATAGAATCGCAACCACGCATCTGAACCATATCCAATCAACTCTAAATGACGCGAAATTTTGCAGGTAAGTTTTATATGACGAAACGGACCTATTCCAAGTTCCGAAACTAAAATCTAAACCCGATAATTTTAAAGTCAAACCTAGGAAAGTTTTAAACCTTTAAATTACCAACTTCCACAAAATGATGTCGGAACCCTCAAGAAACATTCACATGCAAATTCGGGCATACACCCAAGTCCGAAAACATCATCCGGACCTATCTGAACCATCAAAACTCCGATCCGAGCTAGGCCAAATACTCAAAGGTCAAATCTTGATCAATTAGTCAACTTTGAGCTTCTCAAATGAGAGTCACTCCTTAAAATCATTTCCGAACCACTTCAAAACCCGAGCCGATGATGCACGCAAGTCATAATACACTATGTAAAGTTACTCATGACCTCAAACTGCCAAACCGGATGCAATTGCTCGAAACGACCGGCCGGGTCGTTACAAATTTTTCCATCCACAATAAAATCAACATCCTCAATATTGAGAAGTGACAAATAAAGAGGATGAAAAGGAATATAAACCTTTGGGTGAGCTACTTTAGCTTCTAGAGGAACAGGGCAAATTGAGATAAACGAAAGATAAGAATGTAATTTCAAAGACGTTCGATCGGACCAAAGAGCAGTATACGCCTTTAAATTGTATTGAATATCAACTATTTTTGAAATAGCTTAAAGTAATGTATTTGTGGAGGTTATCAAAATCTTTCACAAAAAAAACCCCACAATAAGAATAATTTTGTGGAGGTTAGAACAAAAGCGCCACAAATAGAATATATAATGGGGGTCTTCTACAATCCTCACAAATAAGCTGCCACAAAAAGAATTATTTTGTGGTGATTGGCACAAATGCCACAAAATAAATGTATAGTGGGGGGTTTTGTATAACCCCTATAAATAAACGTCACAATTTAATAGATTTTTTGTAGTGTAAACACTATTGTTTTAAGGTTTGGATTCAGGTTTCAGGTTTAGCTTTTGACTTTTGGAAATTGCAAATTAAATTAGACAATAAAATCCAAACATGCTTGGTTATGCCACAAAGAGACTGATTTACTATTTTATCTTGTGCTTGTTTAACATCACAATATTGTATGTTGATTAAGCCAATTATTCTAGTTAAAATAAACTCAGAATAACAGAAAGTATAACGTGAGTAAAAGAAAATACCATAGCCCGTTTGATTTCGTCCTGCAACTAAAACAAGTTTGATTCGGAGTTACTTTGAAGTAATATAGCGTCTTTATCGTCTTTGATTAGTAAGTTATTTAAATCAACCCGGGCTGTGAATTAATGAGATGACACTATTTCTAAAGAAATCAAGACAACCTAAGCTGACGTTAATGCCATATTAACATATTAAAACAAAGAGAAAATCACATCAGACTACGAAAAATTATTAGAATAACCAATAGCATTTGGAATTCCCAACGTGAATATTCCTATTTACCAAGTAGTAGTACCAAGTGGATTGGGGATGTATTTTATTATGTATATTGCCATATTGGGGTCTTAAAGAAAAGTTGTCACTTTCTTGTTACTGTTGTTGTTCCTCATTTTCCTATCCCTCGGCAACACCAAAGGTCCATAATATAATAATCTAGTTTTTCTCCTCCATTTTTGTTAATTATAGGAAAAATGAGGTCATTGATTAGTTGTAGTTTGATTGTAAGTCAGCCTGTTACCTCCGTGTAAATGTATCTTTTTTGGTTAAAAAGGAAACTATTATTAATACTTTAGGTTGCATTACAGTCATAGTAATACTGAAAAGGATATGGTGCAGTGGATGAGACTGTTCCTCCCTTAACCAAAGGTCTCGGATTCGAGTCCTGGGTATGGAAAATCCTTGGTAGAGAGTGCTTCCCCCCAAATGAGGCCCTACGCGGCGCGAATACGGATATAGTCGGGCTCCAATGCGGATACCGGATACCGAGTGAGAAACAAAAAAAAACACCGCTAGCGGAAATAGTACTAGAGTTACTGATAATACATGGATTTCCTATCGTAATTAAGCTATTACAAACATTAATAGAGACTATTTTGATAGAGCCTAAGCCTTCAGCGTCTTCTTGGACTAGTTTCAAAATAGTGGTAGGTGTTAGAATCGAAAAAAATCAGGTGTCATGCGGAAGTTAGTAAAGCAAACCTTGAATAGCGATAAATCAGACAAGAAAAGAGAAATATAACAAAAGAGACACAAATATTTAACGTGGTTCGGTCAATTGACCTACATCTACAAATGGAGATGAACAATTCACTATATAAAATAGAGTATAAAATATCGAGAGAACAACCTCACGAAGAGGCAAACACAAATGACACGCTAATACTTATCCCGAGAAATTCTCCCCTGAACAAGACTCACAAATCCTTTATGGCTACATTGTGAATGCTACTGAATAAGAAGAAGAATTATCAATTTATAGAAATCCAAACATTTTCTTCCAAGAAATGGGACTAGCCAAATATGAGAGATTTATATTTTCCTTCTAAAAGAAGAAAACTCAATTAAGATACATAATGATAAGAAATTCTGGCACATACACTCAGAAGCAATATTGTAGTAAGTAGGATATTCCTGTTCGGTAAATGTATCTTAATATTCTTATATAGAAGGTTTGTTATGATTATTTTCATAGTTAAATCAAATCAAATTAATCTGTTTAAAAACTAAAATCTAAATGTGTTTAAAAATTATAGAAGTATATTACTTATAATCTTCTGTCATTTCAATATTAGGTAAAATATATCTTAAAACGCTAAACCAAACCTTTAGGATCACATGTTCTTAAGACATAAACCAACAGGACTTCGGAGGATGAATATAACCTCATGAGTCAAAATGAATATATCTGATACGAATCCAGCTTTGATTAGAAACGCATGTGTATCTTTACTTCCTCTCTCAAATGAAACTCCAGAATTATGAATCCCCAAACCACCGGACATTGAGCATGACATTTTCGCTCAATCTAACCTACAAACTAAACTATCTTTCAAGGACATGTTAACAACATCTAGTCAAATGATGTTTGACTCTACCCTAAATCAAAAAAACTTGGAGTTAACAGAAAATTCTCATATAGAAGAAAGGGCTGACAATGCGGAATCCCCTATTGCAAGAGGCATCAAAGTCATTGCTTTGTCAGCAAAAGACAGATAAAGAATTTACGAGCCCTGGAAGAATGATATTATAGTGAAGTTAGTGGGCAAACACATGTTGCACCACTACTTGCAAAAGAAAATCCAAGATCTATGGAGGCCAATGGAAGATTTCCAAATGATTGATCTAGGAGAAGACTACTACATAATCAAATTCAAAAATAAAGTTAACATCGAGAAAGCTATTCAACAAGGACCTTGGTTCATTAATGGACACTTACACTCTATTACTAAGTGGAAACCAAATTTTGTGGCTTCAAAAGAGAGGCTAACAACAACGGCAGTATGGGTTAGACTCCCACAACTGCCTACAGAATTTTACGATGGCAAAATACTTAAAAAAATTTGCAATGTAATTGGTCGATTATTAAGGATTGATGTTTGTACTTCAACCACACTAAGGGGAAGATATGCAAGACTATGTGTTGAACTTCCTTTAGAAATCCTAGTCCAACCATTTCTATATGTGGGACAACACAAACAACGCATCCATTACGAAGGTGATAACTTCCTATGCACAAATTGTGGTAAACTAGGCCACAAAAAAAAAACAATGCTTTTTTATTAAATTGGATGCAAGGCAGTTAAGGAAACAACCAAGGAGCAGGCAACATCCTCAATTCTGGAAAATCAACAAGAGGAGTCGAAAACAGTTTCCTATAACAAAGGAAGGAGACAAGTATCAAGAAGCACTCAACAAGATACCATCAAGCCAGTCAACAACAACAAAGGTTCAGGTATCCCCGTTAAGATGTTCAATGCTAGCACTGGTAAGTACCTCGATACTAAGTATTTACAATACAAATCAAAGGATCCAAAGGATTCCACTTCTTTAATGGACATAAAGGAAGCAAAAAATGCCACTGCCACTGCTAAGGTAAGGAATCCGGCAACCATCGCTAAAACATCAACTTCCTTACTAATAAAAAATAATTTTAATATCTTAGAAAATGAGAACATTGTTTTAGATAAAACCACTAATGAAACCACCCAAGGGAATAAGTTATTTTTTAATAATCCTAATAATAGCCATGCAAAAGAACAAATGTCCAACCTAAATGAGGATTGTGCCATGTTGGATATTAACGTGTCTATTCCTAAAAAAAAAGTGAAAATGATTCCATGCAACAAAGATGGACAAAAAACAATTGTAACCCTACTATTAATACCAACTCCTCTACCCTTTCTATCAATGAAATAAAACAATTTGGTAATTACACTAGCTTAACCAAAAATCTGGACAAAGATCTTTCCTTAGGATCTCATAATCTCTCCTTCCCTGAGCATGTAAGCCAAATGGAAAATAAAGATGGCCAAGTCTTACATTTGTACAATAGCCATAGCCAAGTAATGGATACTACACCCATAGAACAAAAACCTATAAACCATGGCATTGGGCAACCAAAAGCCATTCAATTGGCACTCCAAATCATTGCCCTACCACCTAATCCCTCTCAATCAACTCCTAGCCTTTCTCCCATGCATAAGTTAGAGACCTTAAGCATTCCTATCCCCGTTAAATATGCCCAGAATTCTCTCGACCATAAGGAGACGACCTAGGCTTATACATATTCTAAGGCAACACAGAGCAATTGCCATGGAAAATCTACCACCCTTTCCTCCCCAAATGGAAAATCCTCAGATAATATACGTCCAACCACCACAAGTATAGGACTACCAGCCTGTGTCATGGATGGAAATGGGATTAATGGGCCATGCAGTATCATTCAACCTTCAAATCAACGGCCAGGACTCAATTGTCATACTTCACAACACTCAGTATTTAGCTCAACTAGTAGCAGAGGGCATGAGGTTAGCCATGAACAACTACTTCAATCAAGTATGGCTAAACAACATCCTACAACCCATAGCCCCCTCAGTAAACCCTCAACTAGTGCATGCAATGAGAAATCATTGGAATTTACCACCTCACTTCAACCCCATATACCCTCAAAATGCTCTCCTAGATATGCCATTTTTCCCCCAGAAACACTAACTCAACTCAACCCTATTTTCATGTCATGGGAGAATCCCCCACCAGTTCAGGAACCTCACATTCCTCAACCACCCCATCAACCCCCATCACCACCTCATCAACCTGCTCAAAACCAAGAATCAATAGAGGCAAAAATGGAGGAGGAGGAGGAACCTCTCAATATAATCTTATAACGAGTCCTAGAGTTCTCAAACTAGACGGGATAAAAGTATTTCTCTTTACGGAGATGCAAGAGAAGAGGCACGTACTCAACTGCCCACTACCATTATACAAATGCTCGATGTATATCAATCCACCTCAGGATCCAACGGTGGGGAACAGGAAAATGATATTAGTACCAGCTTTGACAAGGAACCAATTATGGGGACTATATGGGAGAACGGGGAACAACCAAACCAAAATCATAATGTCTCTATGAACCGACCAACTAATATCATTATATGGAACATAAGATTTGGTAATAATGAAATTTTTTGGAGAAATTTCAGAGAAATGGTCGACACTCATAGACCATGCATGGTGGCCTTACTGGAAACTAGAATGGGTAGCCATGTAGAACTGCTCAATGACTTCGGATTTACAGAGATGATAGAGGTTCCATCTGATGGTCAGGCTAGAGACTTGTGCTACTATACAACCACGAGGTGGTGACTGTCCAAAACTTTGTCCGTAGAAATCAAAAAATCCATGTAACGATTGAGGTACTCCCTATACGTAAACTTTGGCTTTTTAGTACAATTTATGCTAGTACTAATTTGTATAATAGAAATGCCATATGGGAAAAACTAGAAAATATTAGTAGAAATCAGATAAGCCCTTGGATGGTGGGAGGGGATTTCAATGATGTTTTTACTGCCAATGATAAATTTGGAGGCAGGCCTCTCAATGACTCTAGAGCCAAATTCCTTTGTTCTAAGATTAATAGTTGTAAACTCATTGATCTTGGATTCAAGGGATGCAAATTTACTTGGTCTAACCATAGGCATAAGAATAAGGGTTTAATAATAAAAAGGTTGGATAAAGTTTTTGGAAATGATGAATGGATTGATTTATTCCCTAAAAGCTCTATAATTCATCTTCCTAAAACTTACTCGTAACACAACCCTATACTAGTAGAACTAATACCTAGAAATAGATCCCTCCATAAACAACCCTTTAGACTAGAAACGTTTTGGTGCAAACACCCGAAATTTCATTCTTTATTAAGAAACAATTGGTGTGACCCAGACTTCCTTAGAGTAAATCATAATTTTGTTCAATGCTTAAGAGATTGGAAAGCTAGAACGTTTGGTGCTATTATGGGAAAAAGGCATAAATTGTTAGCTCGTCTAAATGATATACAGAATTCAAAAAATTATGCTATGAGCATTTTCTTACAAAACCTTGAAAAGGACTTAAAAAGAGACCACAACGATCTTCTGTGAATAAAGGAAGATTATTCGAAAATTAGATCTAGGGTTATGTGGTTAAATGAAGGTGACTCTAACAAAAAATTCTTCCACATTTGTGCCTCAAATAGGAAGAGACGTAATAAAATAATTTTTTTCAACGATGATGCTGGAAAATGGATCAATGATCCCCTATTAATTATGTCTTATGTCAAAAACTATTTTCAAAATACTTTCACTACTTCTCATAGCATGACTGTCACGACCCCGGTTCCCCTTCGTGAACCATCGTGACGGCACCTAGTCTCTACGACTAGGTAAGCCTAATCTGTTGAAGAAAAACCAAATTTTGCGGAAATAAATAATTTAAAATAGAAATAAAGTAGTAATAGTATTTAAATGTGCCGCTCAGCATACACCATGTTTAACTCTTAATACCAAACATAAATCCAAGACCCAGAAACCCACGAATCACAAGCTAAGAAAAAGAAATACTACATAGCTCTAACTCCGGAATTTTGTCTAATAAGAACAGAAGTACGGAAGGGTTAAATACTAAAATCATGAATAGAAAGGGACTTCTCGGTCTGCGGACACGGCAGTTGTACCTCAAAGTCTCTAAGTAGTCACCTCTCTCAAGGATGGTAGGCCTGAGTAGCGGTACCTTGATCTGCACATGAAAAACATGCGCAGAAGGGGCATGAGTACACCACAACGGTACTTAGTAAGTGCCAAGCCTAACCTCGATTGGGTAGTGACGAGAAAGGTCAGGGCCCTACTGAGATTAAATAAATATAAAGATACAGGATAAGATAAGCAATACAATCGAGAGTCTACAGTAAGAATCTACCAAGGATAATAAGAGTACAATAACAGAAACAGAGATGAAGGCAAACCACAAGGAAGTAACCAGGGATCTCTCAGTATCCCAGGATCTCTTACTACCCTCAATATATGCTAGGGATCTCTTGGTATCCCGAGGATCTCTCGGTATCCTCAATATATGCTAGGGATCTCTTGGTATCTCGAGGATCTCTCGGTATCCTCAATATATACTAGGGATCTCTTGGTATCCCGAGGATTTCTTGGTATCCTCAATATACGTGCCAAGGATCTCCTGGTATCCCGCACCTCAGTGCAGATCATAAATACGTACATGGGATCACCGGGATATCGTCCCGTAGTCCCAAATTAAAAACACATAGAAGCAACACAAGAATACTCAATTAAATGCAAATTTCATACCAAGTAAGCAGTTAATTCTAACCTAACATGCTTCACATAATAAAATTAAATCATTTTAAGCAAATAGGCAATTAAGTCAACTAAACATGCTTTTCTAAACTACAACAAGTTAATTTGCAGGTAAAATAAAACAGGAAAAAAGAACTAAATTGAAATGCTTAAAGTAAAACAAGATTTGTAACAATTAGCTCAAGTACGCACTCGTCACCTCACGTACAAAGCATTTTAATTATCAAATATATCATATCTTAAGGGGAAGGTCCCCCATACAAGGTTAGACAAGCCACTTACCTCGAACCGGCTCAAAATCAACCCAACACCATGTCTTTGCCACAAGTACTCTACTCCGAATGGCCCAAATCTATTCAATTCAATTGCATAATGTAAATAACACTTCAAGTAACTGATTCTACAATTAAAATCTAAGCTAATACGCGAAATTATGTAAAATTATTAAAATGCCCCTCGGGCCCGCGTCTCGATATCGGATAAAATTTATAGTTTCAGAATCCTCACACTCTCACGAGTCTAACCATATCAAAATTATCCAAATCTGATGTCAAATCCCCAATCAAAACTCAATTTCTGGCCTAAGAACTTTTCCCCAATTTTCATACAAATTCCGAAATTAAAGGATGAATTCATGTTTAAGTTAATGGGTTACAAGAAAAAATGTTTTAAGAATCGTTACCCAATAGATACCTCTAAAAATCCCTCAAAATCTCGCTCAAATCCGAGCTCCCAAGCTTAAGTTTTCATAAAAATGGCTAAACCCTCGATTTTGAAATCTTGTATCTGCCCAGAATATTCCGTCTTCGCGAATGCGGTCAAAGCCTCGCGTTCGTGAAGCACAAAATAACTTGACCATTTTTCCTTCTTCGCGAACGTGTCCCTCACTCTGCGAATGTAATGCCTTGCACAGACGAAACTTCGCAAACACGACGGGCACCACGCGAACGTGATGCACAAAACTCCACTGGGCCAATTCCTCTTCCGCGAACGCGAAGCCCAATCGCGAACGCATAACACAACCATCCAGCCTCTTCGCGAATGCGGAGGCACTCTCGCGAATGCGAAGGCCAAACTTTTCCCCCCATTCCCAGCTCCTCTTCGTGAACGCGAGAACCCACTCGCGAACACGATGAAGGAAACCAGAACTGACTGCTGCAACATTTTCTATAAAATTTCCTAAGTTCCAAAAATGACCCGTTGAATATCCAAAACACTCCCGAGGCCCCCGGGACCTGAACCAAACCTGCCATCCAATCCTAAAACATCATTTAAACTTGTTCCAACCTTCGGAATGCTCAAAACAGCATCAAAATACCTACTTTTCATCGGATTCAAGCTTAAAAATTCCAAAAACTCTAAAAACACACTTTCGATCGAAAAGTCTACCAAACCTCGTCTGAATGACCTAAAATTGTGCACACACATCTCAAATGACATAACGGAACTACTGCAACTCTTGGAATTCCATTCTGACCCTCGGATCAAAATCTCACTATCGAACCGAAAACTTCCAAAACTCAACTTTCAGCATTTCAAGCCTAAATTAGCTACGGACCTCCAAAACACAATTCGAACATGCTCCTAACCCCGAAATCGCCCAACGGAGCTAACGGAACCATAAGATTTCCATTTCGAGTCCATCTTCACACTGTTCCATCTACGGTCAACTTTCCAACACTTATGCTCTCATTTAGGGACTAAGGGTCCCAAAACCCTCTGAAACTTAAAATCGAACATCCCGACAAATCAAAATAGCAGAAATAGACTCGGGGAAAGTAGTTAATAGGGGATCGAGGCATTAATTCTTAAGACGACTGGCCGGGTCGTCACATCCTCCTACACTTAAACATTTGTTCGTCCTCGAACGAGCCTAGAGACATACCTGAAGTAGTGAAAAGATGAGGGTAACGGATGTGCATATCCTGCTCGGTCTCCCAGGTCGCCTCCTCGACCGGCTGACCCCACTATTAAACCTTCACTGATGCAATGTCCTTTGACCTCAGCTTTCTGACTTGCCTGTCCAATATTGCCACTGGATCCTCAACATAGGATAGATCCTTGTCCAACTAGACTGAACTGAAATCCAACACGTGCGACAGATCACCGTGATACCTCTGGAGCATCGAAACATAAAATACCGGGTGAACTCCTGCCAAGCTGGGAGGTAAGGCAAGTTCATAAGCAACCTCCCCAACACGCCTCAATATTTCAAAAGGACCAATTAACCTCGGACTCAACTTCCCTCTCTTCCCAACTCTCATAACGCCCTTCATAGGAAAAACCAGAAGCAGAACCCGCTCTCCAACCATATAGGAAACATAACGAACCTTCCGGTCTGCGTAACTCTTCTGTCTGGACTGGGCTGTACAAAGTCTTTCCTGAATCACCTTAACCTTCTCCAAAGCATCCTGAACCAAGACTGTGCCCAATAATCTGGCCTCACCCGGCTCAAACCAACCCATCAGAGATTTACACTGCCTACCATATAAAGCCTCATACGGTGCCATCTGAACACTGGACTGATAACTATTATTGTAAGCGAACTCCGCCAATGGCAAGAACTAATCCCAAGACCCTTCAAACTCAATCACACACGCACGCGAGCATATCCTTAAGAATCTGAATAGTGCGCTCGGACTGCCCGTCCGTCTGAGGGTGAAATGTTGTACTTAACTCCTCCCGAGTACCCAACTCATGCTGAACGGCCCTCAAAAATTGTGATGTAAACTGAGTACCCCTATCTGAGATGATGGACACTAGAATACCATGCAAACGAACAATCTCCTGGATATAAATCTCCACCAACCGCTCCGAAGAATAAGTAGTGCACACAGGAATAAAGTGAGCGGACTTGGTCAGCCGATCCACAATCACCCAAATAGCATCAAACTTCGTCAACGTCCGTGGGAGCCCAACTACAAAGTCCATGGTGATCCGCTCCCACTTCCACTCTGGAATCTCTATCTATTGAAGCAACCCACCCGGTCTCTGGTGCTCATACTTCACCTACTAGCAGTTGAGATACCGAGCTACGAATCCAACTATATCTTTCTTCATCCGCTTCCACCAATAGTGCTGTCTCAAATCCTGATACATCTTTGCGGCACCCAGATGAATTAAATATTGCGATCTATGGGCCTCCTCTAGAATCAACTCTCGAAGCCCATCAACATTGGGTACACAAATCCGACCTTGCATCCTCAATACCCCATCATCACCAATAGTCACATCCCTAGCATCACATGCTGAACCTTGTCCTTGTGGACAAGCAAATAATGGTCATCATACTGCCGCTCCCTGATACGATCAAATAAGGAAGACCGAGAAACCACGCAAGCTAGAACCCGACTGGGCTCCAAAAGATCCAATCTCACAAACTGGCTGGCTAAGGCCTGAATATCCATCGCCATAGGCCTCTCTAATGCTGGTAAATAAGCCAAACTCCGCAAACTCTCTGCCCGATAACTCAAAGCATCGGCCACCACATTGGCCTTGCCCGGGTGATACAAAATAGTAATATCATAGTCCTTTAGCAACTCTAACCACCTCCTCTGGCGCAAATTTAGATCTTTTTGCTTGAACAAGTGCTGCAAGCTCCGATGGTCAGTATAAATCTCACAAGGTACACCGTTTAAGTAATGACGCCAAATCATCAAGGTGTGAACAATGGCATCTAACTAAAGGTCATGAACAAGGTAGTTCTTCTCATGTATCTTCAACTGTATGGACGCGTAGGCAATCACCCTACCGTCCTTCATTAACACCGCTCCGAGGACAACCCTCGAGGCATCACAATAGACCGTATAAGACCCTGAACCTGTATGCAGTATCAAAATTGGGGTTGTGGTCAAAACTATCTTGAGCTTCTGAAAGCTCGCCTCACACTCCTCCGTCCACTGGAACGGAGCATCCTTCTATGTCAACCTGGTCATGGGGGCTGCAATTGATGAAAACCCCTCCACAAAATGATGGTAGTAACCCGCCAAACCAAGGAAACTACGGATCTCGGTAGTTGAGAATGGTCTGGTCCAACTCTGCACGATCTCTATTTTCTTCGGATCCATTTGAATACCATCGCTCGATACCACGTGGCCTAAGAATGCCACTGAACCCAACCAAAACTCATATTTTGAAAACTTAGCATATAACTTCTTCTCTCTCAGAGTCTGAAGTACAGTCCTTAGGTGTTGCTTATGATCTTCCCGACTTCGGGAATACACCAGAATATCATCAATAAAGACAATGACGAACGAGTCAAGATACTGCCGGAACACACTCTATATCAAATACATAAAGGCAGCTGGGGCATTGGTCAGCCCAAATGACATAACAAGAACTCGTAGTGACCATACCGGATCCTGAAAGTAGTCTTCGGGATATCTGGCTCCCGAATCTTCAATTGATGGTAACCTAAGCGCAAATAAATCTTAGAAAACACATGTGCGCCTTGAAACTGGTCAAACAGATCATCAATATGATGCAAAAGATAACGGTTCTTCACTGTAGGCTTGTTCAACAGGCGATAATAAATACACATACGCATAGAACTGTCGTTTTTCTTAACAAACAAGACAGGAGCACCCGAAGGTGATATATTGGGCCAAATAAAACTCTTATCAAGCAATTCCTGCAACTGATCCTTCAACTCCTTCAACTTAGGAGGAGCCATACTATACGGAGGAATAGAAATGGGCTAAGTGCCCGGCAACAGATCAATGCCGAAATCAATATCTCTATCAGGCGGCATGCCTGGAAGATCAGCTGGAAACACATCGAGAAAATCTCGTACTACTGGGACTGAATCAACTGAATGGGTATCAATACTGACATCTCTCACATAAGCTAAATATGCGTCACACCCCTTCTCAACCATACACTAGGCTTTAAGAAAAGAAATAACTCTATTGGGAGCGTGATCTAAAGTACCCCTCCACTCAACACGTGGTACACCTGGCATAGCCAGCATCAAGGTTTTGGTGTGACAATCAAGAATAACATAATGGGGCGACAACCAGTCCATGCCCAAGATAATATCAAAATCAACCACGCTGAGCAACAATAAATCGGCTCTCGTCTCAAAACCACTAAGAGCAACCAAACACGACCGATAAATGCGGTCCACAATAAGAGAATCTCCCACAGGAGTAGAAACATAAACAGGGGAACTCAAAGAATCCCGAGATACACCTAAATGCAGATCAAAATAAGAAGACACGTAAGAATAAGTAGAGCTTGGATCGAATAGAACCAATGCATCTCTGTGGCAAACCAATATAATACCTGTGATGACAGAATCGGAGGCAACAACCTCGGTACGGGAAGAAAGGGCATAGTATCTGGCCTGGCCTCCCCCTCTAGGTCGACCTCTACCACCCCGACCTCCACCTCTAGCTGGCTGAGCACGTGGGGTAGCAACTGGAGTTGTAGCCATAGCTTGAGTAGTCTGTGGGGCACGCTGTGGCTGAGAAGTCTGTGGAGGTACACCCCTCCCAAGTCTAGGGCAATCCCTCACCACGTGGCGTATGTCACCACACTCAAAACAAGCTCTAGGAGGACGTGGCGGATGTGATTAGCTCGGGCGAGGTCTGCTAGACTGACCTCTGAAATCACCCCGCGCAGGAGGCGCGCTAGAAATCAGATGTGCATAATAAGGCTCCTGAGGCCTAGGAGGAGCTAGAGAACTACTGGCTGCTGGAAGAGCTGAATGAACAAGGCGACTCATATAACCCTTACCATGATGACCTGCAGCTGGGGTACGACCACCAGAATAATGGCCCGATTATCGAGACCTCTTGGCCTCCCTCTCCTCTCTCTCCCTAGCATACATACCCTCAATCCTCCTAGCAATGCTCACCACTTGCTGATAAGAAATATCCATCTCCAACTCACGAGCCATGCTAGATCCGATACTGGGAATAAGGCCCTCAATAAACCAACGAACCCTCTCGCGGACAGTAGAAACCAAGGCTGGTACATGCCTAGCCAAACTGGTATAACGGACAGCATACTCTGAAACAATCATAGCACCCTGGCGCAAATGCTCAAACTCTGCGCGCCATACGTCCCTAAGGCTCTGAGGAACATACTCCCTCAGGAACAGATCTGAAAACTGCGCCCAAGTTAGTGAAGCAGCCTTATCTGGACTATCTAACTCATAGGCTCACCACCACTCATAGGCGGCTCCTCAAAGCTGGAAGGTAGTGAAAGAAACCCCGCTCGATCCTGAGATACCCATGGTACGGAGAATGCGGTAACACTCATAAAGAAATCCTAGAGCATCCTCCGATGCTGGACAACTGAATACAGGAGGCTTGTACTTCTTGAACCTCTCAAGCCTTAACTGCTCATCCTCGGAAGCCGCTGCCCTATCCTTGGGCTGAACTGGCACTACAGGCGGTACAGGAATAATCTCAGGGACCTTCTCAACATGCACTCGCTGCTCAGGAGTGCGGGTGGCGGGAGTCTGTGCTCCTCCCCCAGCCTGAGATGTAGCTGCAGCAAGGTGAAGCAACCCTGCCTGAGCCAAAGTGGTGTACATGCTCATGAACTGTGCCAAAGTCTTCTGAAGAGCTAGAGTCGTAGTAGCAGTAGGCATGTCAGGTGCTTGGACTCCGGCTGGATCCGCTGGTGGTACCTCGGCGGCAGTTCGCGCAGGTGCTCTGGCTGCACCACGTGTGCGTCCTCGGCCTCTACCCCGGCCCCGGCCTCTAACGGCTGTAGTAAGGGGCGCGGGTGCCTGATCATCTCGAGTAGCACGTATCCTCACCATCTGTGAGAGAATAGAAGACAGAAGTTTAGAATTGTGATGTCAAAATATCGCATGACAAGGAAATCAAATAAAGTGGAAATTTACTAACAGTTACATAGCCTCTCGTAGATAAGTACGAACGTCTTTGTACCGATCAGCAAGACTCTAATAAACCGGCTTGTGATCCATGACTCCTATGAACCTAGAGCTCTAATACCAACTTGTCACGACCCCGGTTCGCCCTCCGTGAACCATCGTGATGGCACCTAGTCTCTACGACTAGGTAAGCCTAATTTGCGGAGAAAAACCAAAATTTACAGAAATAAATAATTTAAAATAGAAATAAAGTAGTAATAGTATTTAAATGTGCCGCTCGGCATACACCATGTTTAACTCTTAATACCAAACATAAATCCAAGACCCAGAAACCCACGAATCACAAGCTAAGAAAAAGAAATACTACATAGCTCTAACTCCAGAATTTTGTCTAATAAGAACAGAAGTACAGAAGGGCTAAATACTAAAAGCATGAATAGAAAGGGACTTCTCGGTCTGCAGATGCGGAAGTTGTACCTCGAAGTCTCTAAGCAATTGCCTCTCTCAAGGATGGTAGGCCTGAGTAGCGGTACCTGGATCTGCACATGAAAAACATGCACAGAAGGGGCATAAGTATATCACAGCGGTACTCAGTAAGTGCCAAGCCTAACCTATAGTGGGTAGTGACGAGGAAGGTCAGGGCCTTACTGATATTAAATAAATATAATGATGTCAGGATAAGATAAGCAGTACAATCGAGAGTCTACAGTAAAAATCTACACAGGATAATAAGATTACAATAACGGAAACAGAGATGAAGGAAAACCACAAGGAAGTAACCGGGGATCTCTCAGTATCCCGAGGATCTCTTAATACCCTCAATATATGCCAGGGATCTGATGGTATCTTGAGGATCTCTCGGTATCCTAAATATATGCTAGGGATCTCTTGGTATCCCGAGGATCTCTCGGTATCCTCAATATATTATAGGGATCTCTTGGTATCCAGAGGATCTCTCGGTGTCCTCAGTATATACTAGGGATCTCTTGGCATCCCGAGGATCTCTTGGTATCTTCAATATTTGTTCCAGGGATCTCCTGGTATCTCTCACCTTAGTCCAGATCATAAATACGTATAGGGGATCTCCCGGGATACCATCCTGTAGTCCCAAATTAAAAACACATAGAAGCAACACAAGAATACTCAATTAAATACAAATTTTGTACCAAGTAAGCAGTTAATTCTAATCTAACATGTTTCACGTAATGCAATTAAATCAGTTTAAGCAAATAGGCAATTAAGTCAACTAAACATGCTTTTCTAAACTACAACATGCTAAATTCGCAGGTAGAATAAAATATGAAAAAGGAACTCAATTGAAATACTTAAAGAAAAATAGGATTTTCAACAATTATCTCAAGTACACACTCGTCACCTTACGTACAAGGCATTTCAATTATCAAATATATCATATCTTAAGAGGAAGGTCCCCCACACAATGTTAGACAAGCCACTTACCTCGAACCGGCTCAAAATCAACCCAACATCACGTCTTTGCCACGAGTACTCGACTCCAAATGGCCCAAATATATTCAATTCAATTGCATAATGTAAATAACACTTCAAGTAACTGAATCTACAGTTAAATTCTAAGCTAATACACGAAATTATGTAAAATGACCAAAATACCCCTCGGGCACGCGTCTCGGAATCGGGTAAAATTTATAGTTTCAAAATCCTCACACTCATATGAGTCTAACCATATCAAAATTATCCAAATCCGATGTCAAATCCCCAATCAAAACTCAATTTCTTGGTCTAAGAACTTTTCCCCAATTTTCATACAAATTCCGAAATTAAATGATGAATTCATGTTTAGGTTAATGGATTACAAGCAAAAATGAGTTAAAAATCGTTACCCAATCGATATCTCTGAAAATCCCTGAAAATAACGCTCAAATATGAGCTCCCATGCTTAAGTTTTGATAAAAATGGCTAAACCCTCGATTTTGAAATCTTATATCTGCCCAGAAAATTGCTTCTTCGCGAACGCGGTCAAAGCCTCGCGTTTGCGAAGCATAAAATAACTTGACCATTTTTCCTTCTTTGCGAATGTGTCCCTCACTCTGCGAACGCGATGCTTTGCTCAGACGAACCTTCGCGACGCGACGGGAACCACGCAAAACAGGCCAATTCCTCTTCCGCGAACGCGAAGCCCAATCACGAACGCATAACATAACCATCCAGCCTCTTCACGAACGCGGAGGCCCTCTAGCGAACGCGAAGGCCAAACTTTTCCCCCCAGTCCCAGCTCCTCTTCGCGAACGCGAGAACCCACTCGCGAACGCGATGAAGGAAACCAGAACTGACTGCTGCAACATTTTCTGCAATTTCCTAACTTCCAAAAATGACCCGTTGAGCATCCAAAACACACCCGAGGCCCCCGGGACCTCAACCAAACCTGCCAACTAATCCTAAAACATCATTAAAACTTGTTCCAACCTTCAGAATGCTCAAAACAATATCAAAACACCTACTTTTCATCGGATTCAAGCTTAAAAATTCCCAAAACTCTAAAAACACACTTTCGATCGAAAGGTCTAGCAAACCTCGTCCGAATGACCTGAAATTTTGCACACATATCCCAAATGACATAACAGAACTACTGCAACTCTCCGAATTCCATTCCGACCCTCGGATCAAAATCTCACTATCGAACTGGAAACTTCCAAAATTCAACTTTCGGCATTTCAAGCCTAAATTAGCTACGGACCTCCAAAATACAATCCGAACACGCTCCTAACCCTGAAATCACCCAACGGAGCTAACAGAACCATCGAATTTCCATTCCGAGTCCGTCTTTACACTGTTCCGACTACGGTCAACTTTCCAACACTTATGCTCTCATTTAGGGACTAAGTGTTCCAAAACTCTCCGAAACTTAAAATCGAACATCCCGACAAATCAAAATAGCAGAAATAGACTCAGGGAAAGCAGTTAATAGGGGATTGGGGTGTTAATTCTTAAGACGATCGGCTTAGTCGTCACAATGACTCGTGGGAAAATCCTCTAAACCATAGTTCAAATATTGGCCAGGTTAACCTTAGTGCATTAGATAGACCCTTGCAAGAAATTGAAATTAAAAGGGCTATTTTTTCTTTCAAGCCTTTTAAAGCTCCGGGACCAGATGGACTCCACCCTTTTTTTACAAAAATATTGGAGTATCATAGGCCCTTCAGTTGTGAAACTTTGTCAGGACATTTTTAGCACCCAAGTAATCCCCCCCAATTATTAACAATTCATATCTTTGTCTAATACCCAAAATTCCAAATACAAATAACATTAGAAATTTTAGGCCAATTGGACTTTGTAATACCATTTACAAAATAATCACAAAGGTTCCAGCAAATAGGCTAAAACCATTCCTAGATCACTTAATTAGTCCATTTCAAGCTAGCTTCATGAAAAATAGAAGAGCTTCTGATAATGCAGTCATTATCCAAGACCTAATTTCAAACCTAAAAAAATTAAAAGGAAAGCAAGGTCAAATGATACTTCTATTAAATTGTATTTCAACTAGTTCGATAGCAGTCCTAGTGAATGGCTCCATTACAAACTCTTTTGAGCCAACTAGAGGAATTAGGAAAGGGGACCCCATCTCTCCCTATATCTTCATCCTTTGTTTGGAAATGCTTTCAAGATATATATAAACCATAAAGTAGAGATAAAGAAGTGGGATCCAACAACCACGGGGAGGAAGTGTTCAAATTTTTCCCACTTGTTCTTTGCAGACGATCTCACTTTGATGGCCAAAACCAATAAAAATTCATGTAACACCATCAAGGGAGGTCTAGACTATTTTGGTACTATTTCAAGACAAAAAATTAACCTTTCCAAATAAAAAATTATGTTTTCAAAAAATTGTCCTGAATCTATCATAAAAGATATTACTCACATATTAGGTATTAAAAAAAGTGAGTCATTTGGTACCTACATAGGTTTTTCAATCTTAAATAATTTCCCTAGGCCAAGGGACTACCAATTCATTGTTGATAAAATGAGATCCAAACTAGCTGCTTGGAAAATGAAATTCATTAATATAGCTGGTAGAACAACGCTCTCACGTTCTTTTTTAAATTCGATACCAAACCACTATATGCAATATACCATACTGCCAAAAAAGATCCTCAATAAAATCGACAAGGTGCAAAGAGATTTCATCTGGAGGTCTACAAATGAGAAGAAAAATATTCACCTTATTAGTTGGTCTACCATTTGCCAATCAAAATCAAATGGTGGTCTAGGTATCCGTAGTGCAAATTCAAAGAATTTATGCACATTAGCTAGTATGGTATGGAGAATGCTCACCAATCCTACCTCTCCTTGGGCTACTCTAATAATCTCTTCCTATGCTTCTAGTAATGCTAAAAATAAAAATTCTTTTATTTGGAAGAGCATTAAAAGGGGTTGGGAGTCATGCTCTAAAGGAATTACTTGGTCCCCCCACATCCTCTCGAACATGAACATTTGGGAAACTAATTGGATCCCAAGTGTAGGAAGCCTTAGGGCAACAGTGGAAGGACCACTCCAAAAAAGAGATCAATCCTTAAAAATAAACGACTTATTCAATGGGGAAAATTGGGATTTTGATGAACTTTCCCTTATTATTCCGAACAACATTAAGGATATTATTAACAAGGTTAGAATTCAGCGAAGGAGCCCAAGAAGTGACATTCCTATATGGTCACTAACTACTAAAGGTTTTTTTACAACCAAAACTTGCTTTAACTTACTAGAACCTCCTAAGAACAACCCTCTAGATTTCCATTGGATTTGGAATCTTAATTGCCCCAACAAAATAAAATTCTTTTTGTGGAAATGCCTCCATAATAGGATTCCCTATAGACAATATCTGGCAAGAATTGGTTTAAATGTAGATCCAATGTGTCCGGTATGCAGAAATAACGAAGAAGAATCTATACTCCACATTTTCTTTAGCTGCAAGGCAATCAAACCTTTTTGGGATAAAATTGGGTGGCACCACTACTACAAAACATCAGGTGATCACTAGCTAAACCAAATGAGGTCTTTTAACTACCCAATTAGAAACAATATTATAAATTGGGACCTCTTATTTCCTTTCATTATATGGTATGCTTGGATAAATAGAAACAATAACAATCAAAATAACACGACTTCCCCAATCAATGGTGTTTTTATTATTAAAAAGGCTATTGAATATAAACTCCTCACTGAAAAAAGCACGTTCACTCCTCCAAAAATACACATTAACCACCAAAAGGATAGACTAAGCTTAATATAGATGCTAGTTATGATAATGTTATACAAAAATGTGGATTGGGAGGTATTTTTAGGGATACCAAAGGACACTGGATTGTGGGAGTTGGTAAACCATCATATGCAGGTAGATCACTAGAAGGGGAGTTAAAGGCTCTACTAGAAGAGCTCAAAATGGCTAAGGAATGGAGATTATACCCGCTTGCAATAGAGTCAGATTTTGTGGATGCTATCCAATCCATTCTACAGGGTAATAGACTTTATGATGATATTGTTAATGAATGCAAGTGGTTAATGCACTGGTAGAAGGAGATAATCTTCCAGCACACATTCAGGCAAGGGAATAATGCAGCTCATCACATGGCAAAAAAAGCTAAGGATCAATTGGAAGGGAAGAAGACTTTTGTTGATGCTCCACCTTATGTAAAATGTTTTGTGGAAAAGGATCTACTAGAACATTGTATTTTGTTAAACTTTTATCTTATGATGCTTGTAATACTCTAGCAAGCTTAGGTAACCAAAGTGTCCTTTGAGACACCAAGTATGCGAACAATGTACTAAACTCTTCGTAATTATTAATATATATATTTCCTGTTTGATCAAAAAAATATCTGATAATGAAATGACGTCTTTTAGAATTTCAAACTTTCATATAAGATAAAATTTATAGAGAGAATATTAGATTAAATAAGGCACTTTTGAACCTACTGCAAACATAATAGACCATTTTTCTCATTCATCGAAACTTAATTAACGTTAATGACACACCAGTTGGTGCTCTTTTTCTTTTCCCCCGAAATTTACTATTTTGTCTGTGGAGAATTATGGTTGACCTAAATTACAAAACAGAACCTTTTCCCTACTATTGGATTGTGACCTAAGACATAAAACTCATATAATACTCCTAAGTAACATTCTTTATAGGGCAACTGATTTGTAGCTCATTACAAATTTATTTTTAGTTTTATGATCCTACCACTTTTTTTACACACGAAATATTTACTTTTACATGTAAGAGATCTGTCTTATACATAAGATATCTAAAAAGGTCATTTTCTTAATTTTAAAATTATAATGAAGCATAATATACAAATAGCACTCCAAAAGAATATAAGATCACATCACATCATATAATAACCTCTACATATTGTAAACATCACATCAAACAAATATATACCAGTTCATAATTCGAGGTGTTTGATCTATCAAAATCATATACTGCCCGCGCGCTCTCTGTCTCTCTTGGTTGGATATTCCCATATCTATATGAGATTCAGTTTTATAGCCTTTTAGGTCAAGCTTCTTTTTTGCCAAAAGTCCTTTTTTTTGGCCAAAAGTTGAGGTGTTTGGCCAAGCTTTTGTAAGAAAAAAAAGTGTTTTTGAGGAGAAACAGAAATAGTTTGGAGAAACAGAAAAAAGTAGCTTCTCTTCAAAAGTAATTTTTTGAGAAACATTTTTGAGAAAAATACACTTAGAAACAATTTTTTAAAGCTTGGCCAAACACTAATTGTTGCTTAGAAACACTTCTCAAAATAAGCTATTTTTTGCAGTTTGGCCAAACGGGCTATTACTATTCTATTTGTTAAACATTTTTAGTCAAACTAGTTGCCATCGATCATTATTGTAGTATTAGGAAAAATACAGTAGCATCTTTGCTGAAGAGTGTTGAATATTTTAGTAGGTACGTTGAAGCCAACATTAAGCACACGATTGTTGAAACAGGCTCTGGAATTTTATTATGTTACTTAGAAAATATGTAGAGCCTTTCTGATTGATCCGAAAGGTCAGGGTTATACGTCTCGATTTTGTTGATTTAGGAGTAAAATAAAGTCAAACGATATAAATTTAATCTGTAATATATATTTCCATACAACAACATCAATCCCTAACTCTAAGCTAAGTTGATTATAGGATCTAATCACCGACCAAGTTATTACATTTAAGCTCATCTCGGCTAATATAATACAACAAAAAATGAAAATAAAAAGTACTATGGGTGCTTCTCTAAATATTATAAATTAATATATAAATAAAATGACAATCTGGTTCACTAAGTTCCCACTATGTACGGAATTCGGGAGAGGGCCGCCGGACCACAAGTATATAAATATTTGACATAATTAAAAGACTCCTAGAAAAGCGTAGGAGCTAAAGTAAACTTACCAACATGATTTAAGCATACTCTCATCTTATTGTTATCACCTATGTCACACCTCCTTTTTTCGCACCCGAGAGGGCGCAAGGGAGTTTTTTCCAATTAAAGGACAGTCGAAACGGGATTGGTTTATTTATTTCAGAGTCGCCACTTGGGAGATTTAGGGTGTCCCAAGTCACCAATTTTAATCCCGAATCGAGGAAAATAATGACTCCATATTACAGTCTGCGTACCAGAAATCCGGATAAGGAATTCTGTTAACCCGGGAGAAGGTGTTAGGCATTCCCGAGTTCCGTGGTTCTAGCACGGTCGCTCAACTGTTATATTCGGCTTGGTTATCTGATTTTATACAAGTGTGAACTTATGTGCCTATTTTATCTTTTAACCGCTTTTATCATTTAATGTTATTATTTTACGAGAATTGCAACGTCGTGGAAACACACCTCGAACCACGTTACAATCAATGTACCCGTGGTTAGAGCTACGTTTCGACTCTGTTGAGATTGGGATTTGGGTCACATAAATGTGCACCCGAGTTTAGGAAGATAACATTATTAAATACGCGCCTAAAGCAACTAGTGTATTATTATGTTGGGAAAAGGCCGTGAAATTCGCTAAACGGCCTGTCCCGAATTCTAAGTATTTTAATATATACATTTAGAGGGCCCCGCAGCTTGTGCATTTTTTATTTGTCGAGGCTCGTCTCATTCATTATTATTTTTTTAAAAGGAATTCGCAACGTCATGGAAATGCATCTCAAACCACGTCACAATCAATGTACCCGCGATTAGAGACACATTTCGACTCCGTTGAGATTTGGATTTGGGTCACATAAATGTGCACCCGAGTTTAAGGAAGTAATTTAATTAAATCGCGTCTAAAGAGGCTAACGCGTTATTATCTTTGGGGAAGGCAGTGAAATTCACTAAACGGTCCATCCCAAATTCTAAGTATTTATTATGACTAATTTTTGAGGGCCCCGCGATTTGCATTTTTATTTGGCGAGGCTCGTCTCATTTTTATTTTTAAGGATAAACCTACAGTGACTACATTTCTCTATTAAGTTAGTCTCTAAAAAGAAAATCCTAATTTATTAATCAAACAATGGAAGCTAGTAGGATACACGGCTAATGAAGAGTATCACGAGCTTGACGAATTATAATTAAACATGAACTTTCATTTAGAACTAACCCATATGGTAAACAACAGAACAATGACTAATAAAATTATGATAGAACTTATTAAATCAATCCGACTACCAATTCGGCGAGCTAGTCACGAACATGAAGACTTTTGTACAACTTTCGTCTAGCATGCCAATTTGAGATAGCAATAACGTAAGCACAAAACTAAAACTCGACAGATTTAAACAAGATCTTCAACATAACATTTATTCAAGCTCGGACACTATAGTGACCGATAGCAACTCAAACAAAGATTAGAAAACGAACCTCTAATGATAAACACTACTGGGGATTTACAACTCATTCGTCAAACCGAAATGGAGCCATAGTCGGCGAAATGAAGCAACGAGACCAACGAACTGGAACCTCCCATCGGCACTCGAACGGACTTCAAACGGGAAACCATGGAAACAGTCATCACAGCTCAAACGGAATAGCTTGCGCCAAAAACTCGAACACGAACGGGCTGAGCATGAACTATGGTTGCTACTGGTTTTTCCCGGTGTTTTACTGGTGGTTTGCTGGAGGGGTCATGGTCTGGTGGTCATTTGGACGTGGTGTTCAGTGGTCGTTTAATCCACTGCTGGGCGTGAGGAAACGACGGGGAGACTGGTGGTGGCGTGAGGTCGATCTGGAGGTTTGGTGGGCGATAAGGCAGTAATGGAGGTTGCTAATGGCGGGCTGTTTGGACAGAAAAGATGGAGCAGTGGTGGCGGGTCGTTGATGCTGCAGCGGTTCGTGGTGGATGGTGGTTTTGGGTTAGGTTTGAGGATGAAGAAGAACGTGAAACAGCAGCAGCAACGCCAGCTGCTACTCGACGGGGGTCCGGCGGTTCAGGCGTCGGGGGAAGCTGGTTCGGGTAGGTGTTTGGACGTGGTGTTTGGGTGGTGGCGATGGCTGGCGACGAGCCTGTTTGGTTGTTTGACGGAGGTGGCGAGACGGAGAGGGGTCAGCTGGACGGGACGGAGGGAATGGTTGTTTTGCGGTGGGAAGGTGACGGTTCCGGCGTCGGGAGGATAGGGTCTGTTCGGTTTTGGGTGAGGGTCCTTACCGTTTAGGTTTTCTTCTTCTTTTGAAGAAGAAAGATGAACAGTGCATGTGGGTTTTCCAAAATTTTCCAAAGTCCCCCCCTGCCAAGTCCAAGTCTCGTGCCTTTGTAGCTTTGGCCAAGACAATGGACCCCACGTGTGTAGGGGTCCAAGATTCATGTCCCCCATGCGCGGTGGGGTTCCCCGTGTACGGTGTTCCGTCCGTGTTCCCCACGCGTGTCTCCCACGTGTGGTGGACTCGGATTATTGTGGGCTAGGTCCGAAAATTAGGCCTAAAACCGGGTAGTTTGAACCCGAATATTATTCTTTTGCCCGGATCCGAGAATAAGAACACGACGTTGCTTAACTAATAACTACCAAAAATAAGACTAATATTTAAAACGAAACTATATCTTTTTTAATATTTTTCAAGATTAAAATAGCTACAAAAATATTAATAAAACTATTTTTTTTGTAATTTTCGTTTTTTAATAAAGATAAAATATAAAGTAATATATTTTTTTTGTATTTTTCCAAAATTAAAATGACTACAAAATATTAATAGAATTATATTTTTTTGTAATTTTCGAATTTATATAAAGTACCAAAATAAAGTACAATTTTTGTATTTTTTCAAGTTTATGAGAAATACATAAACTAAAATTTATATACATATTTTTGTAATTTTTCTTTTTGCAACGAAATATAGTAAAAATAGTTAAAATGGCTATATTAGACCCAATTTCACATATTCACGCTAAAAATGTGAAAATTCTCGGGGACGGTCAAACATCCGGTGTCTACAGCTGCCCCTCTTTGACTGGAAACACGAAGAGTTTTCCGACAAAGAACGACTAGACATGTTTTTGACCCGACCATTACTTGGACGGACTACACTAAGGAAAGGAAGGGAATGTGACCGAGCCCTGGTATCTGAGCTGCCTACATATCCTTGGTTATACAGGAATCAGGCCACGTGTAGTTCGGAAATGAGAGAGATGGTAAAGTGTACCGAGGTGAAGAGCCGATCGAGGTGCCGTTCCGTTGAGGTTCCGGTCCGCGGTCCTGTCATTACATTAAAAATGAAAACTGAAAAAGACTAACTAAGCTTATCAGCTACTAGTTACAAGGATTCCTATCTTTAAGTCTTTTGAAACTTGATCTTGAGTCTTAAATGGTGCTTCATACAGACTTTGGATTTGAACCTTGATACTTGCTAGTTGTAGGTGCTAGTTCTTGAGCAGACCACATCTGTTCTCCACTTCTGTATTTTGGGTTTTTTTTTGTGTGCTTGCCTTTTTTTCTCTTCTTGTTTTTGTTTATGTGACCAGCTTCTGTTGATCATCCCAGACTATTGACTCGCATTCTTGAGGCGAGCTTCTACTATTTCTAACTTGGATTGAATGTTGGGGATTTCTGTTGTAACCTTCTGCTTTCCAGTGGGTCACTGCTTGATCTTGAAAAATGTTCCTCTGTTCTACATGCGGACTCCTGACTTCATCATCTTGAATTTAACCACCTCCGTTCTACAGGCGGGCTCCTGGATTCTTCAACTTAAATTTAACAACCTCCGTTCTCCAGGCGGGCTCCTGACAACCAAAATAAACAAAACAAACAAAATTTCCTAACCCATTTTGTACTGGGAAGAGTTGTGAGTCGTTAGCAAAATTGTAACTCACTTACACTACTGATGCAATGATGAGAGTAAACTAAAGACTAGGCTAGGATGTGCATCTCCTACGAGTAAAACCAAAACTCTTGCTAGCAAATGTGTCTGCTAAAAAAAAAACCTCAATGACTCAAACTAGAAAGTGCTTCTTCTATGGTTGAATCAGAATGAGCTAAACTAGGAAGTGTGTCTCCTAAGGGTGAAAACTTCAGTGACTAGAACTAGGAAGTGCGTCTCCTATGAATAAAATCTCGATTTAGAAAGTGCGTCTCCTAAAAAACTTGAAAGACCTTGATTGGGAAGTGCGTCTCCTACGGGTAAACTTCAAAGAACTGGACTAGGAATTGTGTCTCCTATGGTTGAACTTAAAATGAATCAAACTACGAAGTGCATCTCCTAAGGGTGAAATCTCAATTCCGAAAGTGCGTCTCCTAAAATAAAATATAATCTGAAAAGCCAAACTCAGGAAGTGCGTCTCCTAATAAAGAAAACTTAATTCAGGAAGTGCGTTTCCTATGCACGAAATTAAACTTAGGAAGTGCGTCTCCTAGGAGTAAAACTAAACTGAGGAAGTGCGTCTCCTAATGGTAAAACTGAACTCAGGAAGTGCGTCTCCTATGGTAAAACTGAACTTAGGAAGTGCGTCTCCTATTGGTAGAACTGAACTTAGGAAGTGTGTCTCCTATGGGTAAAATAAACTTAGGAAGTGCGTCTCCTATGGGTACGATAAACTTAGGAAGTGCGTCTCCTATTGGGAAAAACTAAACTTAGGAAGTGCGTCTCCTATTGGTAAAACGTACTTAGGAAGTGCGTCTCCTATGGGTACAACTATACTTAGGAAGTGCGTCTCCTGTTGGTGAAATAAACTTAGGAAGTGCGTCTCCTATTGGGTGAAATAACTTAGGAAGTGCGTCTCCTATTGGTGAAACTTTTCTTAGGAAGTGCGTCTCCTATTGGGTAAAACTAACTTAGGAAGTGCGTCTCCTATTGGGTGAAATAACTTAGGAAGTGCATCTCCTATTGGGTGAAATAACTTAGGAAGTGCGACTCCTATTGGTACAACTAAACTTAGGAAGTGCGTCTCCTATTGGTGAAACTATTCTTAGAAAGTGCGTCTCCTATTGGTAAAACTTGGCTTAGGATGTGCGTCTCCTGTTTGTGAAACTAACTTAGGATGTGCGTCTCCTCTTGGTGAAACTATTCTTAGGAAGTGCGTCTCCTCTTGGTGAAACTTACTTAGGAAGTGCGTCTCCTATTGGTGAAACTATTCTTAGGAAGTGCGTCTCCTATTGGTGAAACTAACTTAGGATGTGCGTCTCCTCTTGGTGAAATTAACTTAGGATGTGTGTCTCCTATTGGTGGAACTATTCTTAGGAAGTGCATCTCCTATTGGTGAAACTATTCTTAGGAAGTGCGTCTCCTTAGGATGTGCGTCTCCTATTGGTGAAACTTAACTTAGGATGTGCGTCTCCTGTTGGTGAAACTAACTTAGGATGTGCGTCTCCTATTGGTGAAACTAACTTAGGAAGTGCGTCTCCTATTGGTGAAACTATTCTTAGGAAGTGCGTCTCCTATTGGTGAAACTATTCTTAGGAAGTGCGTCTCCTTAGGATGTGCGTCTCCTATTGGTGAAACTTAGCTTAGGAAGTGCGTCTCCTATTGGTGAAACTATTCTTAGGAAGTGCGTCTCCTATTGATGAAACTATTCTTAGGATGTGCGTCTCCTATTGGTGAAACTGACTTAGGATGTGCGTCTCCTTAGGACGTGCGTCTCCTATTGGTGAAACTTTTCTTAGGAAGTGCGTCTCCTCTTGGTGAAACTAACTTAGGATGTGCGTCTCCTCTTGGTGAAACTAACTTAGGATGTGCGTCTCCTCTTGGTGAAACTATTTTTAGGAAGTGCGTCTCCTTAGGACGTGCATCTCCTATGGGTAAAATAAACTTTAGAAGGAAATACATCTCCTATGGGTAAAACTAAACTTAGGAGGAAATGCATCTCCTATGGATAAAATAACTTAGGAAGTGTGTCTCCTATGGGTAAAACTTAGACTCAGGAAATGCGTCTCCTATTGGTAACGGCGTGGAATGTATTCCCTTGTTATACAGGTGGGCGCCTGGCATGAAATGGACAGACAAAAGAGTATTCCTCTTGTTATACAGGTGGGCGCCTGGTATGAAATTTAAAGACTGAAATGTATTCCTCTCGTTATACAGGTGGGCGCCTGGTAAGAAATTTAAAGATTGAAATGTATTCCTCTCGTTATACAGGTGGGCGCCTGGCTTCATCACTTGAAATAAAAAGACTGGTCCTGTATTCCTCTCGTTATACAGGTGGGCGCCTGGAATATGAAATGAACAGACAAAAAAGTATTCCTCTCGTTATTCAGGTGGGCGCCTGTCTTCAACAACAACTTTGAAAATAAAATCCTATTTGAGGGCGGATAAACCCGACATATCCTGCTTTGAGGGTGGATGAACCCAACATATCCTGTTTTGAGGGCGGATGATTCCAACATATCCTATTCGAGGGCGGATGAACCCAAAATATCCTTAAAACTTGAAAATGTCTTACCTCAATACTTGCTGGGGATTATTTACTTACCTGCTGGGGGATAAGTGTTATGAGCTAGGGATAACGCTGTTGAGGATAACACTGCTGGGGGGATTTGCATTCCTTCAAAATTGGTGCTCCACTCTTCTGAAGCCTGCTGGGAGCGACACTGGCCCTTTGCCTTTCCAAACACAAGTTTCAATCTTTTTGTTCGGTCTGTTGAGGATTCAGCTTCCTTTATTAAAACTTGGGGGTAACACTGGTTCAAAGATCAGCTCCCTTGAGACTGGTGTTATCTTTCTTCTTCCCCAAATGGGCACCCGCCTTCAAGAAAATTTTCACAATGAGAAAATTTTCTGCCCCGGTTTGATGATTTTCTTTATGGCATGTCTTTCCTCCATCAATAACGTTCATTTTCCCTGTTTCTAAATCAAAGAAAATTTTGTTAGTTTAAAAACATGGTAAGCGGTCATGCCACTCTTGTTGTGGATGGTTTCCTCTTTCTCCTTTCCTAGCTTTGTGTTCCATTATGCTATCAAAACTTGTTGGGGATGATATTAATTGCTGACACTGGCCCATCCCTTTTATCATTCTCATCTTGATGGGGATACCCTTCTTGACACGGGTTTTGCGCCTGTTCCTTGTACCACTTGGGTGTACTAGTTGATGGCCTATTTTGAAGTCATTCCCACTGGTTCTGACCAAACAGACTCTACTAGGGAATTTTTCTATGAAAGGAAAAAGATAAAAAGAAACAAAATATAAGACAAAGTAAACGATGACTCTTTTACAAAAGAAACTATAAATAAAAATCTATCAAACGCAGATATCGACTCTATTGGTCATGACATGCACATGTGGCCTATCTTCTGTTGTCAATCATCTTTCAAGATCTTCAATTGGCAATTCCCCATCTGATTCTCAATCTTATTCGACTTGTAGTGCCCGAAGGGTTTTCACTATCAAGCCTCTCTCATTTTGGTTCTCTCAGCTTTCATCGCCTTATGGTGCCTGTGAAGGTTTTCACCGATAAGACTCTCTCATTTGTATCACTTTCCAGCTGGAGATTTGGAGTGTTGCCGGTATGACTCTCTCTGCTGGAGATTAGAGTCCTTTCTGCTGTGGAACAGAATGTTAGGTTTGCCGGTACGACTCTTCATTTGTCTGACTTGGCATCTTTTGAAGACTGATCAGAAGGTCTTTCTTTGGATCGTAATGTGGGTTTTGGATAGGGTTAGAAAGAAAGGGTATAAAAGGCTCAAAAATTCAAAATAAATTCTGGGTTAAAAATTACAACCTTCGGAACTAGATTTATTTACAACAAACGCAACCTCTGCCCCAGTTTCTTGCTTGGGGATATCCTAATTGATTTTTTTTTCATTTTTTTCAAAACTATGACCGAGCCGTGAAGCGCCTACGTATCCTCTTTGAGGAATCAGGTCAAACGTAGTTCCCAATTCCTCTTTTTTTTCATTTGACTTTCTTTTATTTTTTTGTTATCATTTCTCTTTTCTTTTCTCTTTTCCCCTTTTTTTCGTTTTGTTATTTTCTTTCTTTCCTTTTTTTTCGTTGCTACTGGTTCCGAACGAGGGGTATGAAAGAAAATAAATACGGCTCAAAAGGGGTAACGAATGATAAAGTGTTTAGGTAGCAGAACAAAATGCCTTCGTCATTCCAGTCTTCAAAACATGCCAAGTGCAAACAATACAATTTAAATTTGTAGTCTCTTCTGATGGTGCTGGACTTGACAATTATATTCAACATCTGTTTGTTCATTTGTCACTTCTAAAGCACCGTTGGGCGACACTCTCATTCTCATTATTATGAACGACCCTCATGCCAATTTGGCGAATCTTTGCTCTCTAACGGTTTTCTTTGTGTTTAACTTGCCTCAGTTCCACATGACTCGGGTCCTGAATAATCTCAACCGTCCTTATTTCCTTTAAATGGTCTGATCATCTTTTCGGGGTTTTATGATTAACTTTAAGATTAGGCCCAAACTGTGTGCGCATGTCATGTCGCTAGAATCGACGTTGAATAAAATGATAAAAGGACTAAACGAAAGAAAATTGGAAATAATAAAAGACCGGATTTTGCATTAGACTACCGGTGAAATGGTTTGAATAACAAAACAAAACAAACCAGAACAAAATCCTAAACAACCCTGACAAAACTTAAACAGACCGCTATGACAAAACGGAAAGATAAGCGGCAAGATATTGACACAAAACAATCCGAATTACAATCCTAATGATCCGAACAACAGAAATGACAACAGAATAAGCCACCACAAGCTTCTCTCTTGTTAACCAAGGAACAAAGCGTCCTTCCACTTTATCAAGACTGGCATCTTAGCCACTGGCTTTGCATCGATACTGCCATGACCATTACCAGCTTCAATATCATCAACATCGGTCAACAAGTTCTCAAGAGGATTCGCGTGCTCCCTGTCACTGTCATCGATCACAATTGCCCCTTCCTGAATCATTCTTTCTATTTCCTTTTTCAAAGAACGACAGTCTTCAATGCTATGTCCTTGGACATTAGAGTGATACATGCATCGTACAGCAGGATCGAATCCTTTTGCATATGGGTCTGGAGTATAGCCAAGGAGCGGCTCAATCAGTCCTGAAAGCTTTAGCTTTTCAAACAAACTTGCGTAGGACTCCCCAATTGGCGTGAAATTGTTTCCTTGCCTTTGTTTTCCCCCATGCCCCTGTTTTCTAGGGTCGTTGGGTGCTTGGAAACGTTGTGAAGGCAAGAATGCATTACGTGGTGCTGGCTCTTGCCAGCGGGGGTGACCTGATGGTTGACCCTGCGACCGGACCTTGTTCGGAGGATAATATTGAGGCGGATTATATGGAGCTCGGGGGCAGGCTTGGGCATGATGGGCTGAAAAGAGTGGCTCTGATGGTGGGTAGTAGGGTTGTGGAAGGTTGTATGGAGTGTGTGGATAATTTGGATGACTGGGTTTGGGCTGGTAATGAGAGGAAGGACCTCTGAATTTGGACCCAGTACCTGCTTCGACTGATGCGACCTCGAGCGCACCTCCCGTGCCGCTCTAAATAGCCTGGGTCGTTGCCTTGAGCGCTGAGTAATTTAGGATCTTGTTAGACCTTAGGCCCTCCTCTATCATAACCCCTATCTTTACCACTTCATTGAAGGATTTCCCAACCGTTGTCACCAAGTACCAAAGTAGGTTGGATCCAATGTTTGCAAGAAGTAGTCCACCATTTCTCCCTCTCTCATGGGAGGATCAACTCGGGCCGCTTGCTCTCTCCAGCGGAACCCGAACTCGCGAAAACTTTCCCCAGGCTTCTTCCCGGTCCTTAGCAATGTGAGACGGTCAGGGACTATCTCGAGATTGTATTGAAAATCACCTGCGAAAACCTACGCCAGATCATCCCAAGTGTACCATCTGCTGGAATCCTACCTGGTATACCATTCTAGCGCTGATCCGCTCAGACTTTGGCCGAAATAAGCTATCAGCAGCTCATCTTTGCCGCCTGCCCCTCTCATTTTGCTACAGAATCCCCGCAAATGCACCATGGGATCACCGTTCCCTTCATATAAATCAAACTTAGGCATCTTGAACCCAGTCGGGAGTTGGACGTCCGGGAAAGGGCATAGATCCTTGTAGGCCACGCTGACCTGGTTGCCCAATCCGTGCAGGTTCCTGAAGGACTGCTCCAGGCTCTTGAACTTCCTCGTCACCTCATCCTGTTCGGGGGTTTTAACCGTCTTTTCAATCTCTGCCGGTACCTCCAAGTGCGGGTTGTAGGTATGGGGTTCTGGTGCATAAAATGTGGGCTCAGGGGGATAGTATTGCGTATCATGAGCCTGAAACAATGGCTCACTGGTCGTTCTTTGCAGGGTGGCTGATGTGGGTCCCACAAAAGTGGGAACATTTGGTGTTGGGAGAGGTTGATGGGGTGGTGGAGCTTGGGAATCATGGGGGCTTCTCTCCTGATGATAACGGTGATTCGGGAGGCTTGTTGAAGGGCCGGAGTGAGGGTATTCCGGCATGTGCCCCAATGGCTCAGGGCTCTTTTGTGCTTTGGCTAGAGCTAGTTGCATTGCATTTATCTCTAGTCCCATCCTTTCTATCTTTTCCATCGCTTCCTTTAACAACTGGCTCATCGGCCTTTCTTCCTCGGTACTATTCTCTGAAGTAGTCATGCTTGTTGTTATCGGTCCTTTGGATCTAGTTTGGTAAGGGTGTGTTGCCAGAATTCTTTAACAACTAACTGTTTGAGATTCGGAAAACAACAAACTTGTTAGCGTTTAGAGTTTAACAGATTTAATAACAACACATTGAGGATGCAATGCCCCTAGGGGGTTAACCGTTTCTAACATGCTTTGCTTCAAACAACATGCGTCATCCCGGCTTGCTTGTTTGCCCCTTTGAAGTACTTTGGGAACCCCTGTATTTTATTCTATTTTGTATTTTCTTTTTCTTTATTAATGGCGGTCGAATCTTATGGAGATTGCCTACGTATCATGACCCCGCATGAATCAGACCTTGCGTAGTTCGGACCAAATGAAAGGTAACAACAATGAGACACATTTTTTCTTTATCAATTTTCATAATAAAAGAAACTGGGTTTCAAAGGTTGGAAGATGACCAACAAACTCAAAAATCAAACAACCCACATATTCTAGTCAAAAGATTTATAACCTCAAACGGCTATTTTTGCAAATGTGGCCCCTTCCAAATTTCAAATGAATTTTGAGGCCGGGGAGGATTATTTTATGACACTTTACAAACTTGTCCATTCTTTTACGAAAATAGCCTTTCGACAACTGAAAGATACTCTAAGGCTATTTCGGCAAGAACGGTTTAAGACGCGACCGAAGCTGGCTCGACTTATTTTTGACAAAAAATCCAAACGGTATTCACCTGACCGCTGACTCTTTTTTTCTTTTCAAATTACAATAAAAACCTGGTGTTACAAACACAACCCTTCAGCGCCTCGGGGACGAAGATTTAAAAGGCTGTATGGGTCAACTAGACCAAAAATCCTAAACATGACCCCAAAAAGTGGCTGTTTATGCAAAGTTAGCCTTCCGACGTCCCTTTCGAGAACATTCGGCTATTTATGACAAAACATCACCTAACTTATTTATGACTCTTTTTATCGTTTTTCGAATTAGAAAAGTCAGTATTGCAAACACGGCCTTTCAACGTCTCGGGGACGAAGATTTTCAAGGCTGTGTGGGTCAACTGGACCAAATCTTAAAAATGACCTGAAGGTGGCTGTTTATGCAAAGTCAGCCTTCCGGCGTCCCTTTCGGGAACATTCGGCTATTTATGACAAAACAGCATCACCCGACTTCTTTATGACAAAATTAAAATTTTGACATATTATTATTATTTATTATTTGTTCGTTTTTTGGTTTTTTTTTAGTAAAAGGTGGGGTTGAACCCGATGAGGGTTGCCTACGTATCTCACATCCGGTGAGAATCAAACCCGCGTAGTTCGGGCGATCGTGAATGGAGTAAGTAAACTAACTCTCTTTTTTTTTGGAATTTTCGAAAGAAATGCTTTAAAAGAAGAAAGAAGATATTTTTTTTTATTTTGATTTTTGTTTTATTTTTTAAAGAAAGACTTCTAAAAAAAGTTATTTGCTTTCGACTTGAACTTTGGGAATATATATATATATATATATATATTTTTTTTTAAAAGGAAAGAAAAATATGTGTTTGGTTGATTTTTCATTTGTTTCACCTTTTTCTACTGAAGAAAGAATATATTTTTTGATTTATGATGTTGCCTCTTAAATTTTGAAAGAGGGACTTTTAAGAAAATGATTTGGAATTTCTGAGTTTTTATTTATTTACAAAAGCACTTCTAAAGAAGAGCGAAAAATATTTTTTTGGAATTAATTTTTCAAATATTTATTTTTTATGGACATTTACAAAATAAAGACTAAAAAAGAAAAGAGTATTTTTGGATTTTTGTTGCTGATTTTTAATTCTTATTTCATTTTTCGTATGAAAGACTTCAGAAAGAAGGAAACTATATTTTTTTTTATTTGAGTTTAAAGAAAACTTCTATATTATTTTTTTTATTTCTTTTTTTTTTGCATTTTCTAAGGAAAGATTTATAAAGAAGGAACTAAAGGAAAATATTTTTGGATATTTTTTGAAAATTGGGGTCGAAACCGATGAGGTTTGCCTACGTATCTCACATCCGGTGAGAATCAGACCCGCGTAGTTCGGTGAAATAAACTATTTTTGAGAAGATCCTTTTCCATTTTCTATTTTATATTTTTTTCACAACAAACAAACAAACTATTATTTTTTCGTTCATAACAAACAAACAAACTAACGATAAAACATAAAACATTCTTTCTTTTTTTCTTTTTTCAAAATTTCGGTAGAGTTTCGACACTACTTGGACATTGGTTTTTTTTCTAAAAATAAGTAGCTATATCTCTACACTATTATTTTCTCCTCTTTTCACGATTTTGTTTTTGTGGAAAATGATGACAACATACAAAATCTTTTGAATTTTCATGTTTTATATATATATATATATATATATATATATATATATATATATATATATATATATATATATATTTATTTATTTTTTGTATTTATTATTATTTTTCAAAAATGTGGCATGGGGGACATAGGGAATTCCAAGACTTCTTGGATTCCACAAATGTTCCCCATGTGCTTTTTCCCAAAAATGAAGCGTGGGGGACATAGGGAATTCCAAGACTTCTTGGATTCCGCAAATGGTCCCCATGTGCTTTTCCCAAAAATGAAGCATGGGGGACATAGAGGATTCCAAGACTTCTTGGATTCCACAAATGTTCCCCATGTGCTTTTCCCAAAAAATGAAGCGTGGGGGACATGTGGAATACCAAGGCTTCTTGAATTCCACAATGTTCCCCATGTGCTTAATTAACATACTAGCATGCTTATCTAAAAAAATCGTGCAACTTTCTTATTTAACGTGATCAGCATGATAAGGAGTGCCATTTATCCTCAACTATCATTGGTCTGCCGAATGACCCATTCACCCTTGAATAAATACAACATGTAGCACATAGGATGCCAAAAGATGGTCCATTATTTTCAGGTTGCTAGTCCTAGACGGACCCAACCCCTGTGTTGAGTCCCCTAAGTCAAATGCAACGTGATGCAAATAAGCGTTCCTACTAGGGATCCGGCATGAGGTTTCGTTATACTAGGTTTATAACCTGGGTATATGTTCTAGACTGTGTACCCGAGCGGACAACTCGAGTCGAGGAGGGGGCAACTTACCGGGAACCAAAAGGCCATCCGGCTTCGTAACTTATCCGTCCTCTTTCTTATTTCAGGTATTGACACTAACAGAATAGGGAGCCTCGACCAGCGAGCTTCTCCCCGGAGGTAAGAAGAGAAAGGTTTCGGCACAGTTTATATACAGTTCAGATAATATCAAAGCGGTAAAAGCAGCATTTAGCACATTAGGCTCAAATATGTAAAAATCAGATAAAACCAAATATAACAATTTATCTAAGCTCGAATTCTAACCCTGAACCAGTGGTTCTGGAGTTTGTCCCTAGTGGAGTCGCCAGAGCTGTCACACCTCCTTTTTCCGCACCCGAGAGGGCGCAAGGGAGTTTTTCCAATTAAAGGACAATCGAAACGGGATTGGTTTATTTATTTCAGAGTCGCCACTTGGGAGATTTAGGGTGTCCCAAGTCACCAATTTTAATCCCGAATCGAGGAAAATAATGACTCCATATTACAGTCTGCGTACCAAAAATCCGGATAAGGAATTCTGTTAACCCGGGAGAAGGTGTTAGGCATTCCCGAGTTCCGTGGTTCTAGCACGGTCGCTCAACTGTTATATTCGGCTTGGTTATCTGATTTTATACAAGTGTGAACTTATGTGCCTATTTTATCTTTTAACCGCTTTTATCATTTAATGTTATTATTTTACGAGAATTGCAACGTCGTGGAAACACACCTCGAACCACGTTACAATCAATGTACCCGTGGTTAGAGCTACGTTTCAACTCTGTTGAGATTGGGATTTGGGTCACATAAATGTGCACCCGAGTTTAGGAAGATAACATTATTAAATACGCGCCTAAAGCAACTAGCGTATTGTTATGTTGGGAAAAGGCCGTGAAATTCGCTAAACGGCCTGTCCCGAATTCTAAGTATTTTAATATATACATTTAGAGGGCCCCGCAGCTTGTGCATTTTTTGTTTGTCGAGGCTCGTCTCATTCATTATTATTTTTTTAAAAGGAATTCGCAACGTCATGGAAATGCATCTCAAACCACGTCACAATCAATGTACCCGCGATTAGAGACACATTTCGACTCCGTTGAGATTTGGATTTGGGTCACATAAATGTGCACCCGAGTTTAAGGAAGTAATTTAATTAAATCGCGTCTAAAGAGGCTAACGCGTTATTATCTTTGGGGAAGACAGTGAAATTCACTAAACGGTCCATCCCAAATTCTAAGTATTTATTATGACTAATTTTTGAGGGCCCCGCGATTTGCATTTTTATTTGGCGAGGCTCGTCTCATTTTTATTTTTAAGGATAAACCTACAGTGACTACATTTCACTATTAAGTTAGTCTCTAAAAAGAAAATCCTAATTTATTAATCAAACAATGGAATCTAGTAGGATACACGGCTAATGAAGAGTATCTCGAGCTTGACGAATTATAATTAAACATGAACTTACATTTAGAACTAACCCATATGGTAAACAACAGAACAATGACTAATAAAATTATGATAGAACTTATTAAATCAATCCGACTACCAATTCGGCGAGCTAGTCACGAACATGAAGACTTTTGTACAACTTTCGTCTAGCATGCCAATTTGAGATAGCAATAACGTAAGCACAAAACTAAAACTCGACAGATTTAAACAAGATCTTCAACATAACATTTATTCAAGCTCGGACACTATAGTGACCGATAGCAACTCAAACAAAGATTAGAAAACGAACCTCTAATGATAAACACTACTGGGGATTTACAACTCATTCGTCAAACCGAAATGGATCCATAGTCGGCGAAATGAAGCAACGAGACCAACGAACTGGAACCTCCCATCGGCACTCGAACGGACTTCAAACGGGAAACCATGGAAACAGTCATCACAACTCAAACGGAATAGCTTGCGCCAAAAACTCGAACACGAACGGGCTGAGCATGAACCATGGCTGCTACTGGTTTTTCCCAGTGTGCTACTGGTGGTTTGCTGGAGGGGTCGTGGTCTAGTGGTCGTTTGGACGTGGTGTTCAGTGGTCGTTTGATCCACTGCTGGGCGTGAGGAAACGACGGGGAGACTGGTGGTGGCGTGAGGTCGAGCTGGAGGTTTGGTGGGCGATAAGGCAGTAATGGAGGTTGCTAATGGCGGGCTGTTTGGACAGAAAAGATGGAGCAGTGGTGGCGGGTCGTTGATGCTGCAGCGGTTCGTGGTGGATGGTGGTTTTGGGGGTGGTTTTGGGTTAGGTTTGAGGATGAAGAAGAATGTGAAACAGCAGCAGCAGCGCCAGCTGCTGCTCGACGGGGGTCCGGCGGTTCAGGCGTCGGGGGAAGCTGGTTCGGGTAGGTGTTTGGACGTGGTGTTTGGGTGGTGGCGATGGCTGGCGACGAGCCTGTTTGGTTGTTTGACGGAGGTGGCGAGACGGAGAGGGGTCAGCTGGACGGGACAGAGGGAATGGTGGTTTTGCGGTGGGAAGGTGACGGTTCCGGCGTCGGGAGGATAGGGTCTGTTCGGTTTTGGGTGAGGGTCCTTACCGTTTAGGTTTTCTTCTTCTTTTGAAGAAGAAAGATGAACAGTGCATGCGGGTTTTCCAAAATTTTCCAAAGTCCCCCCCCCCAAGTCCAAGTCTCGTGCCTTTGTAGCTTTGGCCAAGACAATGGACCCCACATGTGTAGGGGTCCAAGATTCATGTCCCCCATGCGCGGTGGGGTTTCCCGTGTACGGTGTTCCGTCCGTGTTCCCTACGCGTGTCTCCCACGTGTGGTGGACTCGAATTATTGTGGGCTAGGTCCGAAAATTAGGCCTAAACCGGGTAGTTTGAACTCGAATATTATTCTTTTGCCCGGATCCGAGAATAAGAACACGACGTTGCTTAACTAATAACTACCAAAAATAAGACTAATATTTAAAACGAAACTATATCTTTTTTAATATTTTTCAAGATTAAAATAGCTACAAAAATATTAATAAAACTATTTTTTTGTAATTTTCGTTTTTTAATAAAGATAAAATATAAAGTAATATATTTTTTTTGTATTTTTCCAAAATTAAAATGACTACAAAATATTAATAGAATTATATTTTTTTGTAATTTTCGAATTTATATAAAGTACCAAAATAAAGTACAATTTTTGTATTTTTTCAAGTTTATGAGAAATACATAAACTAAAATTTATATATATATTTTTGTAATTTTTCTTTTTGCAACGAAATACAGTAAAAATAGTTAAAATGGCTATATTAGACCCAATTTCACATATTCACGCTAAAAATATGAAAATTCTCGGGGACGGTCAAAAATCCGGTGTCAACAACCTATATGTCTTTTCCTTCTACATGGATTCCAATTATGAGATTGTACATTGTTCAAGACAATTTTTTTTTACGTTAATACCTTCAATTATTATGATTTCACACCAATATAGAAACTTAGTGTATGTTAAGATCGACGAAAGACATGACCAAATTATCTCAAGAATATTTTCATAATTCAGATTTTGAAACTAAATTGGAACGTAACACACATTACTATTGTGTTGTATTCCAATCCTTATTATTATTGTAAAGGATCTTCCCCTCTTTTGTATGTTTGACTCTAGGCAACCTATGGAGTTATTTTCTACAGCTGCTAGCTAGCCAGAAGCTCTTCAAACCCTTCTCTTTTTTCTCGCGCTGCTTGTCCAATAGCCCCGTCAAGTTCCTCGTGTTCATCCCCTTAAGGCTTCAATATGAAGATTGTAGTACTAATTAAATGCCACAGTGCACGAATGCGTTCCACACATGAATTGATAGAGTTGTCCACTTTTGACCCAATACACCTCATATCTCTATCCCGTAATGCGATGCACATATTGGTTTCAAGCTTAATACTCTTATATTTGAGGACCTTCCTTGTCCTATCATTTCAATGTGTGACTGTAGGCGATATCCAAGTCCGCTTTTTTTCTTTCGGCTGCTCGTTGGTAAGAAGCTTGTCAGACTCTCTTAGCCAAACAGCTCTGTCGATCAAGGTAGCAGTGTCACGATCCAAATCTCACAATGGTCATGATGCCACCTAACTTAACCCGCTAAACGAACCAACACATATAATTAACCATAACAACACAATATAAAAGATGTTCAACTGTCTAATATAGATAAATGCGGAAATAAGTCTTAAACCAACATAAAAGTGTGGAAGTACAACATCAACCCCTAAGAACTGGTAGTACGAGTCATGAGATATTAAATAGTATACAACATAGTCTCACGATCCAAAATCAACCGTCGTGATGGCGCCTATTGTGAAACTAGGCCAACAACAACTCAACAACCCAACACAGTAAAATAACTTTAAAAATAATGACGGAAGCAAAACCCTTTTGAAAACATAATAAATCCTGAAGTGCGATACAATCCAGCCCAAAACCGGGGAGTCACTCAGTACATGAGCGTCTATTCAGAATATAATCCACTACAGTGTCTAGAGAAATAATCGAAAATACAACTAATGATAAAGACGGAGAGTCAAGGACTGCGAATGCTGTGCAACTACCTTGATAATCTTCAAACTCTAGGACCTCAATCAGCAACCGCCACCGTAAACAGAATCGTCTGGATCTACACACGAGGTGCAGGGAGTAACGTGAATACATCCAACTCAGTAAGTAACAAGTCCAAACTTTGGACTGAAAGGTAGTGACGAACTCAACCGAAACAGATAAAATAGAAATAAATGTGCAAAAACTTAGGCATGCTTTCAAGTTAAATAGACAGATCAAAGAAGTAAAGTAAATACAGATCCGAACAGTGTAAGGTATATAACTCAACTATCTTTACATGCCAATGCACATATTGTATGAAATGCACCATGTGCTCCCATTCTCAAATGCTCAACCACTCGGTACTGTATATGGCTCATCCGGCCCAGAGAAGATCCATCCCGAAACATATACATCACTGACTATAAGTCACGCAGTACTGAGGAAAAGGGACAATCCATCCCTGTGGAGAAGATCCATCTCCAGGTATCAAGTACTTCGGACAAGATCCATGTCTGGGAAGATTCATCCCTTAATAATATCAACCGCGCTCACTGGGGGTGTGTACAACCTCCGGAGGGGCTCCTACAGCCCAAGCGCTATCATAACATCAATATAACCGTTGCGGCTTGTAGCTCGATCCCATAACTGTCATTCATAATCAAGCTCTTAGCCTCACTCAGTCACAAATCTCTCCAGTCTCACTCACGAGCTCACAATATCATGAAAACTATCCCAAAACAATGATATGAAGTATCAATAATCACAACTGAGACTGAAATATGATAAGAAATGCAAATATATTCTGAGTATGAAATATCAATGAAATCAGTAAGATGACAACAAGAAATGACCACTATGGGTCCCACCAGTATTGGCATAAACTCTAAATATGATATATAGCATGATTGACAGCTCAACTACTTTGTCATGCAGTGAAAACACAGATATTAACAAGATAGAATCACTATAAAATGCCATGGAACCAACCAGGTCATAATTATCACAGTGCACACCTGCATGCCCGTCACTTGGCATGTACGTCACCTCAATACCAATCCCTTAGCACAAAATTTATGATTCCGAACCCTCAGAACCAAGTTTGTGAGTGTTGCTTACCTCAAACCAAGCAAAGTCCTACTCCGCAATGCCTTTGCCTCTCAAATCGGTATCCAAACGTCCCGAATTTAGCCACAAGCAGTAAAACACAATTAATATAGGCTAAAGGGATTAATTCCACAAGAAAATTACTAAATTAGAGCCAAAATCCGAAATCGACTCAAACCCGACCCCGGGCCCACGTCTCAAAATCCGACAAAATTACAAAACCCGAAAGCCCATTCACTCACGAGTCTAACCATACTAAATTATCAAAAAAAGCCCATTCACTCACGAGTCTAACCATACCAAATTATCAAAATCCGACATCATTTGGTCACCCATATCCCTAAAAATTCATTCTTCAAATCCCTAGCCTCCAACCCCCAAATTTCACCTCAACACCACACGATCTAGGTGGAAAAATCAATGGGGAAACATAATTTATGACTAAAAAAACGAGTACAAGAAGCTTACCTCAGAATTCCCCTCGAAAATCCTCTCCAAAATCGCCTAAGCCCGAGTCCAAAATGTTGAAATAAGACTAAAATCGCGAACCCTTATTTATAATTGTTCTATCCAGGTTTGTTTGCACCTGCGGCCCATTATCCGTATCTACAGTCAAAACTCTGCTTTTGCGGAAAATCACTTAAGTCACTGCCTCCACTTCTGTGATCAACATACTATATCTACGCACATCGCAAGTGCGGAAACCATATTGCACCTGCATACCACACTCGCGCCTATGGCCCAGTGCCCGCTTCTGTGACCATCGGAGGTGCGGGAAATCCTTCGCACCTCCGGACTCTGCCCATCTCTTCACCAATCGCTTCTGCGATCCAAGCTACGCTTATGCGGGCTCGCAATTGCGGTTCCCACTCCGCAGGTGCGGTTACACCAGAAGCAGCAGCACTTCAGTTGTATTCTTCAACTCAAACTCAAGCCGATAACCACCCGAAACCATCTCGAGGACCTTGGGACCTCAACCAAACATACCAATAAGTACTAAATCATCATACAAACTTAATCGAATACTCAAATCACCTCAATTAACATCAAAAATACGGATTACACTCGGATTCAAGCCTAATGAACTTCTAAATTTCCAAATTCCAAAAACAACACCGAAACCTATCAAACCACGTCCGATTGGCCTCAAATTTTGCACAGACATCGTAAATGACACCACAGACCTAATCCAATTTCTGAAATTCCAATCCAACCACGATATAAAAATCTCCACTACGGGTCAAATTTTCCAAAATTCCAACTTTCGCCATCTCAAGCCTAAATCTACTACAAACCTCCAAATCACATTCCGGACACACTTTAAGTCCAAAATCACCTAACGGAGCTCAGGAACCATCAAAATTCAAATTCGAGATCTTTTACATATAAGTCAACATTTGGTCGACTTTTCTAACTTAAGATTTTAATTAAGAGACTATGTGTCTTAAATCACTCCAAAACCATTCCAGACCCGAACCAACTATCCCGGTAAGTCACAATACAACTATAGAATACAAAAGAAGCAGGAAATGGGGGAACGAGGCCAGCTGGGTCATTACATCCTCCCCTCTTAAACAAACGATCGTCCTCGAACGGGTCTAGAGATATACTTGGAGCCTCAAATAGGTGTGGGTATCTACTCTGTATCACCCAGTCATCTACTAAGTCCACATCAGAAGACAAATCACCATCCAACTAAACCGTGATGAAATCTAAACCATGAGACGGATCGCCGATATACTTTCGAAGCACAGAAACATGAAATACAGGATGCACACTCGATAAGCTAGGTGACAAAGCAAGCTCATAGGCCACCTCCCAAATCATCTGAAGCACCTCAAACGACCCAATAAACCGAGGGCTCAGCTTGCCCTTCTTCCAAAATCTCATAACACCCTTCATGGGTAAAACCTTCAACAAAACCTTCTCCCCGACCATGTAAGACACATCACCTTTCTGTGAGCATAACACTTCTGTCTCGACTGCGCCGTGTGTAGCCGCTCCTGAATCAATTTCACCTTGTCCAATGCATCCTGAACAAAGTCTGTACCTAAAAGCCTAGCCTCACCCGACTCAAACTAACCCATCGGAGATCTACACCGCCTTCCATATAAAGCCTCGTATGGAGCCATCTGAATGCATGACTGATAACTGTTATTGTTGTCACACCTCCTTTTTACACCCCGAGAGGTATACAAGGGAGTTTTTCCAATTTAAGTGACATTATTCGAAATGAGATTATTTATTTATTTTTATTCAGAGTTGCCACTTGGGATAGTTTTTTTTGTGTCTCAAGTCACCGGTTTGTTTTTTTAAAATCCCAAATCGAGGAAAATTCGACTTTCCTTTTGAAGTCTGCGAACCAGAAATTCTGAATAAGGAATTTTGTTAACCCGAGGGAAGGTTTTAGGCACCCCCGGATTCCGTGGTTCTAGCACGGTCGCTTAAACTATCGTAATTAGCCTATTATCTGATTTTAAATCATGTTTTAGCCTATTGTATAATTTTAAATTATTAACCACTTTTAATTAATTAGAAAGATTCAACGTTATCTAAAGCACGTCTTTGAACCACGCCATATGAAATGCACCCGCGGTTCATGACACATTTTATTTAATGTTGTTGAGATTTGGATTTGGGTCACATGAAATGCACACCCGAGTTTAGGAAGGTAATGTTATTAAAATAACGCGGCTAAAGCAACTAGCGTTGTTAACTTTACGAGGGTCATGGAAATTTGCTAAATGGAACGCCTCGAATTCTAAGGATTAAAATTAAATGAAATGAGGGCTGTGCATTTTGAGATTTTATTTGGCACAGCACACCTCTAACCCGATTTTAGGAGTCTAATTAATTGAGGAAGGCTTAGTGGAATTCTAATTATTTTTAACAAAAAAAAATTTGGCCTTATTGTTAACTGATAGGCATAGTATTTAAACTAATTAATATTAAAGAAAAATTGCTCCAGCAAATAGCAACTACATGAACCCATTCAAAATGCCTTCAGGCTTGGGCCCAAATAAGCCCAATTCTTAGTGAGGAATGGACGTCCAAGGACACTGAACATGCTATTGAATCGGGGATTAAATGTCCATTAATTGGGCCTGCTTTAAGCCCGAACTTTACAACCAATAATTGTACAAACTGAATTAAATACCAACTAACCAAGAACTATATGAAACGTGAAGTTGAACTGACATTTTTACTTTTGAATTTTAACCTTTTAACACAAATCAACTAGCTAAATTTCTAATTTTATCTTTCATGCATCCTTGAGTCAAATCTAATTTTCTAATTTTACTTATGAACTTTAGATTAACAAATATTCACATTTAACTAAACTTACAAACATAACACAAGATTTTAAGCTAACTAACTTTTCAATACCAAAGTAACAAAATCTAGAGAATTAATTAACACCCAAAACTCTTAAGAGCACATATTCACTTGTATAGCACATTAATGACATGAGATAACTGAGACAACATGTGTGGTTTAGGACCTATTACAGAGCATTAACGAAATAGAGGAAATGAATGTAGTGAAATCTAAAACAGCTTGCATTCAATCAGGCCTCGATTCGGAATGCATGTTCTTAGTCACTTGTTGACAATGGTTTGAGGAAATACCTGGTGATGAACAAAAGACAAAAGAAAAGGGTGAAGAATCAGCAAGAAACAGCAGGGAATCAGCAGCAGGTCCAGTAACAAAGAGCAAACCCGCAAAGCAATTTCAAATCCAGAAAATGAAGTACTGCAACCCAGAAATCAGTTTCAAATGCACAGTCTAACCAACAGACCTCTAAACCAACCTCAATGACTAATTCTCAAACTATTTCTAAGTTCAAATGATCAAGAAAACAATTCAAAAAGAAGAGGATTTCAGATTTCAAAACTAAAGCCCAATGAAACAGTGTTTTCTGCAAAACGTTTCAGCAGTTTAGTTGTTTTCAGAATTTCCCCCCCTCGAAATCTAAAGAAAAAATCTCTATGGAACCCCAAGTAACTATGCCTTTATAGGCAAGTTACTAGGGTAGCCTTAAGAGCTCAGTTTTTTCATTTTAGCCCTTTTCCAATTTTCCTTTTTGCTGCTTAGTCCTTCATTTACTGGCTTGTTGGTCAAGTAAGTATATCATGCAGCTTATGGGAAGCTTCTCAGGCAGTTTCAAACAAGATTCCCCTTAACTAAAATCCTAAACTACCCTTTAAACTCCTTCCAATTACTTCAACATACCACATGGGTCAAGTCTGACCCAAGACTCAAACCACGACGAACGGGCTTTCTTTAAAAATGGGTCAGAAATGACCCCAAGGCCCAAAATCAATCAGAAATCCATTTGGTAATTCATGAGAAGCAGAAGAAACCAATTAAATAATTTCAAAACCAAAATCTAAACTAAATGACTGATTTCCTTTTAAACTAAACAATGAGTTAGAAATAACAACATCTGATTAAACCAATTATACGACTAGAAAAATCAGAAAACTTAAATGTCATAAATAACAAATAAGCATGGCGAGTGAATAATCTAAACAAAAATCATAAAATAGAATTAAAAAATTTGAAAGGAAAAACTGAGAAAGCAAACGGAACAAATATGAGCATGAACCAATCGAGAAGGGAAAATCTAGGTTCAAACCTTGACCAATTTCTAGTCTATTTAAAGAAAAGTAGAAGAAAAGAAGAGGAATAGGATGTGAAATAACAAAAATGGACAGAAAAATAAAGAAAACTTACCAACTAAACTTGAAACCAACACTAGATATCTCGATTTAACACAACCAGTGTTAATCACTTGTTCTTTGCCAAGAACAAACGACCAACACTGCTTTATGTCAAATTAACCCTTGAAAACTCAAAAATTCGGGAGCCTAAGGTCATGCATGCCACAAATTCAAGAAATTCTGATTTTGGGCTTTTAAAACTTCAAACTCTAATTAAAGATTCGACGAAAGATAGGGTGATTCGAGGGAAAACACATGGGGATTTGGAGTGAGGGAGCCCTGGAGGTTCTCCGGTGTTAGTTTGGGGTTGAACAGAGGTGGCGCCGCCACCGGAGAAAACAAGGGCGGCGCTAGGGTTTCGATCTTTGATCTGAAATTCGAGAAGTTCTGGAAGGATTTGAGAGGAGTTGTTTGGGGATTTGGGAAGTGGAGGTGGAGGAGATTGTGGGGTGTTAATTTCAGGGTGGTTGGTGGTGGCGCCGCCACCTTCAGGCGGTGGGCGTTCAAGGGCGGCTACTAGGGTTCAGGTCTGGTTAGAGAAGGTGAGATGAGAGACGAGACGGGGGTAGGGGGGATGTTTGGACATATATATACTCCAACGACCTCACTTCCAAGCCGTTGGATGAGAAAAACCTCGACGGTCCAGATTCATTTTAAGTGGGACGGAGTCGTTTCGGTGAAGGGGGAAACTAGATCGGGTGTTTTACTTGACCGGGCCGGGTGTGGGGCAATTTGAACGGGTAATGGGTGTTTAACACTTGGGCCTGAGACAAACTCAATTGTAATAGCCCAAAAATCGGATTTTTCTTTTATTTCAATTCTTTTTCTTTTTCAATTTCAAATCCTTTCTTTTTAAATTAAAAATAAAATCCTAAATTAATTTTTAAACTAAATTAATATACCCAATTAGATTAATCACTCATCATAGTATTTACAATAATTAATTAAATCCTAAATTTAAAGAAAAACTATAAAATTCAAAATTAAAGAGTTAAAATGCAAAAATGAACTATTTGTTTTTGTGATTTTCATATTTTATAAAACAAACTAATTTACTAATTAATCTAAAAAATGTAAAATTAAATCCTAAATGCAATGGGTGATATTTTTGCTATTTTTTATGATTTAAATAAAATAAATTATGCACACAAAAATGTAAACAAACACGAAAATTGAGCAATTAATTCCTAAAAACCCAAATAAAAAAAAAGGAAAATCCTGATTTTGGGGATTCTGTAGGAGTAATTCATAAGAGGCAATAATCACGTGCTCACAGCTGCCTCTCTTTGCTCGGAGACACGAAGGGTTTCCGGGCAAAGATAAAATGAGTAATTATGAGGGATTTTTGCCCGTTTGACACTCCATGAGAAGCATTTTTTTGAAAAGAGTCTGACCGAACCTTGCTTCAAGGTTGCCTACATATCCTTGGCTATAAAGGAATTAGGTCAGTGTAGTTCTGGAAATTTTGGTAGTTGGGCCTACCGGGAAGCTGTGATTTCACTGTTGCTGCTGCTGCTACTGCTTGCTGACCTCCTTATTACACCGAAAAGGAAAATCTAAAGCTAAGCTAGCTAGGCCTATCAACTACAAGTTACAAAATTTCTATCTATAAATCTCTTAAAACTTGATCTTGAGTCTTAGCTGATTTTGCTGTAGACCCCAATCTGAATCTTGATGCTCGCAAGTTGTAGGTACTGATTCTTTCTTCAGCATTGGATCAAGGTGGGACAGGCGAAGCTTGTGACTTCAATTATTTCTTGAGCAGTCCGCATCTTCCTCCGCTTCAGCCTTTTGAATTCACCCCTTTTTTGTTCTTTTTCTTCTTTCTTTATTCTGAATTGAGAATCATTATTTCGGTCATCTCGAACCCTGTGTATCGAGGTACAACCTGCTAAGACACCAAAAATAAACAAACGAACGAAATTTTTCTGCCCCAGTTTTCATTAGGAAAATTTTGTGAGTTATTTGCAACAAAATCTAAACTATTCAGGGGATGGAACCCTATATCTAAAATGTCAACTCAGGGATTGGGGCCCTAATGTTGGCAAAAAAATGACTAGGTAATGGAGGCCCTATGTCTAAAAAAAAGCTCAACTCAGGGATTGGAGCCCTAATGTTGGCAAAAGGTGACTAAGGAATGGAGGCCCTGTGTCTAAAAAGCTCAACTCAGGAATTAGAGCCCTAATGTTGTCAAAAAGGCGACTAGGGAATGGAGGCCCTATGTCTAAAAAGTTCAACTTAGAGATTGGTGCCCTAATGTTGGCAAAAGGCAACTAGGGAATGGAGTCTCTATGTCTAAAAGGCTCAACTCAGGGATTAGAGCCTTAATGTTGGCAAAAAGGCGACTAGGGAATGGAGGCCCTATGTCTAAAAAGCTCAACTCAGGGATTGGAGCCCTAATGTTGGCAAAAGGCGACTAGGGAATGGAGGCCCTATGTCTAAAAAGCTCAACTCAGGGATTGGAGCCCTAATGTTGGCAAAAGGCGACTAGGGAATGGATGTCCTATGTCTAAAAGGCTCAACTCAGGGATTGGATCCCTAATGTTGGCAAAAGGCGACTAGGGAATGGAGGCCCTATGTCTAAAAAGCTCAACTCAGGGATTGGAGTCTCCTAATGTTGGCAAAAGGCGACTAGGGAATGGAGGCCCTATGTCTAAACAGCTGAACTCAGGGATTGGAGCCCTAATGTTGGTAAAAGACGACTAGGGAATGAAGGCCTTATATCTAAAAAGGCTCAACTCAGGGATTGGAGCCCTAATGTTGGCAAAAGGCGTAAAAGGTTGAGATTAGGGATTCTGAACTATCATTTTGTTCAGATTTTCTTCTTTCCTTCTCTTTTTTTTCATTTTCCCTTTCATTTCTTTTATTTCAATAAAATGCAGGAAAGTATTTTGGAGGAAAACTTCCCTTTTGGATTGATTGTTTCTGCGAAGCTATTTCTAGCTTGTGTGCAGCTTTTCTTTTGGCTGCACCTGCTTTTGCACGGTTGCCTTGGGTTGCACCTGTTTCAATTTTAAACAAAGAACAATTGTTAGTTTGAAACGGTGGTTGGTTTTGTGGCCTTGATTGTCTCAATCACTCGATCTCGGCCCGAACCTTTGTTGAGAACCTCTGCTGCTTAGTGGTTTTCTGAAGACCGATCTATCTTTCAAACCGAGGGACTTAGCTTTTAAGATTTCATGACGGCTTACCCACGTGGGGCTTCGACCCTTTCACTTTATTCTGCCTTTAGGCTTTTGCCTTTGGCTTTCTTTTCCTTTTCAATAAATTTGATTTCAAAGCATCAGCCATCATGGCCAGTCGGGATCGACTTGATGCACCCGTTGAGGCTGGGTACTTTTCTTTAGCTTCTGTTAGGCAGGACCCTGTAAAGCCAATCTTGCCACCTTTTCTTTGTATTAGTTTTGGAAACAGAGTTAGACCGAAAGGGATTCAAGGAAAAGTAAGCAAAAGGCATGAAAATGAATTTAGAGAGAAGTGTCCCTTTCGGGGAGGAAGGACGGACTTATCTGGGGTGCATGCAGACTTCAATAGACATGACATGCTTCTTGTACTGGATGCCCAATCCACCCAACTATCCAACTTCTCACATACCCATTGCGACCCGTGTTTTTAAATCGAGAAACCTTGCCAGGACTCTTTCAATACCAATGGTGGTGAGGGATTTCTTCTTTTCGATCAACGGCGCCCTTGCGGGTTTTTGCCAATCGACCTCTCTCATTTCTCTTCTCACCGTCGCCTTATAGTGCTCTTTACGAGTTTCACTAACAATATTCTCTCATTTTTCATTTCTCTGCTTACTATTTCCTCATGGTGCCCGTATGGGTTTTCACCAATAAGGCTCTCTCATTATATTTCTCTCATTTGATTGCATCGGATCCAAATAGTTGTGTTTTCTAATTCCGACGCCTTCGTTGATTGATCAGAAGGACTTGAACAAGGTTTGGGTAAAAAGAATCTGGATGAAATTAGAACTTTGAAACTATTCAGGTAGGCTCATTCCCAAACCATTATAATATCTGCCCAGTTTCACTTTTGGGGAAAATTGGATTTTTGTTTTGGTGTGACTGAACCCCAGGGAGAGGCTGCCTACGTATCCTTTCGGAATCAAGTCCAACGTAGTTCAGGGAAACAATTGTTTTGTTGTTTTTGCTTTTGCTTTTTGCTTGTTTTTTTAACACTTTACGGTTCTCAAGAGGGTAATCAAAGAAGAGTAACCGGCTCAAATGAGTTTTCAAAGGGTGGGGAGTGTTTGGGTAGCGAGAATGAAAGCCTTCGTCATCCCAATCGGACAAAGTTGTCACTGCATAAAAGCTAAACATAATACCTTTTGACTGCATTCGTATTTATAACTGCTTCGGGATCATTCCCTTCGATATCACCCAGATACAATGCCCCTTTTGGAAATATCTTTCTGATGATGTATGGGCCCTTCCAATTAGTAGCAAATTTTCCTTTTGCTTCCTGGTGATGGGGAAGGATGTGCCTAAAAATGAGCTGCCCTACTTCGAAATTTCTAGGCCGCACTTTCTTGTTGTAGGCACGGGCCATTCGTTTTTGGTACAACTGCCCATGGCAGACCGCGGCCATTCGCTTTTTATTTATCAAAGTTAACTGTTCCAGACGGGTTTTAACCCACTCACTGTCTTCAATTTCAGCTTCAACGATGATCCGGAGAGAGGGGATTTCTACCTCCGTGAGTATTACGGCTTCAGTGCCATAAACCAAAAGATACAGGGTGGCTCTAATTGATGTGCGCACAGTAGTGTGATATCCCAACAATGCAAACTGTAACTTTTCATGCCACTGCCTGGAACTTTGAATCATCTTTCTCAAACTCTTTTTGATGTTTTTGTTTGCTGCTTCGATGACACCATTAGCTTTGGGCCGATAAGGAGTAGAGTTCCGGTGCATTATCTTGAATTGTTCGCATATCTCTCCCATTAAATGACTATTCAAGTTGGCAGCATTGTCGGTGATAAGAGTTGCAGGAATTCCAAAACGGCAGATAATATTGGAGTGCACAAAATCTACCACAACTTTTTTAGTGACAGATTTGAGAGTGATGGCTTCAACCCATTTCGTGAAGTAGTCAATGGCAACTAGTATGAATCTGTGCCCATTTGAGGCTTTTGGCTCGATTGGCCCAATGACGTCCATAACCTAAGCAACAAATAGCCAAGGTGCTGACATGAGATGTAGTTCTGTGGGAGATACATGAATCAAATCACCGTGCACCTGACACTGATGACACTTCCGGACAAAGCTGAAACATTCCTTTTCCATGGTCATCCAGTAATAGCCCACTCGAAGGATTTTCTTTGATAAAACATGACTGTTTATGTGGGGTCCGCATACTCCCGTGTGTACCTCATGCATGATTCTTCCAGCCTCTTCCGCGTTAACACATCTCAACAAGTTGAGGTCCAGAGTTCTCTTGTACAAGACATCACCACTGAAAAAGAAACCACTCGCATGCCTAATGGTTCTCTTCTGGTCTCCACTGGCTTGCTCGGGATATTCTTGCGTTTTCAAAAACCTTTTGATATCATGATACCATGGTTGGGTATTTGGTGTTGTTTCAACCGTATTACAATAACCATGCCTTTCCCGAATTTGGATTTCCAATGGATCAATGTAGGCATTGCCTGGGTACGACAACATTGAGCCTAAAGTGGCAAGTGCATTAGCTAGTTCATTGTGGTTGCGAGAAATGTACCTGAACTCTATTGACTTGAATCGTTTGCCAAGTTCTTCCACATGTTGGCTATAAGGAATAAGCTTGACGTCTCGGGTTTCCCATTCTCCTTGAGCTTGTCGGATAATCAAATCTGAGTCACCCATGATTAACAATTCTTCAACATCTTGGTCGATTGCCATGTTCATGCCCATAATGCAAGCTTCGTACTCGGCAATGATATTTGTGCAGAAAAACTGAAGCCTAGCTATGGCCGGATAATGCTGACCGGTGGGCGAGATCAAGATTGCCCCGACTCCAACACCTTTTGCGTTTACCGCTCCATCAAAGAACATTTTCCAAGTGTCGATGTCTTCGGATATTGCCTCAACTGAGTTTACCTCTTCATCCAGGAAGTAAGTATTCAAAGGTTGGTATTCATCGTCAACCAGATTTTCATCCAAGTGATCCGCTAACGCCTGGGCTTTCATTGTCGTGCGAGTGAAATATACTATGTCGAATTCCGTAAGCAGGATCTGCCTCTTTTCTATCCTCCCAGTGGGCATTGGCTTCTGGAATATGTATTTTAAAAGATCCAACCTGGTTATGAGGTAAGTGGTGTAGGCTTGCAAATAATGCCTCAGCTTCTGAGCGACCCAAGTCAAAGCGAAGCACGTCCTTTCCAACAAAGTGTACTTGGCTTCATAACTGGTGATTTCTTGCTCAGATAGTAAATAGCCTGCTCTTTCTTTCCGGTCACATCATGTTGCCCAATGACGCAACGAAAAGAATTTTCCAAGACTGTCAGGTATAAGAATAAGGGCCTCCCTGGCTTAGGTGGGACCAAGACTGGCGGATTCGACAGATATTCCTTGATTTTATCAAAAGCTCCTTGACATTCATCTGTCCACTTGACTGTTGCATCTTTCTTCAGCAATTTGAATATGGGTTCACATGTGGATGTCAGTTGGGCAATGAATCGGCTGATGTAGTTCAATCTACCCAACAGATGCATAACATCCTTCTTGGTTTTCGGAGGAGGCAAATCTCGAATAGACTTTATATTTGTTGGGTCTAACTCGATGCCCCTACGACTGATGATGAATCCCAAGAGTTTGCCAGATGGTACCCCAAATGCACATTTTGCCGGGTTCAACTTCAAATCATATTTGCGCAGCCGCTCAAAAATCTTTCTCAAGTCCCGAACGTGGTCGTCCTGAGTTTTGGATTTGATGATTACATCGTACACATACACATCTATCTCTTGGTGCATCATATTGTGAAAAATGGCTGTCATGGCCCTCATATAGGTTGCCCCAGCATTCTTGAGACCAAATGGCATGACCCTGTAACAGTATGTACCCCAAGGTGTGGTAAAAACTATCTTCTCTGCATCTTCTTCATCCATCAACACCTGGTGATATCCTGCGTACCAATCCACGAAGGACTGTATCTCATGCTTGGTGCAGTTATCAACAAGGATGTGGATGTTCGGCAAAGGGAAGTTATCTTTGGGACTTGCCTTGTTTAAATCTCTATAATCCACACATAATCGGGTCTTCCCGTCTTTCTTTGGAACTGGGACTACATTAGCTAACCATGTGGTGTACCGGACCACTCGGATCTCTCCCGCTTTTAGCTGCTTCGTGACCTCTTCTTTGATCTTGTCACTGATATCAGTTTTGAACTTTCTTTGCTTTTGCTGGACTGGGGGACAATCGGGGTATGTTGGCAACTTGTGAACCACCAAATCAATACTCAGCCCTGGCATGTCATCATATGACCAAGCAAACACATCTTTGAACTCAAACAGGAGTTGGATTAATGCGTCTCGAGTTTTTCCGTCTGTGAAAATGCTTATCTTGGTTTCCCTGATTTCTTCAGAACTACCCAAATTAACCGGTTCAGTATCATTTAAGTTCGGATTAGGTTTATTCTCAAATTGTTCCAATTCTCGATTTATTTCCCTAAAAGCCCCCTCTTCATCGTATTCCAGTTCTTGGTTCATTATTTCGCAATTAGACAGCATGCTTGGATCTGGGCATGAAGTCCGCAAGCATGTCATGTTATTTAACGCCGAATTATTAGAACTGAAAGAAAAGAGAAAAATGACAAAATCAGAAAGAATAAAGAAAGATGAACGATGAAATATTGATTTCATTTCTTGGAATTTGAAGATAACAGGGTTTACATTGGAAAATTAAAAGACAAGAAGCTAAAGGAAACATCCGAGTTACACCCTGAAATAACTCGTGATGCAGAAAAAGTGGCAAGACAGGTCTACCCGGACTCCCGCCTGATCGGGAATGGCGTAGCCTTCCAATTATGCAGCTTGGCATTAGGTCCCATATACAACACCTCAGCGGTGCTTGAGCCTTCCCCTGGCTGAACTATGTGGGCTTCATACAGTATCTTCCTCATCGCCCCACAGATCTCTTCAATCTATTCGGCCGTGAAGACCTAATATTCTTCCTCCTCATGGTATTTTGGCTTGACAAATGTTTTGTACAGATGCGACACCGGCTGAGGCAAGACCCAACCATCATTCTTTCTATCATTTGCCCATTTTACATCAGCTGGAGTGGGTCGGAAGCCTATCCCAAAGAACTTTTCATTGGCGGTCAGGGTGATAGGTTCCGTTATTCCTTGCAATGATTTCCCGAGCCCCTTCCCCAGCTTGAAGCCATGTCTAATCATTTCTTTGGCCACCATGATTGATGCATTAGAAATAAAGGGTTGAGGGCAAAGGTTTCCCTCTTCGTACTGGTCTGCGACCACAATTTCAAATGCTTGGTAAACTCTGTGCTCACTCCCCTCTCTCACTTCAAGGCATGGGACTGATGGGTCCCGATAAATTCATTGCGCGTCTTCCCCGTGGACCACAATCTCTTGATATTCATGCTCAAATTTTACCTTCTGATGGAGGGTAGAGGGTACAGCCCCCGCTGCATGAATCCATGTCCTTCCCAAGAGAAAATTGTAGGATGTGTCCATGTCCAGAACCTGGAAGGTTACTTCAAAGTTTACTGGGCTGATGGTCAGAATTAGATCGATCTCTCCAATTGTGTCCCTTTTTATACCATCAAAAGCCCGTACACAGACATTGTTGGGTCAAATTCTTTCGGTCCCGATTTCCATGCACTGTAGAGTTAAGAGTGGGTAGATGTGTACCACACAGCCTCCATCCAACATAACCCTTTTCACATAGTACCTTTCGCATTTGACTGTCAGGTGCAAGGCTTTGTTATGCGCGGCCCCTTCTGGGGCAAATAATTTTTGCTGAAGGAAATCTAGTTAATTGCGAAAAACCTTTCTTCCATCCTCTCCAACTGTTCTACAGAAGTCTCAACAGGAACATATGCTTTGTTAAGGGTCTTGATCAATACCTTCTGATGTTCGGTGGAGTTCATCAGCAAAGCCAACAAGGAGACTTGTTCGGGAAATTTTCGAAATTGGTCGATCACCTCATAATCCGCCATTTTCATCTTTTGAAAGAAAGTCTCCGCTTCTTCGGCACTCACAGTCTTCTTAGATGGGAAACACTTTTGAGTGGCATTGTTCACCTCTTCCAAGTTAGCATACTTTTCGACGGTTTTATTTTCTTGAACTTCTCCTGAGATTAATTTGCCCTCATAGGTCACCACCGTTTTGTTGTAGTTCTAGGGCACATCCGTAGGATCTGTCATGGGCCTCTGTAGCTCACGTCCAATAACCATGGGCTCACTCAGCCTTGGTGGATTAATTGGCCCCCGCATCATATAGTCTCCCCTGGGTACATACATTTGGGCTGCCTTGTTCAGCTCGAATCTCCTAGGAGGACTCAAAGTCATCTATTTTTCTGTGCGGCCCCGAGGGACATAGAGAACAACATCTTTGGGAGGTGTTGCCCCAATCCCCACTTCAACTTTCTTCTCTGATTTTGGGGGGGTGGTTTTGTTCATTTTCTCCCCTTTGTCTTGCTTCAGGGCAGTTTTTGGTTTATTTTCTACGTCAGCAATGACAATAATGGCCTTAAATGTCGGGTCAAATTCCTTGTCCTCACAATCATTCCGATTACCGGCCCGTTGTTGTGGGCCGTCAGCGGGTTGTTAGTCACATTGGGAATATCTTCATCCCTTAGCACTATCTTCCTTTGTTCTATCAAGTTTTCCATGGCTCTCTTCATAGTCCAACAGTCATCCGTGTTATGCCCTTCTACCGCTGAGTGATAAGCATATCGGGTACCGGCTCTGTAAGCGGGTGATGCTGGGTTTCGCCTAGTTTGAGGAACCGGCTATAGAAGACCCATTTGGACAAGCTTTGGAAACAGACTGGAGTAGGATTCGCCGATTGGTCTGAAATTTGGCCTTCTACGTGGCTCACGAGGGGGAAATTGTTTTGTGGAGGACGGGGGTTGTAGTGGTTTTGGTTAGGAGGCTGGTTTCTAGGAAATGGAGCTTGGTTACTGTTGGCTTGTTGCTGTGGACGGACATAAGGTTGAGCATTCATGACCATGTATGGATGAGGAGCATAGGCCATGTCTTGGTGGGGGTAATAGTGTTGCGGGGTCCTTTCTGGGAGAAGGGATCTAGGAGTACGGTGTTTTCTTGCACCCAACGCTGCTATGGATGTTTCTTCCTTTTTCTTGCCTTTCGCTATTCCTTTGGACCAACCCTGAATGGCTTGGGAAGTAGCTCTGATAGCGGATTGGCTTAGAATTCGACTCGTTTTCAACCTATTTTCAACCATTTCGCCAATCTTGATGGCTTCAGCGAACGGTTTACCCATAGCAGACATCATATTTTGAAAGTAGTCGGCTTCTTGAGCCTGGAGGAAAACTGTGACCATTTCGACCTCATCCATCGGAGGTTTTAACCTAGACACCTGCTCTCGCCATTTAACTGTGTACTCCCGGAAGCTTTCCGAGGATTTCTTTTTCAAGTTCGTCAACGAGTTCCTATCTGGAGCAATATCGATGTTGTACTGGAACTGCCTGACGAAGTCTCTAGAAAGATAATCCTAGATGTGCCAGTGGGATATATCCTGGTTCATATACCACTCAGAAGCGATGCCAACCAGACTTTCTCCGAAATAGGCCATGAGTAGCTCTTCCTTTCCACCGGCCCCTCGCAATTGATTTCAATATTTCTTAAGATGAGCAATAGGATCACCATGCCCATTGTACTTCTCAAATTTTGGGGTTTTGAATCCCAATGGTAGGTGCACATGGGGGAACATGCACAAGTCGGCATAGGATCCACTTTTCTGTCCACTTAGGCCTTGTATGCTTTTGAGACTCTATTCCATACTCCTCATATTTCTCACAATCTCTTCATGCTCAAGAGTTTTGGTGGTCTTTTCTTGCCCCGCAGTGAACTCAAATTGGGGCGGCTGAGGGTAAGTATAAGCAGGAAACTGAGGAGGTTCCATTTAGAAGGTGGGTGTTTGGAAGGTGAAAGCTGAGGGGCCAAAACTGGGCCTAGGTAGTGTAGGTTATGCTGTGGCCGAGCACGGGGGAGTGGTGAAGATATTCGAAGCTACACCAGACATTAACACCTGGGGGCGAACCTCAGAAGGTGATCCCACAAAATGGGCTGAAATAGTTGGGTGTCCTAGTGGGGTATTTGGGTGACTGATCGGAACAGTAAAGGTACCACTTGCTCTAGGAAAAAGTTTGGGGAATCTCGGGATGGCGCTTGGTGGCTCTCTTCCATTTGCCCAAGAGTCCCACATCTCCATAACCCGAAGACGCAAGATTTTGTGTTTTCTTCAGTGGTTGCCGATTCTGAGGTCGGGATGCCCGAGATTAGGCTATCATCCGTGATGGGAATTGTTGGTAGAGTCATTTCTGAAGACATTCTGATGCTCCCCTTTGATCTAGTAAAGTATGGGTGCGAAGCCAGGTTACCACAAAAACCAACCACCGTTTTATAAAAACCTGGACTGGGTAGAGCAGCAAACGGTTAGTTTGAAACAAATAACAGATAGGTAATCACATGTTGGGGTGTGATGCACCTATACAGTTAAATGTGTTTCTACATGTTTTGCAACGGTTGCATGTTTCATCCCAGCTTTACTTACTACTTTTTTTGTTTTTTTTCGGGTTATGATCGAATCCTATGTAGATTGCCTACATATCATGACCCCACATGAATCAGACCAAGCTTAGTTCTGGGGGCGTTAAAATGTAAAACTAAATAACAAAATATTTTGGGATCTTCAATTTTTGTCGTAAAAGGGAAATACTCTGGATTACAACGATTCAAAACTATAAAGAAAAAAAATAGACTCCAACAACAAAATGACCATACAGACTCAAGAACTGACTAACAGAATCAAAAAAGAAAGATACAGACTCAAGTAAAAATCAAGAATACATTAATGCTCCTAGTGCCTGTGGGACATCATTCGATCTCGCCGCGGGCCTAAATGCGAGATCCCCTTGCAGTCGCTCCAAATCACTCATAACTTGGCGGACACAAGTCCTTACTGCAGCGAAAAAAGTGGTACGAGTCATGTCTTCGCACGCTTGGCATTTCATGGTAATGTATTCAGTGATGGTTCTGATCCTTTCTCTAATTCTGCCTTTTTCCTGAAGCAACCGCCCTATCTGCTGATTCCGAGCTTCTAACACTTGAGAGTCATGAAGGTGTTGATCTTGCAACTGCTGCATTCCTTCCTCCATTTGAGCCATCAAATCATAACAGTATTCTCTATCGGCTTTGAAATTTTTAGCCTGCTTGGCTGCCTCATTCTCGAGAGTGGTTACCTTTCTTCTTAGGCTAGTGATAGTCCCTTCATAGTTCCTCTTCATTTGTTGCACAAACCATGCCCGCTCTTCTGCCTTCTTTGTCCATTGTGCCCGGATTTTTGTTAGACTAGCTTCAGACTTTTCCACGTCTTCTTGACATTCGAGGGCTTTCTTTTTAAGACCGCTTATAAGTCTTTTGTCAGCCCGTCTTCTTTCCGGGTTTCTAGCAGCTATTTTCATCTTCCAGGTCTGAGCTTTGAGGGCCTCATTTTCCTAAGTCAGTTTTTTCTTTTCTCCCTCATCTGTAGCAGCTTGAACACCATTTTCAAACTGAAGCTCCATGACTCGCCTTTCCAGCTGGCTTATTTTGGCCCTGTACTCGTTTTCTTTGGTCAACCAGTCCCACTGCACCTGGGGCCCATCGGTGAACTATTGGACATGGGGTCTCTTTGCGGGCCTTTCAGGAATCTGGAATCTTTTGCCGAACCAGACAATATACTTAGGGTCCACTTCACCTCTGGCTAGATCTCGCACCATGGTCTTAGGTTGAAGAAATCTACATTCATTCCATACATGGCGAATTTTCCCTTCTGGAAATGTGGCTTTCGGGCCCAATTCAATGACATGTTTACTCAAATCTTCATCATTGGGGACGGTTTGAAACCTTCCTAATTGGCGGAAAACCCTGTGTGAAGCATAAGGATGGATGCTCCGGATGCCCATCAGGAGGAAGTAACACACTTCAACTGACATGTACACTGCTTCGATGGCAGGAAGCCATCCGAATGCCCACTCAATTTTATCGTCAGTCAAGGATCTCAAATGTGAAAGCCAAGCTTCAGTACCTTCGGGGAATTCAATACCTGCCACTCCGCTTTCAAACTCTTCAATGCAGCTCAAACCGGTCAAACCGTAATTCATATACCCAACTCGGAAGCAAAGATGTTCTTGCACCCATAACTGTAGTAGCAGATTGCAGCCTTGGAATAACTTTCCACCTTCCCTACAGATAGTCAAGGCTCGGTAAATTTCAGATAAGATCAGAGGAACCACAGTACTGTTCGTTTTCTTGATCGCCACATCGATCATTCCCACAAGACCTACCTCTATAGTACCATCTTTTCGTGGACAAACTACAACACCCAAGAAGGCTACCATATAAGCTAAACCCCGCCTTGCCTCCCATTTGTCTTTATTTTCGGCATGGGTTAGACAAGTGTTCGGCTCTTCAAAATCCTGGGGGTTACCATATCGATGATACAAGAGCTGGAGCATGCAATACCCTTCAGATAAGTTTCCGTCCCGAATATCCCGACTAATACTCAGCAAATCCAGAAATCTGTGGGGGGATACCGGTCTTGGTGCCAATGGATATCGACTTCTAAAATTTCCATTAAGGCCTGCTTAACCTGCAACTTCCTCCAATGTAGGTGTGAGCTCAAAGTCAGAGAAGCAGAACACATTGCGAGTCGGGTCCCAAAAAGGTATTAAAGCTTCAATTATGTCCAACCTTGGCTTGATGTTCAATAGTCCGACGAGGCCTCCCAGAACTCTTACCACTATTTCTCTACTGCCTTTTCCTAGATCATTCCACCACATGTGGAGCTGTAAGGGGATCTCTTTAAGGACTGTGAAGGGTTCAAATTCATTTGCGCTCATCCTGCACATTTATTAAGGTGTTTTAGTCACTCATTTTGACCCAAAAGTGATACCATTTGTTTTGCAAAATTTTACTTTGAAAATGAAACCCAATTTTGCAGATACGGCCTTTCAACACTTCGGGGAAGAAGATTTTAAGGCTGTGCCTGCTAATCGTACAAAAATTACTAAAAGGGGATATTCTCGCAAAAACAGCCTTCCAGTGCCCTTTTTGAGGACATTCAGCTTATTTTAAGCAAGAACGGCATCACCCTGCTTATTATGACGAAAAATAAAATTTTGTTATTTTTGGGCTATTTTTGCAAAAAGGGAAGTTGGACTCGATGAGGGTTGCCTACATATCCCACATCCGGTGAGAATCAAACTAGCGTAATTCGGGGAGATTGGATGAAAATAAACCAACTAATTCTAAAGACAAAACTTTCTTTTTCTTTTTCTCTTTTTTATTTTTCAAAATTTTGGCAGAGTTCCAGTATATTTTGGACACTGATTTTTCAAAACAAGTAATTATCTCTCTGAGCCCTCACATTGAGTTTCTTTTTCCCAACTTTTCTCTTATTATTCATATGCCGATCAACATGAAAATCAGAAGCAAATAAATGCACAAGTAGCAAGTAAGATGCATCAGGATGGTCTTTTCATTTCGGGTATACCTGTCCTAGACAGACCCAACCCCTGTGTTGTGTCTCCAAGGTCAAATGCACGTGATGCAAACAAACATTCCTACTAGGGATCCGATATGAGGCTTTGTTTATACTAGGTTTAAAACCTGGGTTTATTGTTCTAGACCTGGGTTACCCGAGCGGATAACTCGAGCCGAGGGGGGCAGCGTACCAGGAATACAGAAGCTTCACCGGCTTAGCAACTTATCTGAACCTCGTTCTAAAATGGGAAAAGACTCTAGACAGAAGAGAAGTCACACGAAGTGCACCCTTCTCCATGATTTAGAAGACTAAGAGAGAAGAAATCGTTTCGTAGCAGTTTATATATACAATTCACAAAATATCAAAGCGGTAAAGCATTTAGCACATTAGGCTCAAACATGCAGAAAATCAGATAATAGATAAAGCCAATCATAACAGTTATTCTAAGCTCGAATTCTTGAACCCTGAAATAGAGATTCTGGGTTCGATCCCCAGCAGAGTCGCCAGAGCTGTCACACCTCCTTTTTACACCCCGAGAGGTGTACAAGGGAATTTTTTCCAATTTAAGTGACATTATTCGAAATGAGATTATTTATTTATTTTTATTCAGAGTCGCCACTTGGGATAGTTTATTTGGTGTCCCAAGTCACTGGTTTATTTTTTAAAAAATCCTAAATCGAGGAAAATTTAACTTTCCTTTTGAAGTCTGCGAACCAGAAATTCTGAATAAGGAATTTTGTTAACCTGAGGGAAGGTGTTAGGCACCCCCGGATTCCGTGGTTCTAGCACGGTCGCTTAAACTATCGTAATTAGCCTATTATCTGATTTTAAAACATATTTTAGCCTATGGTATAATTTTAAATTATTAACTACTTTTAATCAATTAGAAAGATTCAACGTTATCTAAAGCACGTCTTTGAACCACGCCACATGAAATGCACCCGCGGTCCACGATACATTTTATTTAACGTTGTTGAGATTTGGATTTGGGTCATATGAAATGCACACCGGAGTTTAGGAAGGTAATGTTATTAAAATAACGCGGCTAAAGCAACTAGCATTGTTAACTTTGCGAGGACCATGAAAATTTGCTAAATGGCACGCCTCGAATTCTAAGGATTAAAATTAAATGAAATGAGGGCCGTGCGTTTTGATATTTTATTTGGCAAAGCACACCTCAAACCCAATTTTAGGAGTCTAATTAATTGAGGAAGGCTTAATGGAATTCTAATTATTTTTAACTAAAAACTATTCGGCCTTACTTGTTAACTGATAGGCATAGTATTTAAACTAATTAATCTTAAAGAAAAATTGCTCCAACAAATAGCAACTACATGAACCCATTCAAAATGCCTTCAGGCTTGGGCCCAAATAAGCCCAATTCTCAGTGAGGAATGGACGTCCAAGGACACTGAACATGCTATTGAATCGGGGATTAAATGTCCATTAATTGGGCCTGCTTTAAGCCCGAACTTTAGAACCAACAATTATAGAAAATGAATTAAATACCAACTAAGCAAGAACTATATGAAACGTGAAGTTGAACTGACATTTTTACTTCTGAATTTTAACCATTTAACATAAATCAAATAGCTAAATTTCTAATTTTATCTTTCATGCATCCTTGAGTCAAATCTGCTACCAAGACAATCCAGAAGCTAAAGAATGCCCTGCTGGGCTCAAAAATGAGCCCAGACAACAACAACATGCCTTTTTCCCCTGCAAGTGACTTTAGAATTCAAGGCTCGAGAAACCCAACACTGCAGCGAACAAAATTGATGGTTTCAGACTCAAGATCGAGTCTATGCTAAAGCAAGACAAACCCCTGCACTTAACACGAGCTGGTGAATCTCATCACTACCCAACAACTAATACATAAGGAAAACTTGAATTACTACTGAGGATGCATGCTTGACTTTAGATTAACGAATATTCACATTTAACTAAACTTACAAACATAACACAAGATTTTAAGCTAACTAACTTTTCAATACCAAAGTAACAAAATCCAGAGAATTAATTAACACCCAAAACTCTTAAGAGCACATTTCACTTGTATAGCACATTAATGGCATGAGATAACTGAGACAACATGTATGGTTTAGGACGTATTATAGATCATTAATGAAATAGAGGAAATGAATGTAGTGAAATCCAAAACAGTTTGCATTCAATCAGGCCTCGATTCGGAATACATGTTCTTAGTCACTTGTTGACAATGGTTTGAGGAAATACCTGGTGATGAACAAAAGACAAAAGAAAAGGGTGAAGAATCAGTAAGAAACAACAGGGAATCAGCAGCAGGTCCAGTAACAAAGAGCAAACCCGTAAAGCAATTTCAAACCCAGAAAATGAAGTACTGCAACCCAGAAATCAGTTTCAAATGCACAATCTAACCAACAGACCTCTTAACCAACCTCAATGACTAAGTCTCAAACCATTTCTAAGTTCAAATGATCAAGAAATCGATTCAGAAAGAAGAGGATTTTAGATTTCAAAACTAAAGCCCAATGAAACAGTGTTTTCTGCAAAACGTTTCAGCCGTTTAGTTGTTTTCAGAATTTTTTCCCCTCTCGAAATCTAAAGAAAAAATCTCTATGGAACCCCAAGTAACTATGCCTTTATAGGCAAGTTACTAGGGCAACCTTAAGGGTTCAGTTTTTTCATTTTAGTCCTTTTTCCAATTTTTTTTTGCTGCTTAGTCCTTCATTTACTGACTTGTTGGTCAAGTAAGTATATCATGCAGCTTCTGGGAAGCTTCTCAGGCAGTTTCAACAAGATTCCCCTTAACTAAAATCCTAAACTACCCTTTAAACTCCTTCCAATTACTTCAGCATACAACATGAGTCAAGTCTGACCCAAGACTCAAACCACGACGAACGGGCTTTCTTTAAAAATGGGTCAGAAATGACCCCAAGGCCCAAAATCAATCAGAAATCCATTTGGTAATTCATGAGAAGCAGAAGAAACCAATTAAATAATTTCAAAACCAAAATCTAAACTAAATGACTTATTTCCTTTTAAACTAAACAATGAGTTAGAAATAACAACATCTGATTAAACTAATTATACGACTAGAAAAATCAGAAAACTTAAATGTCATAAATAACAAATAAGCATGGTGAGTGAATAATGTAAACAAAAATCAGAAAACAACATTCAAAAATTTGAAAGGAAAAACTGAGAAAGCAAACGGAACAAATACGAGCATGAACTAATCGAGAAGGGAAAATCTAGGTTCAAACCTTGACCAATTTCCAGTCTATTTAAAGAAAAGTAGAAGAAAAGAAGAGGAATAGGATGTGAAATAACAAAAGTGGGCAGAAAAATAAAGAAAACTTACCAACTAAACTTGAAACCAATACTGGATATCTTGATTTAACACAACCAGTGTTAATCACTTGTTCTTTGCCAAGAACAAACGACCAACACTGCTTTATGTCAAATTAACCCTTGAAAACTCGAAAATTCGGGAGCCTAAGGTCATGCATGCCACAGATTCAAGAAATTCTGATTTTGGGCTTTTAAAACTTCAAACTCTGATTCAAGATTCGACGAAAGATAGGGTGATTCGAGGGAAAACACATGGGGATTTGGAGTGAGGGAGCCCTGGAGGTTCTCCGGTGTTAGTTTGGGGTTGAATAGAGGTAGCGCCGCCACCGGAGAAAACAAGGGCGGCGCTAGGGTTTCGATCTTTGATATGAAATTCGAGGAGTTCTAGAAGGATTTGAGAGGATTTGTTTAGGGATTTGGGATGTGGAGGTGGAGGAGATTGTGGGGTGTTAATTTCAGGGAGGTTGGTGGTGGCGCCGCCACTTTCAGGCGGTGGGCGTTCAAGGGCGGCTACTAGGGTTCAGGTCTGGTTGGAGAAGGTGAGATGAGACGAGACGGGGGTAGGGGGATGTTTGGACATATATATACTCCAACAACCTCACTTCCAAGCCGTTGGATGAGAAAAACCTCAACGGTCCAGATTCATTTTAAGTTGGACGGAGTCGTTTCGGTGAAGGGGGAACCGGATCAGGTGTTTTACTAGACTGGACCGGGTGTGGGGCAATTTGAACGGGTAATGGGTGTTTAACACTTGGGCCTGGGACAAACTCAATTGTAACAGCCCAAAAATCGGATTTTTCTTTTATTTCAATTCTTTTTCTTTTTCAATTTCAAATCCTTTCTTTTCAAATAAAAAAAATAAAATCCTAAATTAATTTTTAAACTAAATTAATCTACCCAATTAGATTAATCAATCATCATAGTATTTACAATAATTAATTAAATCCTAAATTTAAAGAAAAACTATAAAATTCAAAATTAAAGAGTTAAAATGCAAAAATGAACTATTTTTTTTTGTGATTTTCATATTTTATAAAACAAACTAATTTACTAATTAATCTAAAAACTGTAATATTAAATCCTAAATGCAATGCGTGATATTTTTGCTATTTTTCATGATTTAAATAAAATTAATTATGCACACAAAAATGTAAACAGACACGAAAATAGATTAATTCCTAAAAACCCAAATAAAAAAAAGGAAAATCCTAATTTTGAGGATTCTGTAGGAGTAATTCATGAGAGGCAAAAATCACGTGCTCACAATTGTTAGCAAATTTCACGAGTGGAAGAAATTGGTCCCATGAACCCCCAAAATCAATGGCACAGGCACGTAGCATGTCCTCCAATATCTAGATAGTGCGCTCGGATTGTCCGTCCATCCGAGGGTGAAATGTTTTGCTTAACTCGACCTGAGTGCCCAACTCTCATTGCATGGACCTGCAAAACTATGATGTAAACTGCGTGCCTCTATCTGAAATGATGGAAACTGGCACCCCATGAAGGCGAACAATCTCTCTGATGTAAATCTCAGCCAACTTCTCTGAAGAATAAGAAGTACTAACTGGAACGAAGTGCGTGGACTTGATCAGCCGATCCACAATCACCCAAAGAGCATCGTACTTCCTCAAAGTCCATGGGAGCCCAACTACAAAATCAATACTGATCCGCTCCACTTCCAGTCCGGGATCTCTAACCTCTGAAGAAAGTCACCCGCTCTTTGATGCTCATACTTGACCTACTGACAATTGAGACAATGAGCTTTCATCCTCCTTCACCAATAGTGTTGTCTCAAATCTTGATACATCTTCCTGGCACCCGGATGGATGGAATACCATGAGCTGTGGGCCTCCTCAAGAATCAACTCCCGTAGCCCATTTACATTGGGCACACATATTCGGCCCTGCATCATCAATACCTCATCATCACCAATAGCACATCTCTGGCATCACCGTGCTAAACCCTGTCCTTGAGGACAAGCAAGTGAGGATCATCATATTGCGCTCTCGGATGTGATCAAACAAGGAAGACCGAGAAACTACACAAGCTAGAACCCGACTGGGCTCCGAAATATCCAGTCTCACGAACTTGTTGGCCAAAGCCTGAACATCAACTGCAAAAGGTCTCCCACCAACAGGAAGGAATACAAGGCTACCCATACTCACTGCCTTCCTACTCAAGGCATCAACCACCACATTGGCCGTTTCCGGATGGTACAAAATGGTAAAATCATAATCCTTTAGCAGCTCCAACCATCTTTGCTGCTTTAAATTGAGATCCTTCTGCTTGAACAAGTGTTGGAGGCTACGATGATCAGTAAATACCTTACAAGACACACCATAGAGATAGTGCCTCCAAATCTTCAATGCATGAACAATGGCAGCCAACTCCAAATCATGAACGCGGTAGTTCTTCTCATGCATCTTTAACTGACGCGAAGCATAAGCAATATACTGTATAAAAGCCAGAAGTTGATGGCAGAACTAGAACTGGAGTTGTTGTCAAGGCATTGTTGAGCTTCTAAAAGCTCTCCTAACACTCGTCCGACCACTTAAATGGAGCACCCTTTTGGGTCAATTTGGTCAAGGGTGATGCAATAGACAAGAAGCCCAGAACGAACCGACGGTATTAGCCATCCAAACCAAGAAAGTTCCGAATCTCTATAGCTGAGCACTGTCTGGGCCAACTCTAAATTGCCTATATCTTCTTCGGATCTACCTGAATACTCTCATTGGACAGCACGTGCCCCATGAACGCCACTGAACTAAGCTAAAGCTCACAGTTGGAGAACTTGGCATAAAGCTTCTCCTCCCTCAGTCGCTGCAATACAACCCCCAAATACTGGGCATGCTCCTCCTGGCTACGAGAGTATATAAGGATATCATCAATGAATACAATAATGAATGAGTCGAGATAAGGCCAGAACACGATGTTCATCAAATGCATGAATGTTGTTGGGACGTTGGTTAGCCCAAAAGACATCACGAGGAACTCATAATGACCATAACGGGTCCTGAAGGTTGTCTTAAGAATGTTCGAGTCCCTAATCTTCAGCTGGTGATACCCAGACCTCATATCGATCTTAGATAACACCCTCACTCCCTGAAGCTGGTCAAATAGATCATCAATACAAGGCAAAAGATACTTGTTCTGGATTGTGACTTTGTTCAACTACCTGTAATCAATGCAAATTCTCATAGTGCCATCCTTCTTCTTCACAAATAGAACTGGTGCACCCCAATGTGACACACTAGGCCGAATAAACCCCTTATCAAGGAGTTTCTGAAGCTGCTCCTTCAACTCCGTCGGTGCCATACAATACGGTGGAATAGAAATGGGCTGAGAGCCCAACACCAAATCAATACCCAACCCAATATCCCTGTCTGGCGGTATGCTCGACAGGTCTATGGGAAATACGTCCTAAAAATTGTGCACCACCGAAACTGAATCAATAGTAGGGGTCTCTGCACTGACATCCCTCACAAAGGTTAAATAAGAAAGACAACCCTTCCTAACCCTCCGCTGGGCCTTCAAGTATGCAATCACTCTATGGGAACATAGTCTAAAGAACTATGCCACTCAATTCGTGGCAACCCCGGCATAGCCAACGTCATCATTTTAGTGTGACAATCCAGGATAGCATGACACAGAGACAACTAATTCATGCCCAATATCACATCAAAGTCAACCCTACTAAGCAGTAACAGATCAACTCTAGTCTCTAATACCCTAATAGTCACTATATATGACCGGTATATGCGGTCCACAACAATAGTATTGCCCACCGGCGTAGATATACGAACGGATGAAACTAGAGACTCATGGGGCATGTCCAGATAAGGAGCAAAATATGATGACATATATAAATAGGTGGAACCAGGGTCAAATAATACAGAAGCATCTCGATGACATATAGAGATAATACCTATGATAATTGTGTCTAAAGCAATGGCATCTGGTCTGGCAGGGAGTGCCTAGAAACGAGCCTGACCGCCACCTGATCGGCCTTCCCTCTAGGCGACCTCTAGCTCACTAAGCTCCACCTCGAGCTGGTTGGGTAGGTGGTGAAGTAACTGGTGCTAAAGTCGAAGGCTGACTCCTTTGCTGAGATAAACCTTCTGAAAGGTGGGGACAGTACCTCTTAATATGAACTAAATCTCCACACTCAAAGCACCCTTTCCCTACAAATGGCTGTGGGGACTAAAGGGAGCCCTGAGCATCGGGATAACTGCTAGAAGGCCCCGACATAGATGAACCCTGAGCTAATGGTGCATGAGATGAACTCTGAACTAGAAGGGCACTGAGAGATGAGTGACCCTACTGAGAACTATGAGAACCATGGCCAGATGATCCATCATGTGAACTGGGTGAGCCGTCTGAGCATGCCTGTAAGGATGACCTCTGTCGTGGTAAAACTGACCTCTAGAAGGAACACCACCAAAGCTAACTGATCCACGAGACCTCTTGGCCTCCCTCTCAACCCGCTCCTGACCGTAGATCGACTATATTTCCCAAGCAATGTCAACATCCTCATCAAAGGTAGAACCAGATACCCTATCTCTGGTCATAAGTACCCGCAACTAAAATGTGAGGCCATCAATGAACCTCTTGATCCTCTCCTTGTTCGTGGGAACCAACCAAACAACATGACGGGCTAACTTAGAAAATCTCATCTCGTACTGCATCATGGTCATGTCATCCTGACGCAACCTCTCGAACTACCTGCACAGCTCCTCTCTGCGAGACTGTGGCACATATTTCTCCAAGAAGAGAATAGAGAACTCATGCCACGTAAGTGGCGCTGCACCAACCTTCCTACACCTCTCATAACCCTACCACCAGGTAAAGGCAACTCCAGTAAACTGAAATGTAATGAATGAGACCCCACTGGTCTCTAGAATACCTTCTGTACGGAGGATCCTCTAACATTTATCCAAGAAACCCTATGCATCCTCTCCCTTTACACCGTTAAAAGATGGAGACTGGAGTCTCCCAAACCTCTCCAATCTATGTCGCTCATCATTAGGCATGACAGGGACCAAGTAATCTTGAGCAGCTGCAACCGACTGGGCTGATGGCGCCCCCGATGTCTGGAGTTCCTAAACCACCTGCTTTGGTATGCGTGCAGTAGGAGTTTGAGTATCTCCCCTAGCCTAGGAAGTGGCTGCTATAGTAGAAACAGAGACCGCCTGAGCAAGACTGGTGCACAAGATTAGAATCTAAGCTAAGGCCTCTTGAAGGCTTAGGATCACGATGGGCACAGCTGGTGCCTGAGCTGGTCCGCTGGTGCATCTACAACTAGGACCTGATCCTAAATTGGGGCAATTGGTGGATCTACAGGTGCTGCTCTAGCTATTGTGCATGCTACACCTCTACCGTTACCATGGCCTCTACCGTGATCTCGGCCTCTCGCGGCCCCGACTAGTAGCACTGGTGGTTGTCCGTCCTGCCCAGTAGCACATGTCCTCACCATCTGTGAGAGAATAGAATAACAGAAGTTTAGTTACTAGTATCAACAGATTCACACGATAAGAATTCAAGAATGTGAAGTTTTCTAAGAGTTTTGTAGCCTCTCGAAGATAAGTACAGATATCTCCGAACCGATCTACAAGACTCTACTAAACCCGCTCAATAACTCGTGAGACCTATGTAACCTAGGCTCTGATACCAACTTGTCACGACCCAAAATTAACTGCCATGATGGCGCCTATGATGGAACTAGGCCGGCCTCAAATCAACAACCCAAAACAATAAAAATAACTTTAAAAATAATGACGGGAGCAGTTAACATTAAAGAAATCCTTTTGAAAACATAATAAATCCCAAAGTGCGATACAATCCAGCCTAAAATCGGGGTGTCATTCAGTACATGAGCGTCTATTCAGAATACAATCCACTACAGTGTCTAGAGAAATAACTAAAAATACAACTAATGATAAAGAAGGAGAGTCAAGGCCTGCGAATGTTGTGCAGCTACCTTGATAGTCTCCAAACTCTGGGGCCTCAATCAGCAACCGCCGCCATGAACAAAATCGCCTGGGTCTGCACACGAGGTGTAGGGAGTAATGTAAGTACATCCAACTGAGTAAGTAACAAGTCCAAACTTTGGACTGAAAGGTAGTGACGAACTCAATCGAAACAGATAAAATAGAAAAACAATGTGCAGTAACGTAGACATGCTTTCAAGTTAAATAGACAACACAAAGCAGCAATGTAAATACAGATCCGAATAATGTAAGTTATATAACTCAACTATCTCTGCATGCCAATGTACATTCTGTATGAAATGCACCATGTGTTCCCACTCTCAAATGCTCAACCACTTGGTACTGTATATGGCCCATCCGGCCCAGGGAAGATCCATTCCGGAACATATACATCACTGACAATAAGTCACCCAGTACTGAGGAAAAAGGGCAATCCAGCCCTATAGAGAAGATCCATCTCTAGGTATCAAGTACTTCGGAGAAGATCTATGTCCAGAGAAGATTCATCCCTCCATAATATTAACCGCGCTCACTGGGGATATGTATAGATTCCGGAGGGGCTCCTACAGCCCAAGCGCTATCATAACATCAATATAACCGCTGCGGCGTGCAGTCTAATCTTATAACTGTCACTTATAATTAGGCTCTCGACCTCATTCAATCACAAATCTCTCCAGTCTAACACACGGGCTCACAATATTAAGGAAAGTAGCCCAAAATAATAATACGATGTATCAATAACCACAACTGAGACTGAAATATGATATGAAATGTAAGTATATGACTGAGTACAAAATATAAATGAAAACAGTGAGATGACAGCAAAAAACGACACTATGGGTCCCAACAGTATCGACATAAAGCCTAACCATGATATCTAGTATGATTGACAGCTCAACTACTTTGTCACATAGTGAAAACACGAATACCAACAAGATAGAATCACTATACAGTGCCATGGAACCAACCGGGTAACAATTATCACGTTGCACACCCGCACACCTGTCACTTGGCATGTGCGTCACCTCAATTCCAATCACTTAACACAAAATTTGGGGTTTCAAACCCTTAGAACCAAGTTTGAAAGCGTTACTTACCTCAAACCAAGTAAAGTCCTACTCCGCAATGCTTTGCCTCTCAAATCGGTCTTCAAACGTCTTGAATCTAGCTACAAGCAGTACAACACAATTAATATAGGCTAAAAGGATCAATTCCGCAAGAAAACTACTAAATTAGAGCCAATATCCGAAATCGACTCAAACCTAGCCCACCAGCCCATGTCTCAAAATCCGACAAAAGTCACAAAAATCCAAAAGCCCATTCACTCACGAGTCTAACCATACAAAATTTATCAAAATCCCACATCATTGGTCACCCAAATCCCTAGAAATTCATTCTCTAAATCCCTAGCCTCCAACCCCCAAATTGCACCTCTACACCACACAATCTAGGTGGGAAAATCAATGGGGAAACAAGATTTATGATAAAAAACGAGTACAAGAAGCGTACCTCAGAATTCCCCTCGAAAATCCTCCCCAAAATCGCCTAAGCCCGAGCCCAAAATGTTGAAATAAGACTAAAATCGCGAACCCTTGTTTTTAAATGTTTTGCCCAGGTTTTTTTGCATCTGCGGCCCATTATCCGCATACGTACAGCCGTATCTGCGGTCAAAATCTGCTTTTGTGGAAAATCACTTCACTCACTGCCTCCGCTTCTGCGATCAAGATATCCCACCTGCGCACATTGCAGGTACGGAAACCACATCACACTTATGTACCACACTCGCGCCTGCGCCCCAATGCCCGCTTCTGCGACCATCGCAGGTGCGGGAAATCCTTTGCACCTGCGGACTCTGCCCATCTCTTCACCAGTCTCTTCTGCGAACCAAGCTACGCTTCTGCGGGCTCGCACCTGCGGTGCCCACTCTACAGGTAAGGTTACACCAAAAGCAACAGCACTTCAGCTGCATTCTTCAACTCAAACTCAAGTCGTTAACCACCCGAAACCACCCCGAGGCCCTCGAGACCTCAACAAAATATACCAATAAGTCCTAAATCATCATACAAACTTAATAGAATCCTCAAATCACCTCAATTAACATCAAAAACACGGATTACACTCGGATTCAAGCTTAATGAACTTCTAAATTTTTAAATTCCACAAACGACACCGAAACCTATCAAACTACGGCCGATTGACCTCAAATTTGCACACACATCATAAATGACACCAAGGACCTACTCCAATTTTCAGAATTCCAATCTGACCCCGATATCAAAATCTGCACTGCTGGTCAAATTCGCCAAAATTTCAACTTTTGCCAATTCAAGCCTAATTCTACTATGATCCTCCAAATCACATTCTGGTCACACTCCTAAGTCCAAAATCACCTAACGGAGCTAACGGCATCATCAAAATTAAAATCTGATGACATTTACATATAAGTCGATATCCGGTCGACTTTTTCAATTTAATCTTTCAATTAAGAGACTATGTATCTCAATGCACTCTAAAATCACTCTGCACCCGAACCAACTAACTCGGTAAGTCATAATACAACTATAGAATATAAAATAAGCAGGATGTGGGAGAATGGGGCTATAACTCTCGAAATAACCGATCGGGTCGTTACACATAGTCTGAAAGTACAAAATAGTATTTGGAATAAGAAATAGTGGAGAATGTAAAGGGAGACTGTAACAACACAACCGATTGTTTTGAGTTCTAGCACCCCGTTCTTTGATTTGAGACTTCCTTAGGTTCTTTGGTAATTTATAACTTGTGGGTATGATTGGTTCAGGTCCTGAGAAGTTTGAAAATGATTTGGAATACTTAGTTCCTACTAGTGGCCTTAAGTTAAGAGAGTTAGCCAAAGATAACATTTTGCGTAAATGGACTCAAACTCATGATTTGAAAGTTCCTATAGGTCCGTATGATAAATTTGGACTTGTACACATATTCATTTTAGCACCCAAGAGTTCGAGTGTGATTCGGCACTATCGTGAGAAAGTTGAAACTTGAAATTTTGTTAAAGTTCTTAAGTTCGATTTGTACTTTGATTCTTAGTTGTGATATATATTGATATGTGTTTTGGGCATTTGGACAAGTCCATATAGGGTATTTGAACTTTTTGGGATGGATTGGAGGGAACTCGAGGGGCTCAGGCGAGCTTCGACGCATTTGGGATTTGGGTCGTGACAGAGACTCCATAAGCTGTGAATCCAAACACAATAGCTTAACCCTGCTCAAGTAGCAGCGAGGTTTTACAAAAATGAAACTCAACTCAATTTTCATAACTTAAGTAGTTCATAATCAATAGAAACACAGAGATCTAATAAAGAAACAGTGGATATAGATAATAAGGTGCACAATTAAAGAGAACAATAGCTATCATGCTTTTCAGATAAAGTGATCAAAGCATAAATCAATGTACCAAATCTGCATAAAAAATGATATGCAAGAAATGACATTAAGACGAATGTCTCTACATGATTTTCGAATGTATACTCATGATAAAGACTCAAACTTATATTATCAGATACCATCCATGTGTCCAATAAACTTGCACATATATGACCCAAGGTAAAATGTGTGATCACGTGAGTCCGGATGGATGAATCTAAATTCATGCACCATATCAATTATTAATGTCTCAGTAATCAGTAATTAATCTGCACAGGATGTCCTACCGTGCCATAATTAGCTCAATCGCACGAAAAGTCCCGTTGTACCAAACCTCAATCCATATTTAAGAGAACCATATACAAGAATGTATGGACATGTACATGAGATAGGTGTATGTGATTCATATGGACAATAGAGATAAACATATAGAAATGTACGTATGTGCATAAAGTATGACTACGGCTACAACATATAATCCAATATACGAAAATAGTCCATCATGTCCAAATAAAGAATCAAAATCTTAGACATGATTTCTAGCATGAATAAGTATGCTTAAGTAGTCATACAAATAAATAAAGTATATTACAACAAAATACGTATTAAACAAGGCATAAAGAAGCCTAAAATCTACTCTAAGCATAAACCAATCTTGGTATCCATATATACGCTCATCATTTCATATTATGTGTTACATCCAAATATGTAGCATATAGCACATAAGTTTATTTTAGAAAAACATTCCCTCAAGTCAAGGTTAGTCATGATACCTACCTTCTCTGAAGTAGGCTTTAACCTTCCAAAATTCCTTTTCCTTTATCTTCGGCGGCCAAACATCTACAATCTAGCCAAAGCGTACTCAAGGAAGTCAAATAATGTTATCGAAGTTAATTACAAATGATAAAACTTTGATTTTTAATAAAATCTCAAAAATTAACAAAAGCCAACCTAGGTCCACATAATTAAAATTAGAAACCACCTCCAAATTCCGATGATCCATAACCTCCCGAGTCCAGATATATATTTTTAGTTTCAAAACTTGACTCCAAATCGACGTTTAAAACAATAAAATATATTTTTTTATGTTTGAACAAAATCCTAATTTTTACTCTTTAATTCATTATTTCAGATGAAAAATCAATGATTATCCAAGATCTATGATCAATCTAAAGTTAGATTTACTGACCCTCAAGTTTTGGTGAAAATCTCCTCAAGAATTACTTTTGTCCTCTGTCCAAAACTCAGAAATGAGGAAAGTGAATAATTCCAAGCAAATTTGCTTTTCGTGATTGCAATAAGAGACATGCACAAGCTGGAAACTACCCTTCGTGATTGCGAAGAATCTCCCTAGCCTAATTTCTTCTTCTCAATCCCGAGCCTCAGCTTCACAGCTGCGATGAACTGCTGTGCATCAGAAAATTTGCTTGTGCATTATGCTATAAAATTACCCCAAAACTCACACAAGACATTCGGGATCCCTCCAAACCACCCCGAGTAGTTGAGGTACCCTATACGAACTTGTCCAAGGGGTCAAAAATGTACGTAACGATTACAAGAAAGAATCAAAATCCCAACTAGCTTGAACTGCCTCAAGTTCTTTTTGTTCTAACTTACACAAGAAACATCCAAATCACATACGAGCCCCTCGGGTACTGAATTGAACAACGTAGATGACCAAAATCATCATATAAACATATAGGAGCCTTCAAATCATGATTTTAATTCAATTTACAAAAATATTAATTTTTGTCAACTCTCTTAACTTAAAGCCTTTAGTTAGCAACCAAGTATTCCAAAATACTCCCAAATCTTTCGGGACCCGTTTCACCTACACCAAAAAGCCATAAAACACAAAGGAACCTATGAAAAGTCTTAATTAGGGGAAATGGATTCTAGAACTCAAAATAACTAGTTGGGTCGTTATATTCTCCACCTATTAAACAAATGTTCATCTTCTAATATGTTTAGAAATTTATCAAAGCTATCAAAAAGGTGTGGATATCTACTACGTATATCTATCTCGGTCTCCCAAATAGCCTCCTCAATTGGTTGACCCTTCCAAAGACCTTTCACAGAAGAGATCTTCTTTAAATTTAGCTTCCAGACCTGCCTGTACAAAATAGTGATCGACTCTTCTTCGTAGGCCAAGTTCTCATTAAAATGCACTTTGCTGAATTCCAAAACGTGTGACTTATCTTCATTATATTGCTGAAACATAGAAACATGAAATATCATATGTACCCCTATTAGGTTAGGAGGCGAAGAAAGCCTATAATCTACCACATCAACTCTCTCTAGCACCTCAAATAGGCCAATGAACCTCGGACTCAATTTGTCCTTCTTCCCAATCCTTATCATACCCTTCAAGGGTTAAACCTTTAGAAGCACCTTCTTATCCTCTTATACGCCACATCATTAACCTTCTTGTACGTATAACTCTTTTGCATGTTCTAAGTTGTCCCGCATCGCTCCTAAATTAACTTGACCTTCTCAGGCATCTCGTTCTAATTATGTACCCAAGAATCTGGACTCTCCAAACTCAGACCAATTAATAGGAGAATACAATACCTACCATATAAAGCTCATATGGAGCCATCTGAATACTGGAATGATAACTATTAGCGTAAGTAAACTCTGCCAAAGGAAATAAACTAATCCCAATTACCTTCAAAGTCAATCACACAAGCTCTCAACATATCCTCAAGAATCTAAATAGTCCAATTGGACTGACCATCAGTTTGTGTGAAAAAATAATATGAAGCTCAACATGTGTACCCAACTCTTGTTGTACAACTCTTAGAACGTGAGGTATAAATTGAGTATCGCGGTCTGAAATGATAAAAATAGGTACCCAAGCAAATAAACTATGTCACGAATGTGGATTGGTGCCAGCTTAAACCGAATTGTAAGTAGTCAACACCGATATGAAGCACACGGACTTGTTAATCTATCAACAATGACCAAAATAGCATCAAACTTCTTTGAAGTACATGGCAAGCCTACCACAAAATTCATAGTGATACGCTCTCACTTCAACTCCGGTATAAGCATATTTTGAGTTAAACCACCTATTGTTGATATTCATACTTGACTTGTAAACATCGTGAAATATGCCCAACAATCTCTTTCTTCATCCTCCACCACCAATAATGTTACTTCAAGTCACAATATATCTTCGTGACACCTGAGTGAATAGAATACCTCAAACTATGAGCCTCCTCAAGCATCAATTCCCTGAAACTATCAACATTAGGAACACTAAGCCGATCCTGGAGTCACATAACACCATCATTCCAATGACAAGCTTCTTAACACCACCTCATTGCACTGCGTCCTTAAGCACTACCAATGGAGGATCATCATATTGGCGAGCCTTAATGCACTCAAATAAGAATAATTGTGTAACAACACAAGAAAGAACTCTACTAGGCTCAAAAATATCCAATCTCATAAATCTATTGGCTAATGACTAAACATTCATGGTCAAAGGCCTCTCCTCAGCTAGAATGAATGTCAAACTATCCATACTCCCGGTCTTCTAACTCAAGTCATCCACCAACACATTCGCCTTCCCCAATTATACAAAATAATGATATCATGATCCTTAAGCAACTCAAGCCTTCTCCTTTTCCTCAAATTCAAATCCTTCTACTTGAACAAGTGCTAAAGATTGCGATGATCAATATAAACCTCACAAGAAACATCGTACAAGTAATGCCTCAAAATCTTAAGTATATGCACAATAGCCACAAACTTCAAATCATGAACTGGATAATGTTTCTTTGAGGCTTCATCTATCGTGACACATAAGCAATCACCCTACCATCCTGCATCAATACAATACCAAGACGAATGTGTGAAGCATCACAATACAATGTGTATAACCCTGAACCCGTGGGTAAAACCAACACTAAGTTGTAGTCAAAGAAATATTGATATTCTGATAGCTCTCCTCACACTCATTGGACCATATAAAAGGAACTTATTTCTGAGTCAACTTAGTCAATGGACTGTAATGGATGAAAATTCCTCCACAAAACCATTGTAGCAGCCAACCAAACCTAAGAAACTTTGAATCTTCGTAGCAGTAGTAGGTCTATGCCAATTTTGAACCTACTCATTCTCCTTAGGGTTAACCTTACTGCCATCACGAGACACCAAGCATCCCAAGAATGCAATTGAGTCTAGCTAAAACTCACACTTTGAGAACTTCAATAAAGCTTCTCCCATAATGTCTGAAGCACAATCCTTAAATGTTGCTCATGTTCCTCTCTACTACGAGAGTAAACTAAGATATCATCAATTAATATTATAATAAAAGAATCCAAATAAGACTTGAACACTCGATTCATCAAGTCCATAAATGTTGCTGGGGAATTGGTCGAGTCAAAACCATCACCAAGAACTCATAATGACCATAATGATTCCTAAAAGTTATCTTAGGGATATCTGAAACCCTAATCTTCACCTAACCTGATCGCAAGTCATTCTTAGAAAATACCTTAGCACCCTGAATCTAATCAGACAAATTATCAATAAGAGGCAATGGATACTTATTCGTGATGGTAACCTTGTTTAGCTGTCAATAATTAATACAAATCATCATAGTACCATTCTTCTTCTTCACAAACAACATTGGTGCAACTCAAGGAGAAAGACTTGGTCTAATGAATCCTTTATCAAGTAAATCTTACAATTTCTCCTTCAACTCAACTAGAGGAATGCAATATGATGGAATAGATACAGGCCGAGTACCTAATATCAAATCAATACCAAAATCAACGTTCCTATCTGGTGGCATACTCGGTACGTATATAAGAAACACATCGAGAAACTCTCTCACCAATTGTATTGAATCCATGTGGGGAGTCTTGGCATTAGTATCCCGAATGAAAGCCAAGTTTGCTTAATACGTCTTCTCAACCATATATGATTCTCCGAGAAAGAAATCACCTTACTCATGAAGTGACTAAGTGTCCCTCTCCACTCCAACCTAGGCAAACTCGTTATGGCTAAAGCCACAATCTTAGTATGACAATCCAAGATAGCATGATTTGGAGACAACAATCCATGCCAAGACTTACCTCAAAATCTACCATATTCAACAACAAGAAATTAATCACGGACATACCCTTTAACAATAACCACACAAAATTGATAAACTTGATCAACCATAATAGAATCTCTAATAAGCGTAAACACCTATATAGGACTATCTAGAGAATCACGAGACATACCTAAATCTGATGCAAAATAAGATAATGCATACGAATAAGTAGAACCATATCAAATAACACTAAGGCATCTCTATGATAGACTAAATAATACATGTGATGACTGCATCAGACGCCACTGCCTTAGGTTTGTCCAGAAAAGCATAGAAATAATACTAACCTCTACCTCTAGGATGACCTTTACCTAGATGCCCTCCAATTCCAACTATCTAGGTTAGTGGTGCAGGGACTAGGGATAGAATCACGGACTGAGTACCCTACTAAGATGTACTAATATGTAAACTAAGGAAATTCTTCTTGATATGCTCCAAGTATCCATACTCATAGCAATCCATCTGCTGTCAAAGGTGCTGAAACTAAATCTGCCCTTGACGACCAGAATAACCACTAAAAGAACTTTATCCTAATGATGTATTGTAGGAACAATAAGATGGAGGCGCGTTCTATAATGACTACCCTGAATGAGTACCATATGAACCATAACTAACTAGAGCACCATGAGAAGTTTGAAGTGCTACCTTAAATGGCCTACCAAAGCAGCCTCTACCATAATGACCATTGCCTCTTAACAAGGCACTACTCAACCTACCAATACGACGAGGCTTCATGGCCTTACTCTCATCTCTCCTCTACATGCAAATGCACTCCATACTCGAAGCTATTTGTACCGTCTGAGCCAAGGTAGCACCTCTCACAGTCTCTCCTATCCTCCCAAATCGAATATCGAAATTGAGACCATCAATAAACCTCTTGATCTTCTCTGTCTTGGTGGGAATAAAGAGAGTTGAATAGCAAGGTAACTTAGTAAACCTCATCTTATACTTAGTAACTAACATGTGATCCTACTATAGATGCTCAAACATGCTACATAACTCGTCCCTCCTAGTGAATGGAATGAACTTCTCCAAGAAAATAGTCAAACACTAAGTCCATGTAAGAGGAAAGGACCCTATTGATCTACCATGCTCAGTCATCCACTTCTTCTTGGTTGGTCCTCTCAATTGAAAAGTAGTGAAATCAACTCTATTGGACTCCACAAGACCCAAATTACACAGAATCTCATGGCACATATCTAAGAAGTCCTAAGCATTTGTTGCAAAATCACCATCAAGAAGGGACTATCTAACTTCTAGACTCGATCCATCCTATATTTTCCCTCTACAGCTATAGCGGGCTTAACAACTAGTTTTGCTGCAGTAATAGTCTGAACTACTCCAACTGGTGGAACTCTTGGAGTTTGAAATATAGCAGCATCCAGTTCAGGAGTATGAGTGGCGGGGGTCTGGGCTCCCGCTCCTGCTTGAGAAGTAGTTGGAACCACATAAATAATCTCCGCCTGCACCATACCCTCAAAGAAATTCAAATCCAAACCATCATCCCCAAAAACACTTGAGCAGCAATAAAGCCCTCAGAAACTTGTGTTGGACCCTATTGAACAATCTTAACTAGGACCTGGTCACACTTTGGAATTACTTGTGGGTCTGCTAAAACTTCTCTAGCACGTCCGCGAGCGATGGCAATGCTCTACCTCACGTACGTGCTGTTGTACGAGCCCTAGTTTGAGCTCCAGCCCTGCCTCAGCCCCTACCTTTCCCTACTCCGCTCTGAGGTACTTGCTCCTGCTTACTAGCTGTTCATGCACACATCTTGACCATCTGTGAGAGAATAGAAAGGAAGAGATTCAAACTTTAGGATAAAGCAAAGTCGCATGATAAGGAAAGAAAGGAAAGTTTCCTAAATATACTTTAGCCTCTCAAAGATATAGACATCTCCGTATCGATCAGCAAGACCTTACTAGACATGCTCATGACTCATAGAACCTAGAACATAGCTCTGATATTACTTTGTCACAATCCAAATGCCATTGTGGCCGTGATGACACTTAACCTAACCCACTAGGCGAACCAACACACACAATTTTCCATAAAGAGACAATATAAAAGATGTTCAACTATCATAATATAGATAGATGCAGAAATAAGTTTGAAAACCAACATAAAGTTATGAAAATACTATATCGACCCCCAAAAATCAGTAATACAAGTCATGAGCTACTAAATAGAATATAACAACATCTCAAAGTACAAAATACTATCTTGAATAGAAAACAATGGATAAGGTATAGGGAAACTCCATAAGCTACAAATCCAAGCACAATAACTCATTAGGAAGTCTCGAAATCACGCTCCTAACGTCCCTCCTAAACATTGCTAGAACCAATGTCAGACTTTGTACAAAAATATGCAGAAGTATAGTATGAGTACAAAAAATTGTGTATTAAGTAAGTATCAAGTCTAAATCTGACGAAGTAATGGTGAGGTTTTGACAAAAATAATACTCACTTTTCATAATCTGAGCAGTTCATAATCTTAAGCAACATAGAGATATAGTCAAGAAATAGTGAACAAAGATAATAAGGTGCACAATTGAAGAGACTAATAACAAGCATACTTTTCAGATAAAGTAACAAAGCAAAATTTAATGCACCAAATCTACATATAAAATGAAATGAATTAATATCATTATTACGAAAGCTTCTACATAAGTCTAGAATATCTATACAATGCTAAAAACTCAAAGTTTGCATCAACTGACACTCTCTAAGTATCCAAGAAACTTACACACACAAGACTCAAGGTACAATAGGTGATCACGTGACTCTGGAGGACTAGATCAAAATTCATGCGCCAAATTAAATATCAATATCAAAAAACAATTTATCAATCTGCATAGAATAAACTATTATGCCATAATCACAATAACCACACGGAATGTGCCATCGAGTCATAATCTGCTCAATCGCATAGAATGTCCCGTCGTGCCAAAATATCAATTCACATAAAGATCCATATGCAGGATGTGTGCATATGTACAATAAATAAGTATATGTGATGCATACAGACAAGAGAGCAAAAATATGGATGTATGCATATGTATAAAGTATGACTACTGCTATAACATATAATCCAACATACAAAATAATCATCATTACCAAATAAAGAATCAAAAGCCTAGATATAATTTCTATCATAATAAATATTTTTATGTAGTCATACAAATAAATAAAGCATGTTACAAGTAGAACATGTATCAAACTAGGCATAAAGAAGCCTAAAATCTATTCCAAGTAATAAAATAACCTTGACATGTGCATATATACTCGTCACCTCAAATGTACATTACATTCAAACACATAGCATGTAGCGCATAAGTTCATTTTGAAAAGAAGTTCCTCAAGTCAAAGTTAGTTAGAATACTTACCTTCTCTAAAGTAGGCTTTAACCTTCCCAACTATTTTTTTCTTTATCTTAAGCCTCAAAACGTCCACAACTATAGAAGTTAACTTAAAATGATAATGCTTCAACCTTTAATAAAATGTCAAATGTCAATAAAAAGCCAACTCGGACTCACGTGGTCAAAATTGAAATTACGCCCAAATCTCAGTGAGCCATAACCTCTCGAGTTCAAATATGCATTTAGTTTCTAAATTCGATGCCAAATCAGGGTTCTAAACCACAAAATATAGTTTTTTAGGTTTTGAAATAAACCCCAATTTCTATTCTTTAATTTCATGTTTTGGATGCAAAAATCAATAGGCCTTCAAGATCATGAACAAATTAAATTTAGATTTTCTTACCCTCAAGTTTTGGGTGAAAATCTCCTCCACAAACACATTTTTCGCTCTCTAAAACTCAAAACTAGTAAAAATAAACAATTCTCGAAATTCAGGTGATAAAAGACGCCGGGCCAGATATACTCATCGCTATCACTGCTAGAGGAATCATGGTCGTGATGCAAAAGATGAAAGATATCATTCACGATCGCGAAGACCCCCATCACGATCACGAAGACCCAATCACAATCGCGATGAACAAATCTCCCTCTGCCCAATTTTTTCTTCGGGATCGTGAGCCTCAGCTTCGTGATCGTGATGCACTATTGTGCATCAGAAAATCTACAGCTTTATTTTCTCCAAGATGCTTTGAAACCATTTCGAAATTCACTCGAGCCTTTTGGAATCCCTTTAAGCCATCGCGGCTAGTGCATATACCCTATAAGAACTTATCCAAAGGCTCAAAATACGTACAAAAATATTATAACTAAGAATCAAGATCCAAACTAGCTTATGAACTCTCTTAAGTTATTCAAGTTCCAACTTTCACAAGATACTTATAAATCACACTTGAGTCCCTCGGATGGTGAACTAAACATACGTCCATGTCCAACATCATCATACAAACCTATAAAAAACTTTAAATCATAATTCTAAGTTTATTTACTCAAAAATTTTGACTTTGGTCAACTCTCTTAACTTAAAGACTCTAGTTAGTAACCAAGTGTTCCAAAATGCCCCAGAATCTCTTGGGATCCATGTTATCCCTACCTGCAAATCATAAAGCAACAAATGAACCTGTAGGAAGTCTCAAATAGGAAAAAGGAATTTTAGAACTCAAAATGGTTGGTTGAGTCGTTACAAGTTTCGTTAAAGGGATTCAGAATATAAAGAAGAAACCATAAGAAAAAGTTGAAGATTCAATATCTATTATATATACATAAAAATTATTTTTACCTTATATATCTAGTGTAAATTTCTGGCGAAAGGGATTCAAATGAATCACACTATAAGCCCCAGCTCTACCCTGTTGAGGATTTTAAGATGGAAAAGTCTTAAAAAGAGGGTGAATGGGAAATGGAGGGAAAATGAAATTTTTGTATAAAATTTTAAGTTTCCCTCTATAGAAACATTGTCCCATATTGGAAAAGGAAAAGGATTTTGGTGGGTATATATACAATTGCTCTTCTTGTAGCTCTTAAAGAGTTAGGAAGAAGCCAAGCCTCGTGCCGTCGTCATCGTCGCTCACTCGGCTCGGCTACGGCTTTGGCTTCGGCTACGGCTACGGCTTCGGCTTCGGATTCGGATTTGAATTTGGTCAAATGATTGAATGATTGATTAATTTTTTGGACCAAATTTATTTGTTAATATTAAATATTAACGTAATATTATCCGTACTTGTAACAGATATGTTCCAATCTGTGGATTTGTTCCAGCAGGATAATGCGTCTCCCACCATTGCCAAATGGTTGCTCCATAATAGCAAGTGATTGCTCCATTAGTTAGAAGCCTGGTGCTCCGTCCACCATGGCCAAGTGCTCTACTAAATGACTGGCAGCGGGTCCGTGTTTAGCAGCTAACTGCACTATAAATAGATGGTGCAAGCAGCTTGTTGAAGATATAGAAAGAAATAGTTCCTCTTCAGTTTACACAACTACTGATATCCTCTTCAGTAATAACTCAACATCGGCTATAAATTGCATTCATTCCTCTCAGAATTTCCATTCGACTTCTGAGTTCTCCTCCTTTGTTGTGCATTGTTTTAAAACTATAAACAAAGCAACCGTAAGTGTGATTTGCTACCGAACTTTGTGTTTGCTGAAACACTGGGGTTTGAAGTACCGCCACACCAGCGTTTAATTCGTTCTATCCTGGGAGGAAATAATCCATAACCTTGGGTACTAGGAGGGGATTAAATTCCTTAAGGAAACACTGTGAATTCAGTGGGCTCGAATTAATTACTGTTTCGTTTATATTTACGTTTATACGCTAACTTTCTTTTCTCCAGAATTATAATTTACAAATACAGCAAGTAAGAAGATACCAGAAACCAACAAGCTTAAGGAATTTAATCCATTTCTATATTTGTGTTATACTTACTGCTCTAGAGACTAAAACCTTTGTAGTTTTGTCTACTTCTGTGTTGGAGATTAAAGCCTTCGTGGTAGTTTGTTTGAGATTAAAATCTACGTGATTTTTTTCCTCCAAGTTTATACATTTATTAAACGTATGTTTGTGTCATTCTTTTACAGAAAAAATGGCAAATGACAATGGAAACCGAGTTGTTCCGATGATGACTGCCAACGCATCAACAAGCCGAACACCGGCGTTGGCACAGGCAGAAAAACCCGGAAAATTTTCCGGGATTGATTTCAAGCGCTGGCAGCAGAAGATGTTCTTCTACGTGACTATGTTATGTCTATAAAAGTTCATCAAGGAAGATGTTCCTGATCTGCCTAATGAAACTCTAGAGAATAAATGCTTTCTCGTGATTGAGGCGTGGAAGCATTCTGACTTTTTGTGCAAGAATTATATTCTTAGCAGACTGGAGGATAATTTGTATAACATCTACAGTAATGTGGGGAATGAATGCTTTCTCATGATTGAGGCATGGAAGCATTCTGACTTTTTGTGCAAGAATTATATTCTTAGCGGACTGGAGGATAATCTGTATAACATCTACAATAATGTGGAGACGTCAAAAGAACTGTGGACTGCGCTTGAAAAGAAATACAAAACTGAAGATGCCGAGATGAAGAAATTCGTTGCCGCAAACTTTTTGGACTACAAAATGGTAGATAGCAAGTATGTTATTACCCAAGTCCAGGAATTGCAAGTGATTATTCATGATCTACTTGTTGAAGGTCTTGTCATCAATGAAGCATTCCAAGTTGCAGCAATTATTGAGAATCTGTCTCCTTTGTGGAAGGATTTCAAGAACTACTTGAAACACAAACGAAAGGAGATGTCCCTTGAAGATCTCATTATTCAGTTGAGAATCGAAGAGGGAACAAAGCAGCTGAAAAGAAAGGCCGTGGAATCTCAACAATAATGGTAGCAAATATTGTTGAGGCTACTTCTCAAATTAAGAGAAAGAGGAAGCAGGCTTTTAGGCCAAGAAATAACCCAAGCAAGAAGCGGTTCAGTGGAATTGCTACAACTGTGGAAAAGCTGGACACAGATCTGTAGAGTGTCGCGCTCCAAAGAAAGACAAGAAGAAGGGTCAAGCAAATATGGTTGAAAAGCACGAAGATATTGATGACTTGTGTGCTATGCGTTCTGAATGCAACCTGGTAGGAAATCCTAAGGAGGGGTGGATTTATTCTGGAGCCACTCGCTATGTTTGTGCTGTGTGGGAAGCATTTTCTACCTATGCTTCTACTGGACCCGAAGAGACGTTTTCTAAGGGAAATGCTGCTACAGCAAAAATTGAAGGATATGGGAAGATATTTCTCAAGATGACTTCTGGCAAGGTCATGACTTTGAACAACGTCCTTCATGTTCCCAAAATTAGGAAGAACTTAGTCTCTACTGAACTTCTTGTAAAGCACGGTTTCAAGTGCGTTTTTGTATCTGACAAGGTGGTTATAAGTAAGAATGAAATGTTTGTAGGAAAAGTTTACCTTACTGAGGGCCTTTTCAAGTTGAATGTAATAGTTGTCGAAACTAATAATAAAACTTCAGCTTCTTCTTACTTACTTGAGTCAAATAATTTATGGCATGTACGTTTGGGTCATGTCAATTATAAAACCTTGCGGAAAATGATTAACTTGGAAGTATTGCCTAAGTTTGAATGCGGAAAATCCAAATGTCAAATATGTATGGAATCTAAGTATGTTAAACATCCTTATAAGTCGGTTGAACGGAATTCAAATCCTTTAGACTTAATTCACATAGATATTTGCGACATGAAGTCAATACCATCTCGCGGTGGAAAGATGTATTTCATAACTTTTATTGACGACAATACTCGATATTGCTATGTTTACTTACTTAATAGTAAAGATGAAGCAATAGACGCATTCAGGCAATATAAAAATGAAGTTGAAACACAACTTAACAAGAAAGTCAAAATGATAAGAAGTGATAGGGTGGTGAATATGAATATCCTTTTGAAGAAATATGTCTAGAATATGGAATTATTCATCAAACAACAGCCCCTTACACGCCCCAATCCAATGGGATTACGGAAAGAAAGAATCGTTCATTAAAGGAGATGATGAACGTATTGTTGATAAGTTCTGGTTTGCCACTGAACTTGTGGGGGAAATTTGTTCTTACAGCTAACTGGATACTAAATCGAGTACCCCATAGCAAAACACAATCCATTCCATATGAAAAATGGAAAGGAAGGAAGCCCAACTTGAATTATTTGAAAGTGTGGGGGTGTTTGGCAAAAGTGCAAGTTCCTAAACCCAAAAGGGTAAAAATAGGACCGAAAATAGTTAATTGTGTTTTCATAGGATATGCGACCAATAGTAAAGCATATCAATTTCTGGTTCATAAATCAGAAAATTCAGACATTCATAATAATACGATTATAAAATCAGGTAATGCTGAGTTCTTTGAAAATATATATCCGTATAAAAAGGAATGCGAGTCGATTGGTAAAGGATCTAAATGTCCTCAGGAAGAAACAAAAGAAAGTACATTTAATCAGGAAGATCCAAGACGTAGTAAACGTCAAAAAACGTCTACTTCGTTTGGACCAGATTTTGTGACTTTCTTATTGGAAAATGAGCCTCGAATATTTAAAGAAGCTATGTCTACTTTAGAATCATTGTTCTGGAAAGAGGCAGTCAATAGTGAAATAGCATCCATATTGAACAACCATACATGGGAATTGGTTGATCTTCCTCCTGGAAATAAACCTTTGGATTGTAAATGGATTTTTAAAAGAAAAATGAAAGATGATGGCACTATTGATAAATTTAAGTCAAGACTTGTTGTCAAAGGGTATAGACAACGAGAAGGTCTTGACTACTTTGATACATATTCTCCAGTGACAAGGATTACGTACATACGAATGCTGGTAACTTTAGCTGCAGTTTATGGTCTTGAAATTCATCAAAATGGACGTAAAGACAACCTTCTTAAATGGAGATTTGGAGGAAGAAATCTACACGGAACAACCTGAAGGGTTTGTGGTTCCAGGTAAAGAAAATAAGGTATGTAGACTTGTTAAGTCTCTCTATGGACTAAAACAAGCACCCAAACAATGGCATGCGAAATTTGACCAAACAATATTGTCAAATGGTTTAAAGATAAATGAATGTGTTAAATGTGTGTACATTAAAAATGTTCCAAATCACATAGTCATTGTTTGCCTATATGTGGATGATATGCTGATAATGAGTAATGACATTGCCAACATAAATGCGACTAAGCATAAGCTAACTAGCAAGTTTGATATGAAGGACTTGGGAGTTGTGGATTTAATTCTGGGGATTAAGATCCAAAAGACTCCTCAAGGTCTGGCATTGTCACAATCTCATTATATTAAAACAGTATTTGAAAAATTCAAGCACTTAGGCTTTAAAGTTGTAAAGACTCCAATTGACGTGAATCTTGCATTAGCAAGGAACAAAGGTCAAAGCATATCACAATTGGATTATGCTCGTGTGTTGGGATGCTTAATGTACATCATGAATTGTACATGACCAGATATAGCTTGTGTTATAAGTAAAATGAGTCGATACACGAGCAATCCAGGTCAATCTCATTGGATAGCAATGAAACGAGTTTTGGGATATTTAGGACATACCCAAAACGTTGATTTGCACTACAGTAAATATCCTACAGTGATTGAAGGATATTGTGATGCAAATTAGATCACCGGTTCAACTAATTCAAAGTCCACAAGTGGATATGTATTCATTATTGGTGGAGGAGCGGTATCTTGGAAGTCGTCCAAACAAACTTGTATTGCCCGCTCTACAGTGGAGGCTGAGTTCATAGCCTTAGATAAAGCCGGTGAAGAAGCTGAATGGCTCCGAAATTTCTTGGAAGACATTCCATTTTGGCCCAAACCGTTGGCACCAATATGCATACATTGTGATAGCCAAGCGTAATTGGAAGGGCTGGGAGCGTTATGTATAACGGTAAATCTCGTCATATACGACGAAGGCATAAAACCGTTAGGAAACTACTCTCTAGAGGAATTATCACGATTGATTATGTAAGGTCAAGTGATAATATGTCGAATCCACTTACAAAAGGCCTAACTAGAGAGGTAGTTGAGAAATCATCGAGGGAAATAGGACTATGGCCGAGAACAAGTCATTATGGCGGTAACTCTACCTAGAAGATTGGAGATCCCAAGATCTAGGTTCAAAGAGATCAAACAAAGTCATTAATGACGGTTCAACATTGTCAACAAAAATTTTGGTCCATTCTCGTGATGAGACAATGTTCAGTACCAAGGATAAAGCATTAAGGCTTTTTAATGATTTCTAAATTTGATACAGGGTATATCAAATAGTGTATCTATGAGATGACACGTTTAGGAATCACCTATGTATGTGTGAAGTGTTAGCCGCTTCAAGGAGAATTTTGCAAGGCCAATTCTCTACGCACTTATGAAACCAGGCAGTGTTCATGGCTGAAACGAACACAACAATGAGAACCAAAGACGGTTAAGGGATTGATTGTGTGACTTATGGTTGTCTAGGTATACACTAAAGTTCGACGGTTCAAAGATATCAAATCTACCGATTGACCGAGTATATCCGACATAAGTTCACTACGGAAAGTTCAAAGGGAAACCTACTTATCCAGATGCAATTAATCCTTACTTGCAAATCACACAAGTTTTTCATACATACTTTCGTGATATAGCCATTCCCCATTCATGTGGGGGATTGTTGAGGATTTTAAGATGGAAAAGTCCTAAAAAGAGGGTGAATGGGAAATGGAGGGAAAATAAAAATTTTGAGTAAAATTTTAAGTTTCCCTCTCTTGAAAAATTATCCCATATTGGAAGAGGAAAAGGATTTTGGTAGATATATATACAATTTCTCTTCTTGTAGCTCTTAAAGAGTTAAGAAGAAGGCAAGCCTCGCACCGTCGTCGTCGCTCGCTCGCTCGGCTCGGCTACGGCTTCGGCTTCGGCTACGGCTACGGCTTCGGCTTCGGATTTGGTCAAATGATCGATTGATTGATTAATTTTTTGGACCAAATTTATTTATTAATAGTAAATAATAACGTAATATTATCCGTGTTTGTAACAGATATATTCCAATCCGTGGATTTGTTCCAGCAAGCTAATGCGTATCCCACCATTGCCAAATGCTTGCTCCATAATAGCAAGTGATTGCTCCATTAGTTAGCAGCCTGGTGCTCCGTCCACCATGGCCAAGTGCTCTACTAAATGAGTGGCAGCAGGTCCGTATTTAGCAGCTAACTGCACTATAAATAGATGGTGCAAGCAGCTTGTTGAAGACACTAAAAGAAATCGTTCCTCTTCAGTTTTCACAACTACTGATATCCTCTTCAGTAATAACTCAACATCGGCTATAAATTGTATTCTTTCCTCTCAGAATTTCCATTCGACTTCTGAGTTCTTCTCCTTTGTTGTACAATGTTTTAAAACTACAAATAAAGCAACCGTAAGTGTGATTTGCTACCGAACTTTGTGTTTGCTGAAACACTGGGGTTTGAAGTACCGCTACACCAGTGTGTAATTCGTTCTATCCTGGGAGGAAATAATCCATAACCTCGGGTATTAGGAGGGAATTAAATTCCTTAAGGAAACACTGTGAATTCAGTGGGCTCGAATTAATTACTGTTTCGTTTATATTTACGTTTATACGCTAACTTTCTTTTCTCCAAAATTATAATTTACAAATAGAGCGTAAGAAGATACCAGAAACCAACATACCCCTGGATCGAAAGTTTTACATGAACATAACAGATTATTTATAATTAAGGGAAAATACTTTGACGTTTGCGTTTGTTTGAAATACACATGGGCAATCTGCCAAACATATGTTTTTGAAGAAAATCGACGACAAAATAAAGACTTTTGCCTCACTGCATTCCTCAACCATTTCTAGCAGAAAGCATTTTTCCTCTAATACAGCTTACGCAGCGTGAAATCGGATAACAGGAGCTCCAACACAAATATGGACACTGGGTAAAAAACAAAAACAAAAAAAATAATGTTCCTTCTTTTTTCATTTTCTAAATCTATGAATTTTAGACAAGACAAGCAACAATATTTTTCCATTAAATGAGAAGTAGCGGTGTGTAGGTGAGAAGAAACAGTAGCCGTGTTCGTCATCAAAGTACTTTTAATTCTCACCCTCCATGCTTTAATAAGTTTCAAGCGGTAATAAAAGAATATAACACCTGTTCTTAATAAATGAGAGGGGAACAACAATTGGATTTAATAAAGCTATATCTACCAACCAAATATCATGAACATAGTTCGCGATTTGGTGTTTGCAGAAGATTAGTTTTTAAAAGGTCCTTAAAACCAACAATTAAAGGTTTAATAAAAATAAATAAATCTAAATAAGGTAAAGAAAGCAGAAGCAAAGAGGAAAAAGGAAGAGAATGAGAATGCAGTGTTGCATTATCAAAATTATAAAAGACTAGCGTGCAGAGTATTTACAATTCTTTTGTACGTAATATCGGCCATCATCATGAAACCCAATAAATTATTGTAGTCCCTACTATTAACATTAATTAACTTGCTACCACCATTCTCATTTCTCACCTACCACGTCTTAACTACTCCACCCAGGAAAGCGGTGGCTTCCGCTTCTCTCCGCCGTCTACAACCTTCCCACAATCTAACTACGTTACCGTCAATAACATGCAAATCTTGGTAACTATACCACCCAATTTCCCCTTTTTTTGTTCTAATCACTTTTTCCCAACTCTGATACCAATCATTACACATTAAATCCTCCATTTCTACAGTACCATTGTTCGAAAATATGGAACTCTGTACCCACTGACTTGAAATGGATTCGCCTTTGTCTGTGCTATCGCGGCAGTCCACATAGTCATCACATGGTCCAAGGACATCATCCTGCTTAAAATAGGTTGTCAATCTCCCTTTTGTGCTGTGTACTATGTGAAATACAACGGACGGTGATATAGTAGTAGGAGCTGTTATTGAGGGTCCCCTAGAAGTTGAAGCAGGCTCATCAGCTGCCACCGTCTCAACATGTTCTGACGGTGGTACAAACGCTGTCTGCGGCAGCGAAGGAGATGCATCGTCGGAAAAATCTCCACGTACTAGTGCCGGTTTCAGCAGTGCTGAGGATGTTTTGATCCTCCAGAAGCTGAAAGCCGCCGCTATCACCGCCAACCACGTCCATATATTGTTGACAACCGTATAAAGTCCGAAACTCAAGTAGTTGAACGCTAAAGCTTCTAGCGGAGATTCCAATGCACTCATGATTTTACGAATTAAAGAGCCAAAAAGTATATAAGTGGATCGCTAATGGTGACTAGTTTTGCTAGGTTTAGAGAGAGGAGTTTGAGGAATTTATGGGAGTGGATGAGAGAGAGAAAGAGTAAGCATCTAAATTTGATGCTAGGAATCGGGAATGAAGATGCTAAGGTAGATCCAAGTTCCTATTTCATGTACCACAATATATGCTTTGGAGACACGTGTAAGGCTCCAGAGCATTTTGTCTAGATTGGAAATTGCCTCGGATGATCACCACAAGAATTCTTATTATGCACTCCCTCCGTCTCAATTTATACGAAAACAATTTCTATTTTGAAAGTCAAATAATTATTTTTTGTCTACAATATTTTCCTATGTATTTCAAATATTTTATATTATTAAATATTGTGATTTGTAATACGTAATTTTTAATATGTAAACATTGTTTTTGAAAAAAACTAAAATTATTATATTTAAATACACTATCAAAATTAATAAATTTGAATCTCGAAAAATAATAAAATATCACATAAACTAAGATAGAGAGAATACGTATTTTTACCGTGATGTGAACTATTAACCATGATTGCTAGCTGCTTAAGCCACGGATGGGAGTTTAATTTGTGCATTCTGTATATTATTTTTCTACATTACTAATAGAGCCGGTTTGAAAAGCCATCTAGGAATTAAATTGAGGTGTAATTGATTATAATTACACAGTTTAGTATATTTATTACGCTAAGTAATTTACTTGGTCAGCATGAAATTTGATAATTAAGAGGGTGCAATTACATTCTCCAATTCTCAAGTGGAAGGTAAGAATTGATGGTAATTAAACTGTTTAAATTATAAGGTAATATAACTTTTTCAATCTTTTTTTAAAAAAAAATTAAAAAATATTATAAGTATCATTCTTTTTATAATTTTTCTTGTCTATTTCTCTTATTCTTATTATTTAACCTTCCAAAATTTTTGCTTATGGTGTGCTTCCGTATAATTTTGCAACTTCTCATAATTCTTTTTCTAGTTTTAAAACACAATTTCGTATTTTACTAGCTTTATTTTTTATTTATTAGAATGAAATAATTATTAATAAAAAATACATTTTAAACTCCTATTTATTTTTATTATTTAAAAAATGCAACAAATCATATATTCATATTTTACTCATATGAGTTGGTACACTTTTTAAATTCATAACTGAAACTTTTATTAATTATTTTAATTTACATTATTTATTTGAAAATAGTCAAGATATCGATAATTTTTTCGATATTAGTTATCAATTTTAGTTATTTAATATTTTTACATTTTAAAAATAGAGTTTAAATACCTAATTATAAATCATATCTTGCATCTCTTATATATAATGTATTTATCACACATTAATGAGTTATTAAAAAATATAAATATTTATTGAAATTTATGTAAATAATAATATAATTTATTTAGAAGATACTTACTACTTCTAAGCTTTTATTTATCAATTGATAATTTTTAATATTTTTGATAGATTAATCTGAAAAATTTATTTATTTAATTATGTAATTACACTTGTCCAACTACATACGACAGTGAGAATTACACTGTAATTATATTCTGGCAGACAAATATGTTATTATAGTTATTATAGTACTAATTAATTATCAGAATATGTAAGTACTGCCCTAATAATTACACAGCTAGATAATTACACATGACCATGCTGCAACAGTGATCTTCTTAAAGCAAAACTTGGTAACATGGAAAATTAACCAAATAACTGATACGTTATAATTAATTTATATATTTGATAATATAAAAATTATTAAACAATTTAAAATCCTTTCATTGTTATCTTTTTATTCCTTTTCCACGGTAGACAGTTATGCTTAAAAAAAGTAAGAATAACCTGATTTTAGGTATGAAGTTAAAATATCTAATTTTAGATCCAAATATAAACATCAATTCTTTAGCTTTTTAAAAATAAGATTTCCATGCATATTTATCATTAAAGTAATATTATTATAAAAAAACATTATAAAAAGTCATAGTTAAAGGAAAAAGTGTTTGATATTCACATTTGTACTATAATTTGGTATTATATAAAAGGTGGTGGCCGAGGGATATGCTTTTCTCTCTCTCTCGCACAATTGCTATAGGTAGCAGGTAGCATCAAATTAAACAGCAAGCACGGAATTGGGTATCAAATAGTAACTTTCCATTGCATATGATTGAAAAATAGTTATTGTCATAGAATTCTAAATTTCACAATATTAATTTTAAATATATATCATCGGCTATATTTTGTTTATAAAGATAAAAAATGACTAAACACCATAATTACATTTAGTGCTACAATTTGAAATATGACTACTAAGTTTTGCCCTTTGAGTCTCCGTAAAATATGGAAGCAAAGGTTATAATGCAATGGCTTGGCCTAGTTTGGAGAAGTTGCAAATGAAGTGAGTTTATGAGGAGAACAGTAGATAGTCTACAATGAGTTAATACGACTAAATAAAGACAAACAGGTTGGAGAAACGACATCCTTTTCCAATATTTTAAGATTATTAGTGGGATTCGATTAAATTTTATGGTGGAAATTAAAGAAGTTTATTGTGGTTGGAACTAATATCTTTGTTTTTGAGTGTGAGTGTGTGACAACCAAGCACCATCTAGTCTTTTTCTTTGTTTTTGTTTTTGTTTTTGTTTTTAAGGGTTAGGTTAGGAGGTTGGGTGGGTGGGGAAATTGTAGTGGAAGATAGAGCTTTCTCCGAATTGATGAAAAATAGGCCATTGCATTTAGGGGCAGGGGCGGTGCTAGAGTGTTGGGAGCGAGTTTACTCGAACCCAGTAACTTTAGTTCAAACCTTATATTTATTTTAAAAATTTCATTGAATATATATATATTATTAATTTAGAAATCAGTAACTTCAGACGATTAGATCCAAACGCATAAGTTTGAAATCCTGGCTCCGCCTCTATTTAGGGGTCGTTTGGTTCGCGGACAAATTATTTCAGAATAATTCTAAGATTATTGTTGGATGTGCGAACAAAGTCCCACATTTGTAGCTGAAAAGATTGGGAGTCTACATATAATGTATAGGGATTTCTGTGAGCACGTGATTTTTGCCCTATATGAAATACTCCTATAAAAATCCCAAGAAAATAGATTTTGTTAATTATTTACCATTTTAGGAATTTTGTAGAATTTTATTTAATTGTTTGCAATTTTTTGCACGTTTAAGTTTTATTTAAATCATGAAAAAATACCAAAATATCAAGCATTGCATTTAGGATTTATTTTTAGATTAATTGATAAATTAGTGTTTTACAAAATTAAAAAAAATCATGAAAAATAACTAATTTTGCATTTTAAATTTTGAGTTTCGAATTTTGGTAGTTTTCCTTTTAGTCTGGTATTTAATTATTTGTGGTAATTGTTATTTAGAGTTAACTAATTTAATTTAGTAGGATAATTTGTATTAGGAATTAATTTAGGTTTTATTTTAAATTTTGAAAAAAGGGAGAAAAAGAGTTTTGAAATAAATAAAAAGAAAATGAAGAAAAGATGAGAAGATTCGGATTTTTGGGCCAAAAAATTAAAATCTCTCAAGCTCAAATCAATTTTACCCGTCCAAACCCATTAAATCCGGCCCAGACCACCCCATACCCGGTCCGCACCACTCAATGACCAAACGACGTCGTTTTCCGTTACCCCTTGATCAGGACCGTCGATCTTAATTGATTGGACGGTCCGGAACTGAATCCCCTCTGATATATATATGTCCGAATGTCACCCCTACCCCCTCATCTCTCATCTCTCTCACCCCAGCCTCCTCTAACCCTAAAAGCGTCGCCCCAAAATTCCACCATCTCCGGCCGGCGGCGCCACCACCAATCCTCACCAAAATAACACCCTTGACTCTTCTCCATCTCCCCGTCCTAAATATCCAAACAACTCCTCTCAAATCCGTCCAGAATTGCTCGGATTTTAGATCTAAGTTTGAAACCCTAGCGCCGCCATGATTTTCCGTCGCCTCCCGCCGGCGGCTCCACCACCAATCAGCCCTAAAGTAACACCCTAGAATCCCCTCACTCCCCTCATTCCAAAACCCCACTCTGTCTTCTTCGAATCTCCTCAGAACTTCTCAAATATTGAATCGAGAGATGAACCCTAAAAATTCCAAATCGAGATTCTGTTGAAATTTCTGGTATAATTTGATTTTGTTTGTGTGTTCTTTATAAGAACACATGATTAATATCAGATTTGGTCGGAAATTTGGGAGATTTGAAGACTCGTCGCCATTCTTTACTAGTCCGAGTTTATTTTAGGTATTTCTCTTCTTTACCCTTTTTACTATTTAGTTTCTGTTTCTTTGTTCTCTTCTTATCTTCTTCTACTTTTCTGTTAGTTTTCTGAGTTTACTTCCCATCTTTCTTTCATTTTCTTCACACCGTCCATTTGCATGTTAGTTTTAGGATGTGTTTAGTTATTATTTGTATTCTGGTGCTAAGTTTAGAGGTGTTAGATTTTTAATTCTGTTTGGGCCTGAACTTTTCAAGTCTTTGGACTCGGTAACGGATTATTCAAGAGTTTTCAGTCTTTATTTGAATTGGGAAATCAAAGAGCCTAAAAAAGAATCGAATTGGTTTTTTTTAACAAACCCATTAAAATTCTGAATTAGGTCAACTTGACCCATATTCTGCCTGACCCAGGGGTAATAACAGGGGTCCTAAAGGGTAATTTAGGAATCTTGGTTGAGGGAATCTTGACGTAACTGCCTAAGGAAACTTCCTAAAAGCTGGGGTGGGGGCTTATGTGAAAGTCTGAATTTTACACTAGGGAGGTCTAAGCAAAAATGAGAATTTCCAAAGGGGTATGGTGCAAAAATTGAATACTTTTAGGCTGCCTTAATGCCTTGCCTATAAAGGCACCCTTTCTTCAGGCTCAAGGCAGAGAATTTAGAAACTGAAAATTCAAGAAAGCTGTAACAATTGAGCTCTTTGATAAAGTCTGAATTCCATTGCTGAAAACTATTAAAATTCTATTTTGGTTTTGGATTCTTGAGTCTTCTGTTAGCTAGAACTTATGAAGAATTTCATAATCATATTGTTGGGATTAAGAAATGGTTTGAATCAAGTTTGAGGTTGGGTTTATGGTCTGCTGAGTATCATTGTATCATTGCTGGTTTGAGCTGGGTTTTTGCTGGTTGTTTCTTATTGCTGGGTTTTGTTCTACTGTTGCTGTCTATTGATCCCTTACTCCTTTCGTTTACTTTCTTATTTCCAGGTATTTCTCATTTCCTTGATATGTAAATTGGAAGAACATGGAGTTATGTGATTGAGCTGAGATCTATAGAATATTAATTTTTCAATGTTGTTCCTGTATTCTTGAAAATCATCAAATTTTATAGTTAGTTTTGATTTTCCTTTGTCATATTTACTCTTTGACGTTTAGTTAAATCTATTTTTTGTAACATTGGGTGAACCATGGGCTTTAGCCATTTAATGAGTTTGAATTCGTGTCAAGGGGTCATTAAGGCTATGGTTGCAGAAGTTTCGGTCAATTTGTTATGGGTTTTAGACTTTGTTTAAGTTCTAGCTAAAACCAGTGCTGTTGACTAGTGTGAAATTCTGTTTAAGCTTGTTGAAAACCACAAGCTTTCTTTTTCTTATATAAAGTTTGAAGTATAATCCAATGATTTATAAGTTTGTCTTTTGTTTTACCTTTGGTCATGTAATGAGCACTTTGAACCTTTTAAAGGGACTAAAAATGGAAATTGAGTTTGATTCGAGTTAACTCTTTACTGGGGGCTTTCTTTAAAGTTTCAAGTTATATGATTTTGTTTAAATATGTTATGCTAAAATCAGGGGGTAGCAGGAAGGTTAATCCTTAAACCTTTTATGTTAAATGAAGAGCAAAAGCTACCAGTTGTTTTGTTTCATTTTGAGATCCTTCATTTAGCGTGCCTCAATTAGTGGAAAATAATCTTAATTGGGCCTTCAGCATAGTCCAGTCATGCGAACAATTCCCTCTGCTGGTGCTGCTTGCATATTGGGTTTCATGAGAGCCCAGTAGTGCTCAAAGCATTTTCGGCCTGCTATAATGTGATCCCTCTGAGTTCAGCTCGGGTTGTGGAGTTCAAAATACCAAGGGTTTACCTCTAAAGGGATTCAGCTTTGAATCCCTGCCCCCTCAGCATTGGACCTGAATCATATTTGGGCTCATTTCGGGTTTGAGCCTGAAAACATTTGCAACAAATGGGATTGTTTACGTCTTATCATTTGGGCGTGTTTACTTTGTCGGTTCAGTGCTTTCGTTTGGTATTTGTTGTGGAAGTAATGTTCTTCTTTAGATACTTGCTTGTTTGATATGATGCCTATTGGCAGTCAATTGAGTTCGAACTTTCAGCATAGAATGGAAATTAAAAGTCTGTAGAGCTTGCCTTAATTTAACTAGCCTCTTTAAAACGGGTTTGAGGTGTGCTATAGTAAATGACATCAATAGTCTATGGCCCTCATGGTTTTAAAAATAAGGAATTTTGGGATAATTAGTCAAGGAGCGCCATATTAAGCAAAATATAGTTATGGCCCTCAAGAGCTTAGTTTGAATTCCCTTTAAATTTGGAATTGAGGTGCGCCATGCCAAATAAAAGCCCAAAATGCATGGACCTCGCTTAATTACTATTTTAATCCTTAGAATTCGAGGCGCGCCATTTAGCAAATTTCTATGGCCCTCGCAAAGTGAAAAATGCGTAGTTGCTTTAGGCGCGTTATCTTTTAATAATAGTACCTTCCTAAACTCGGGTGTGCATTTCATGTGACCCAAATCCAAATCTCAACAATGTTGAATAAGACGCGGTTCGGATTGTGGGTACATTTCATGTGGCGTGATCCAAAGACATGTTTTAAACGACGTTAAATCTTCTTCCAAATAATTAAAAGCGGTTAATAATTTCTAAAATTGTACCATAGGTTAAAACATGTATTAAAATCAAATAATAGGCCAATTGTAATAGTTTAAGCGACCGTGCTAGAAACACGGAATTCGGGGGTGACTAACACCTTCCCTCGGGTTAACAGAATTCCTTACTTAGAATTTCTGGTTCGCAGACTTCAAAAAGGAAAGTTGAAATTTGTTACATCTCGTATTTTTCCTACGTTAAAATTTCGTCTTCAGTTAATTGACGTAGACTCGGGGATGAGATTACCTAAAGGTTAGCATATTTATGCGATTTATAACAGGCAATAACTAAGTTCCATGAAGGAAATGGTACACGAATTAAAGAAAATGAGTTTCGTTGAAGGTTGTCGATTTGGGATAAAATATGTGTCAAGCGTTAATACCCGATAATTATAAACTAGTACCATGCAAGGTACCATATGACCACGATAGTATAAAATATAAAGTATATATAAAGTATTTTAAAAATAAATAGAATTTTAAGTAATTTGTAGTAAATTTTAAATTATGCGGGTAATTGATTAATTACCGGGTAACGGGATATTACCCGGTTAACTAATAAGTGAATAAATTTAATCCATTATCCAAAGAGTAATGTGGCAGCCTAGGCTTGATAGAGGCCTGACTCTTAAAAACATAAAAATAAGGTGGCATCAAGATGGATTAATCATTAGGAAAGTGGGGCCCACATTATGTATAAGAAGTATCAAATTTAAGAGACTTAAATTTCTAAGTCATATAACTTACATTCTGGTTTATATCCAAATTCATTTTATCATCGATCACTTAAGAGTCTTGTGACTCGTAAGGAGCTTTATCAGGTTATTCTGAGTCATTTCATGTGCATCTGTATATGTCCAACAACGCAAGACTGCAATAATTCAAATCAAAGTGAGGATTTTCAATTATAACGGAGTACAATGCAATCTTTTTCAAGAATATCATATGGATTTTTCCCTACTTCGATCCCCGTTTCGTGTTGTCGCAATCAACAGGTGTTAAAGGGATTGTCAAGAGAATCGGTTCAGGTATGTTAAGGCTATCCCTTCTTTCTTTTGGCATGATCCATACGATACGAACGGAACGTGCAAATGCACAAATTTCATGAATGACTCTATTCATAGAAATATTAGAGATAATGTGTGTTCTTGAATTTCCGTGTGTTATAATGTCTTATCATCTGTTCATGGGTCTCAAAAAAATACGAAAGTTGAAAAAAATTTACTTTATGATATTACTCAGAGGCAAAATGGTCTTATGACATTCTGAATGATTTTATTGACGTACTTTTTATGCACTGCATTCATGTGCACTGACCCATGACCAGATGGCGTTATATACGCGTATATATGTAAATATATGTATATGGGATATGGGAAAAGGTTACGGCGTTATATACGCATCACCACCTGATTAGTTGGTATATGATGATGATGTTGCCCACACTGGCTGAAATATGATTCAAACGGCGTTATGTGCGCATATATATGTATGTACTCAAACGACGTTATATACGCGTATATATGTAAATATATATATATATGGGATATGAGAAAGGTTATGGCGTTATATACGCACCATCACCTGATCAATTGGTATACGATGATGATTTTGCCCACAGTGGCAAGTATGATATAATGGAAGGCCCTCAGAGGCCGATGATGTTATGAAACATGTACCTATGCACGACATGACATTCATACGCATATGCATGATGCTGAAAGTAATTTATGATTTACAAAGTTATTCAGACTTACATGTTGAGTCATCTACTCCATATGTCTTCCACGTCTCTTATGTATTTATTTACGTGTCTTACATACTCGGTACATTATTCGTACTGAAGTCCCTTTTGCCTGGGGACACTGTGTTTCATGCCCGCAGGTCCTGATAGACAGGTCGAGAGCCCACCAAGTAGGCTATCAGCTCAACGGAAGATGTTGGTGCGCTCCATTTGCTTCGGAGTTGCTCATTTGGTTAGTATGATTTAGACGTGTATTGTTTGGTATGGCGGGACTCTGTCCTGACCTTTAGGCATTTATGTATTGTTAGAGGCTTGTAGACATATGTCGTGTACGTAAAAGATTGTACGGCCTTGTCGGCCTATGTTTTGAGTTTATAAAGGATCATGTTAGCCTATTAGGCCTGTATGTCACGTGTATATGATGATGTAATAAGAAAGATACGTTACGTTGGTACTCGGTCGAGTAAGGTACCGAGTGCCCATCGCGGCCCATCGGTTTGGGTCGTGACAAAAGTGGTATCAGAGCAGTTCTGTCCTAGGGAGTCTACAAGCCTGGTCTAGTAGAGTCTTGTTTATGGGTGTGTCGTGCACCACACTTATAAGCAGGAGACTACATGGCATTTAGGATTGTCACTCTTTCTTTTTACTCTAGATCGTGTGGTAGAGCTCACTTATAAGAATTCAAATTCCCAAATTATTTTTTTATTATTCGTAATAAGACGATACCTACATTCGGAAAGAAGGATTGGAAAGAGAGATAGTTGTGGAAGAGGTGAGTCAGAGGAATTGAATTTTCGTATAATGCCTACGATAAGTAAATGTGAGGTCTTTAGCAGATCATGGGTGTACTGAAAGGTGTAAGCCTCTTGATGAGGAGCCTTAAGGCAAGAATGCCTATACAGCTTTATGGTGAAAGACAATGAGAAATTAAAAATATAAATACAAGTTTCAACAAGCAAAAGAAGCAAGATGGAGAAGGGTACGTGACGCCCAGTTAATGAAGGTTAACATCATTTATAATTGAGGCAGAGGAACATAAGCTTTTTAGGTTATATTCAACAGTAACAGAGGTATATACAATTGGCCACACCCATTTCAGTTATGCCCTGTGGGGGCTAACAGGTATAGTTAAGAGAAGGATGGGGTATCAAGATCCGGCTGGGGTTAGAGTAACCCGAATTGGTAAATGGATTACTTTCATTTGTTGGCATTTCCGAAGGGTATTACAAATGTGCCAATAGATCTTCTTGTGAGACACCCAGATGGTGCACCCTAGAATATTACGATTAGATGTGAATACTAGCATTCAAGATAGGTAGTGAAAGCCTGGATGGGATAAATATTTCTCATCCCTAGTGGAGAGAGGATGTTGAGAAACCCAAAGAGTCATTGGATGGAGCAAAGGGAAGCTAAAAGCGAAAGAATGTCGTATTGAAGTTTTCACAATAAAAGGGGTATGCAGAAATATTAGTAGAGTAATGAGAAAGAAGATAAGGAAGCATTAGGAATAAGGTGTGATACATGGATGAAAACGGTAGAGTGTTACAGAACCTATAGTCAAATAAAGGAAGAGATGAAAGGTGATGGGCCTTAAGACAACGAAAAAGTATAGGCCATAAGGTTATATCCTCATTTCAAGAAATAAATTCACAACTTTACCGTGATTACCAGAAGGGAGAATTAAACCCTAGAATAATAGAAATCTGTATGGACTGGTGAACAAGATAAACTAAATATGAATAAGGAATTGAGTGATTTGATGATAGTCAGCATCATGAGAATTGCAGATTGCATTCCAGCAATAACATAATGGACAACAGAAGAAGATCCATGATGTGTTCAGAAAATGGTCATTCTAGGAGACGTTTCCCTAAAGCAAGCAATGTGAGCAAAGTTAATCTTAAGAGACTGTATGTGCCAGTTACACTAAGTATCACCCTCGCGAGTGAGGAATTTTTTTATCCTTAGTACAGAAAGATTGCCGCAAGGCGAGTAGGGATCATCGATGATGTGAAAAGATGTCAAAGATGAAGAGGTAACACATCTATAGGTAGATCCCCGTGGCTTCAACTCTTAGTAATCCCCTAAAGGGGGAATATGGAGTGATGTGGCATTAAGATAGAATTAAGTGGTTCTAGTGATTAGTAAAGGAAGAATGTGATAAATGAAAGAGGAATGAGATGGAACTTATCCAAATCTTACAGATACGCTACAATTCAAGAATATTGTGCAACCACGACATCAAGGAAAGAAAGTAAAGGTTCATGCCCGAGCTTTTAGTAATAAATAACGAGCTAGTGTGAGACGTAAGTTAGAACAAAGTAAATAACCTAAGAAAGATTACAAGGAATATTGATATGAGAATGGGCCAACGAGTAGTTAGTAATTGGTCAGGAAGATCCCAGGTATGGCTAAATAGGAGGTTACAGGCGAGTCATCATATCATGTAAGATAAACATAGTAGAACCTAACATGGAGAATTCAGCCTCGAAGAATATCATTATAATACTTGAAATATATTCAAACAAGTGTCACAGTAGTTAAAGGTACCGTATGAGTGTTACGGGGATAAAAGAAAGTGCCACTAGGAAGGCAGTCAAAATATCAGTTCAAAAGCAACCATACAAGCACAAGGGCATGGAAGTAAGCAACTATGGATGATTATAGGCAAGTAAGGACATCAAAAAGGTTCGAAATAAGCTCACAGCTTTACGAGAGTCAAGGGTTCTCCCCAAGTATTACAATGAAGGACTAGCTGAGGAGATAAGAAAGAAGGCTTCAACCTAAGCACAACAACCTAAAGAGGAAATTATCGTGTAACAACAATCTCGCAACAACATTGTAAGCATTCCAAAGGAAAGAGGCACCTAGCGTGGCTAATGAACGGGAAGTAAAAGTTAAAGGTAATAATCGAGAACATATGAGTTGTATAAAAAACTCTGGAAAGTGTGGGCACTAGGATAAGCTAAGTATGGATGCAACGAGGGGCAGAAAGACCAGGAAAAGTAATAGCTTAAGTTGAAAGAAAGCTAAGATGGAACAAAAGAATTATTTGATCAATGATCCAGAGTTAGTACGTTATGGATACACTCAAAATTTTAAAGCATTATCCAGGCAGCATATTTGTTGATAATCATACGGCCATAGAAGACTCATGTATAAGTTAAAAGAAAGAATTAAGCCCAGGGCATAGACAAAGGAATGAATTGTTAGAAGATTGTGTCATGAATATTCCATAACACCCATGAAAAGCTAAGGTAATAACTGATACCATGATCCACAGATCGGAAGACAACTTAAGCCTACGTAAAGGCTGATCAGAAGGAAGAGGAAACTAAAGAATTACATCACCCAAGTAAATCAGGAGTCTGATTATTGGACCCAGAAAAATTATAGAAGTTTTGCTTGAGAACATGATAGAATCACTCTTAATATCAGATGTTCAAGAGAAATAACACAACAACCATAATCTATAATGGCTCTATAAGGAAGCCAGTTAGAAGAAGTACCAGCGTCATAAGAAGCCAGTACGAAGCTCCCACCGGATTATGTATGCTCCATAGGTGCGAGTATTATAATAGAGCTTCAAGTTATGGACGTGCATTACACCTAGGTATAAGGGAGGTCATGAGAGAGATAGAAGATACAATGCGACATTTTAAGGTAAGTAAGGTAAAGGTGAACACCGTACGAAATACTCAAGTATAGAAGGGTGAGAAAGATTCATACTTCAGGTAAAAGACTATAAGCGCTGAGATTCAGTATTCAGGAATTATAGCAGCATCGTCAGTGGCATATATTCTAGCCTATGGTTTCTAGGTAATGAGAGATCTAGTCAAGAGAGCAAAGAAGAGTAGATGGTGTGATGTCTCGGATGATGTTATAGGATAAGACAAGGGAACCTATTATGCAAGCAAGTTAAGGGAAGGTTGCAAGTAGTACAAATAGATATGTGTAGGTTGCAAGCTAAAGTATGGTAAAGCAACAAGGTTTTAGGAAGACAAGAGTAAGGTACCGGGTGCCCATCGCGGCCCATCGGTTTGGGTCGTGACAAAAGTGGTATAAGAAAGGGCAAGTGAGAAGGTGACGAGAATGGATAAGTCCTCAGGATTAAGCCCATGAAAACATGAAGAGCTGATGGTTTCTCTAAGTTATACAAAGCTCAATATAACCTAAAGGAACTCAAATGAGTCAAAGACTAATGACATTTAGAAGAGATGGAATACTACTCTGATAGTAGAATGAAGGTGTAATTGGGATAGAGGAAGGATGACGTTTGGACCTTCGATTGAGTAATAATTACATGAATTATACAGGATTAAAATACCCACATAAGGTAATTCACACTGGGATGCTATGAACTACGATTATGGAAGGATAGTATCGTATCGCCCCAGGTGGATCAAGACAATCACTTCAAATGTTCCACGATGAGACGTGAGCCCTAGCAGTAGTGTTACATAAGAGATCAAGTTATCACTGATAGATGATACATCTACATTAAGTCGAATCTACAATGGATGGACAGAAGTCACAAAGAATTAGGTGAGATTAGGCCGTCATTCAAAAGATAAATAGTAAGGAAGAAGCATTAAAGGACATAGATTTATACATATAGGATAAGCAACGAGAGTAACCTGGAGATTGGTAGTAGACCTTAGTAACAATAAATCAAATTAAGAGTTATGGCAGTAAAGTTATACGAATTGATAAATGGATCTATGAAATAAGGCATAACAATATTCGTAAGTTCAACAAAGTACTCGAGCAAAGAAATTCAATATAACCATAGATGCCTAGAGGGACGTCTTATCAAGATCGGTATATGTTTACAAAGTGAGTCCTAGAGATTGGCAAAAAAAAGGAAAGAAGACTCGCATAGGCACACTTACAAGGTAAAAAATTGTACAAACTGCATGACAGAAGGTGGCAACACTCACAAGTCATGGTGTGAGAAAGAGGCCTAAGAGGGGGGGGGAATGCTCTGGCCTTTGGACTTATTCACATACAGTTGCCTAGATGGAAAAAGGACTGTTAAAGTATTCGCAAGAGCTATGGGATATGAGAACGATAAGCGCATCAGTGAACATTCAAGGACGAATGTTCCAAAGGGGGAAATGATGTTACATCTCGCATTTTTCCTACGTTAAAATTTCGTCTTCAGTTAATTGACGTAGACTCGGGGATGAGATTATCTGGAGGTTAGCATATTTATGCGATTTATAACAGGCAATAACTAAGTTCCATGAAGGAAAGGGTACACGAATTAAAGAAAATGAGTTTCGTTGAAGGTTGTCGATTTGGGATAAAATACGTGTCAAGCGTTAATACCCGATAATTATAAATTAGTATCATGCAAGGTACCATATGACCACGATAGTATAAAATATAAAGTATATATAAAGTATTTTAAAAATAAATAGAATTTTAAGTAATTTGTAGTGAATTTTAAATTATGCAGGTAATTGATTAATTACCGGGTAACGGGACATTACCCGGTTAACTAATAAGTGAATAAATTTAATCCATTATCCAAAGAGTAACGTGGCAGCCTAGGCTTGATGGAGGCGTGACTCTTAAAAACATAAAAATAAGATGGCATTAAGATGGATTAATCATTAGGAAAGTGGGGCCCACATCATTGTATAAGAAGTATCAAATTTAAGAGACTAAAATTTCAAGTCATATAACTTACATTCTGGTTCATATCCAAATTAATTTTATCATCGATCACTTAAGAGTCTTGTGACTCATAAGGAGCTTCATCAGGTTATTCTGAGTCATTTCATGTGCATCTGCATATGTCCAACAATGCAAGACTGTAATAATTCAAATCAAAGTGAGGATTTGCAATTATAACGGAGTACAATGCAACCTTTTCCAAGAATATCATATGGATTTTTCCCTACTTCGATCCCCGTTTCGTGTTGTCGCAATCAACAAGTGTTAAAGGGATTGTCAAGAGAATCGGTTCAGGTATGTTAAGACTATCCCTTCTTTCTTTTGGCATGATCCATACTATACGAACAGAACGTGCAAATGCATAAATTCCATGAATGACTCTATTCATAGAAGTATTAGAGATATCTGTGTTCTTGAATTTCCGTGTGTTATAATGTCTTATCATCTGTTCATGGGTCTCAGAAAAATACAAAAGTTGAAAAAATTTTACTTTATGATATTACTCAGAGGAAAAATGGTCTTATGACATTCCGAATGATTTTATTGACGTACTTTTTAAGCACTGAATTCATGTGCACTGACCCATGACCAGATGGCGTTATATACACATATATATGTAAATATATGTATATGGGATATGGGAAAAGGTTACAGCGTTATATACGCATCACCACCTGATCAGCTAGTATATGATGATGATGTTGCCTACGGTGGCTGAAATATGATTCAAACGGCGTTATATACTCATATATATGTATGTACTCAAATGGCGTTATATACGCGTATATATGTAAATATATGTATATAGGATATGGGAAAGGTTATGGCGTTATATACTCACCATCACCTGATCAGCTGGTATACGATGATGATTTTACCCACAGTGGCCGGTATAATATAATGGAAGGCCCTCAGAGGCTTATGATGTTATGAAACATGTACCTATGCACGACATGACATTCATACGCATATGCATGACGCTGAAAGTAATTTATGATTTACAAAGTTATTCAGACTTACATGTTGAGTCATGTACTCCATATGTCTTCCATGTCTCTTATATATTTATTTGTGTGCCTTACATACTTGGTACATTATTCGTACTGACGTCCCTTTTGCCTGGGGACACTGCGTTTCATGCCCGCAGGTCCTGATAGACAGGTCGAGAGCCCACCAAGTAGGCTATCAGCTCAACGGATGATGTTGGTGCGCTCCATTTGCTTCGAAGTTGCTCATTTGGTTAGTATGATTTAGACGTGTATTGTTTGGTATGGCGGGACTCTGTCCCGACCTTTAGGAATTTATGTATTGTTAGAGGCTTGTAGACATATGTCGTGTACGTAAACGATTGTACGGCCTTGTCGGCCTATGTTTTGAGTTTATAAAGGATCATGTTGGCCTATTAGGCTCGTATGTCACGTGTATATGATGATGTAATAAGAAAGATACGTTACATTGGTACTCGGTCGAGTAAGGTACCGGGTGCCCATCGCGGCCCATCGGTTTGGGTCATGACAGAATTCCTCTATTTGGGATTTTAAAATAAACCGGTGACTTGGGACACTAAATAAACTATTCCAAGTGGCGACTCTAATAAAGTAAATAATCCCACGTCGACTAATGTCACTTTAATTGGAAAAACTCCCCTATATATACCTTTAAGTGTGTAAAAAGGGAGGTGTGATAGCTCTGACGACTCTGCTGGGGATCGATCCCAGAATCTCTGGTTCAAGGTTCAAGAATTCGAGCTTAGAATAGCTGTTATGATTGGCTTTATCTGTTATCTAATTTTTCCACATGTTTGAGCCTAATGTGCTAAATGCTTTTATCGCTTTGATATTCTGTGAACTGTATATAAACTGTTACGAAACCCTTCCTCTCTCTGAGTTTTCTAAATCATGGAGAAGGGTGCACTTCGTGTGACTTGTCTTTTGTCTAGAGTCTTATCCCATTTTAGAACGAGGTTCGTATAAGTTGCTAAGTCGGTAAAGCTTTTGTATTCTCGGTACATTGCTCCCCCTCGGCTCGAGTTGTCCGCTCGGGTAAGCCAGGTCTAGAATAATAAACCCAAGTTATAAACCTAGTATAACAAAACCTCATGTCGGATCCCTAGTAGGAACGTTTGTTTGCATCACGTGCATTTGACTTAGGAGACTCAACACAGGGGTTGGGTCTGTCTAGGACAGGCGTACTCGAAATGAAAAGACTATCCTGATGCATCCTACATGCTACTTGTGTATTTATTTGCTTCAGATTTGCGTGTTGACCAGCATGTGGATAATAGAAGAAATTGGTAAAAGAAAATAAAAGTGTGAAGGCTCAGAGAGGTAGTTACTTGTTTTGAAAAATTAGTGTCCAAAATATACCGAAACTCTGCCAAAATTTTTGAAAAAAAGAAAGAAAGAAAGTTTTGTCTTTAAAATTAGTTGGTTTTCATTTTTGTCAAATCTGCCCGAACTACGCCAGTTTGATTCTCACTAGGTATGGAATACGTAGGCAACCCCCATCGGGTCCAACTTTCCTTTTGCAAAAATAGCCCAAAAACAACAAAATTTTATTTTTGTCACAAATAAGCACGGCGATACCATTCTTGTTTAAAATAAGCCGAATGTCCCCAAAAGGGCGCCGGAAGGCTGTTTTTGCAAGAACAACCACTTTTGGTCATTTTTACTTTTCAACCGGTTAGTAGGCACAACCTTAAAATCTTTTTCCTCGAAGTGCTGAAACGCTGTATCTGCAAAACTGGGTTTTATTTTTAAGTAAAATTTTGAAAAAATGGTTTCACTCTTTTGGCTCAAAATGAGTTATTAAATCACCTTAATAAATATGCAAGATGAGAACAAATGAAATTGAACCCTTCGCAGCCCTTAAAGAGATCCCCTTACAGCTCCACATGTGGTGGAATGATCTAGGAAATGGCAATAGAGAAACCGTGGTAAAGGTTCTGGGAGGTCTCGTTGGACTATTGAACATCAAGCCAAGGTTGGACATAATTGAAGCCTTAGTACCTTTTTGGGACCCAACTCGCAATGTGTTCCGTTTCTCTGACTTTGAGCTCACGCCCACACTGGAGGAAGTTGCGGGTTATGCGGGTTTTAATGGAAACTTTAGAAGTCGATATTCATTGTTACCAAGACCGGTATCTCCCCACAGATTTCTAGATTTGTTGAGTATTAGTCGGGATATCTAGGATGGAAATTATCTGAAGGTTTTTGCACTCTCCAGTTCTTGTACCAATGCTATGGTAACCCCCGAGGTTTTGAAGAGCCGAACACTGGGCTGACCCATATCGGGAATAAAGACAAATGGGAGGCAAGGCGGGGTTTGGCTTTTATAGTAGCCTTTTTGGGTGTTGTAGTTTGTTCGCGAAAAGATAGTAATATAGAGGTGGGCCTCATAGGATTGATCGATGTTGCAATCAAGAAAGCCAACAACACTATGGTTCCCCTGATCTTATCTGAAATCTACCGAGCCTTGACTATCTGTCGGGAAGGAGGGAAGTTCTTCCAAGGCTGCAATCTGTTACTACAATTATAGATGCAAGAACATCTTTGCCACCGGGTTGGGTATATGAATTACGGTATAACCGGTTTGAGTTGCATTGAAGAATTTGAAAGCTGAGTAGTGGGTATTAAATTCCCTGAGGGTACTGAAGCTTGGTTCGCACATTTGAGCTCCTTGACCGCCGATAAAATTGAGTGGGCATTCGGATGGCTTCCCGTTACCGAAGCAGTTGGAAAGACAAGTCATGGACCTTCAGTTTGAAAATGGTTTGCAAGCCGCCGCAGATGAAGTAGAAAAGAAAAAGCTAACTCAAGAAAATTAAGCCCTCAAAGCTCAAATTCGGAAGATAAAAATAGCTGCTAGAAACCCGGAAAGAAGCCGAGCGGATGAAAGGCTTATAAGCAGTCTGAAAAAGAAAGCCCTTGAGTGTCAAGATGACTTAGAAAAGTCTGAGGCCAGTCTAGCAAAAGCCCGGGCTCAACTAGCGGAAAATGCAAAGGGCCGGACACAGTTTGTGCAACAACTGAAGAGAAAGTATGAAGGGACAATCACCAGCCTGAGAAGAAAGGTAACTACTCTTGAGAATAAGGCAGCCAAGCAGGCTAAAGACTTCAAAGCTAACAGGGAACACTGTACAATTTGATGGCTCAGATGGAGGAAGGGATACAGCAGTTGTAAAATCAACACCTTCATGACTCTCGGGTATTAGAAGCCAGAAATCAGCAGATAGGGCGATTGCTTCAGGAAAAGGGTAGAATCCGAGAGAGGATCAGAGCCATTGCTGACTACATTACCGTGAAGTGCCAAGCGTGCAAGTACATGACTCGTACCACCTTCTCCGCTGCGGTGATGACTTTTGTTCGCCAGATAATGAGTGATTTGGAGCGGCTGCAAGGGGAACTCACATATAGGCCCGCGGCGAGACCGAATGATGTCCCGCGGGCCCCAAGAGCATTAATGTATTTCTGATTTTCACTTTAGTCTGTTTCTGTTGGAGTCTATCAGTCTATTTTCAAGTTTGTATTTTCTTTCTATTAGTCGGTTCTTGAGTCTGTATTGTCATCTTGCTATTAGAGTCTGTTGATTTCCTTTTCAAGTCTGAGTCATTGTAATCAAAGCATTTTCTTTTTATGAAAAATTTGAAAATCCCAAAATATTTTGTTATTTATTATCCCCAGAACTACGCCCGGTCTGATTCATGCGGGGTCATGATACGTAGGCAATTTCCATAGGATTCGACCATAACGAAAAAAGGGGGGATAAAAAGGAAAGAGTGGGAGTGGAAATTAGGAAAATGGGAAGAAAAGAAAAGCCGAAATGAAGCATGCAACCATTGCAAAACATGTAGAAATACATTTAACTGTATAGATGCATCATACCCCCAATGTGCGATTACCTGTCTGTTATTTGTTCCAAATTAACCATTTGTTGATGTTACACCCAGCCCAGGTTTTATAGAAAGGTGGTTGGTTTTGTAGTAGTCTGGCTTCGCATCCATACTTCACGAGGTCGAAGGGAAGCGTTGAAATGTTTTCAGAAATCATTCTGCCAACAGTTCCTATTGCGGATGAGAGTCTGGTCTCGGGCATCCCAACTTCAGAATCGGCATTTGCCGAGGAAAACATGCTACTGCGTCTCCGCATGATGGAAATGTGGGATGCCTTGGCAAACGGAAGAGAACCACCAAGTACAATCCCTGGATTTCCCAAGCTTTTTCCCAGGGCAAGTGGGACCTCCAACATCCCCATAAACTACCCAAACACACCACTAGGACACCCAACTATCTCGGCCCATTTTGTGGGAACACCTTCTGAGGTTCTCCCCCAGGTGTTAATGTCCGGTGCAGCCTCAATTATCTTCACCGCTCCACCTTGCTCGGCCACGACACAACCTACACTGCCTAGGCCTGGTTTTGACCCCTCAACTTTCACCTTCCAAACACCCACATTCCCAATATAACCTCCTCAGTTTCCCACTTATACTTACTCTCAACCACCCCGATATGAACTCACTCTGGGGAAAGAAAAGATCACCAAAACTCCTGAGCAAGAAGAGATTGCGAAGAAGATGAGGAGTATAGAACAGAGTCTCAAAAGCATACAAGGCTTGAGTGGATAGAAAAGTGTATCCTATGCCGACTTATGCATATTCCCTCATATGCATCTACCATTGGGATTCAAAACCCTAAAATTTGAGAAGTATGATGGACACGGTGATCCTATTGCTCATCTCAAGAGATATTGCAACCAGCTCCGAGGAGCCGGTGGGAAGGAAGAACTCCTCATGGCCTATTTCAGAGAAAGTCTGGTAGGCATCACATCTGAGTGGTACATGGACCAAGATATATCCCGCTGGCACATCTGGGATGACTTGGCTAGAGATTTCGTCAGGTAGTTCCAATACAACATTGATATTTCTCCAAATAGGAACTCATTGGCAAACTTGAAGAAGAAATCCTCGGAAAGCTTCCAAGAGTACGCAACTAAATGGCGTGAACAGGCCTCCAGGGTAAAGCCTCTAATGGATGAGATTGAAATGGTCACAGTTTTTCTCCAAGCTCAGGAGGCTGACTACTTCCAAAATATGATGTCCGCAATGGGTAAACCGTTCGCTAAAGCTATCAAAATTGGCGAAATGGTGGAAAATGGGTTGAAAATAGGTCGAATTCTAAGCCAATCCACCATCAGAGCTACCTTCCAAGCCATTCAGGGTGGGTTTGGAGGAGTGGTGAAGGGAAAGAAAACACCGTACTCCCAGATCCTTTTTCTCAAAAAGGACCCTGCAACACTACTACCCCCACCAAGACATAGCCTATGCTCCTCAGCCATACCCGGTCATGAATGCTCAACCTTATGTCTGGCCACAACAACAAGCCAATCAGAACCAAGCCCCATTTCCTTGAAACCAGCCTCCTTACCAAAACCACTACAACCCTCGGCCTCCACAAAACAATTTCCACCCTCGTGAGCCACCAAAGAGGCCAAATTTTACACCAATTGGCAAACCCTACTCCAGTCTGTTACCAAAGCTTGTTCAAATGGGTCTGCTACAGCCTGTTCCTCAAACCAGGCAAAACCCAGCATTACCCGCTTACAGAGCCGGTACCCGATGCGCCTATCACTCAGGGGTAGAAGGGCACGACACGGATGACTGTTGGACTCTGAAGAGAGTCGTGGAAAACTTGATAGAACAAAGGAAGATAGTGCTAAGGGATTAAGACATTCCTAATGTGACTAACAACCCGCTGCTGGCCCACAACAACGGGCCGGTAATCGGAACGATTTGTGAGGATAAGGAATTTGACCTAGCATTGAAGGCTATCATTGCCATAGCTGATGTACAAAAGAAACCAAAAGCTACCCCGAAGCAAGACAAATGGGAGGAAAGGAACAAAACCACCCTTCCAAAGTTAGAAAAGAAAGTTGAAGTGGAAATCGGGGCAATGCCTCCCAAAGATGATGTCCTCTATGTCCCTCGAGGCCGAAAAGAAAAGCAGATGGATTTGAGTCCTCCCAGGAGATTTGAACTGAATAAGACAACCCAAATGTATGTGACCAAGGAAGTTTATGTGATGCGGGGGCCAATTAAGCTACCAAGGCTGAGTGAGCCCGTGGTTATTGGTCGCACACCACAAAAGCCCATGACCGATCCTACCGTTGTGCCCGGGAATTACAGCAAATCAGTGGTGACTTACAAAGGCAAAGAAATCTCGGGAGAAGTTCAAGAAAAAACCCGGCAGAAAAGCATTTCAATCTGGAAGAGGTGAACAATGCAACTAGAAAGCGCTTCCCATCTAAGAAGCCCGTAAGTGCCGAAGAAGCGGAGGCCTTCTTTCAAAAGATGAAAATGGCAGATTATGAGGTGATCGACTAGCTTCAAAAATTTCCCACACAAGTCTCCCTGTTATCTCTGTTGATGAATTCCACCGAACATCAAAAGGTATTGATCGAGACCCTTAACGAAGCATATGTGCCTTTTGAGACTTCTGTAAAGCAGTTGGAGAGAATGGCCGAAAGATTTTTCGCAATTAACCAGATCTCCTTCAGCAAAAATGACTTGCCCCCAGAAGGGGCCGCACATAACAAAGCCCTTCACCTGACAGTCAAATGCGAAGGGTACTATATGAAAAGGGTTATGTTGGACAGAGGCTCTAGGGTAGACATTTGCCCACTCTCAACTTTGCAGCGTATGGAAATTGGTACTAAGAGAATCCGAACCAACAACGTCTGTGTACGTGCCTTCGATGGTATCAAAGGGGACACAATTGGAGAGGTTGATCTGATTCTGACCATCGGCCCAGTAGACTTTGAAGTAACCTTCCAGGTTCTGGACATGGATACGTCCTACAATTTTCTCTTGGGAAGGTCGTGGATTCACGCAGCGGGGGTTGTTCCTTCTACTCTCCACCAGATGGTAAAGTTCGAACATGAGGATAATGAGATTGTGGTTCACGGGGAAGATGAGCAATCGATTTATCGAGAACCGTCAGTCCCATGTCTTGAAGTAAGAGAAGGAAGTGAGCACATAGTCTATCAGGCCTTTGAAATCATGGTCGTTGATCAGTACGAAGAAGAAAACCTTGTCCTTAACCCTTCCTTTCTAATGCATCAATCATGGTGGCCAAAGAAATGATCAGGCACGGCTACAAACCTGGGAAAGGGCTTGGGAAATTGTTGCAATATCACCCCGACTGCCAGTGAAAAGTTCTTTGGGGTAGGCTTCCGGCCTACTCCAGCTGATGTCAGATGGGCAGATGATAGGAAGAATAATGGTTGGGGTCTTGCCTCAGTCGGTGCCGCATCTATACAGAACATTTTTCAAGCCAAAATACAATGAGGAAAAGGAGGATAAGGCCTTTACGACCGAAGAAATCTGTGGGGCCATGAGGAAGATACTATATGAAGCCTACACGGTTCAACCAGGGGAAGGCTCAAGCACCACTAAGGTGCTGTATATGGGACCTAATGCCAAACTGCAGAATTGGAAGGCTACGCCATTCCCAATCAGGAGGGAGTCCCGGTAGACCTGTCCTGCCACTTTTTCTGCATCATGAGTTATTCCAGGGTGTAACTCGGATGTTTTCTTTAGTTTCCTGTCTTTTAATTTCCAATGTAAACCCTGTTATCTTCAAATTCAATGAAATGAAATCAATATTTCATCGTTCATCTTTCTTTATTCTTTCTGATTTGGTTATTTTTCTCTTTTATTTCTTCTTTCAGTTCTAATAATGCAGCTTTAAATAACATGACATGCTTGCGGACTTCATGCCCAGATCCAAACACACTGTCTAACTGTGAAGTAATGAACCAAGAACCGGAATATGATAAAGAAGAGGCTTTTAGGGAAATAAATCGAGAATTGGAACAGTTTGAGAATAAACCTAAGCCGAACTTAAATGATTTTGAGCCGGTTAATTTGGGTACTTCTAAAGAAGTCAGGGAAACCAAGATAAGCATTCACACAGATGAGAAAACCCGGGACGCATTGATCCAACTTTTGTTTGAGTTCAAAGATGTGTTTTCTTGGTCATACGATGACATGCCAGGACTAAGTGTTGATTTGGTGGTTCATAAGTTGACAACTTACCCCTATTGTCCCCCTGTCCAGCAAAAGCAAAGAAAGTTTAAAACCGATATCAGTGACAAGATTAAAGAAGAGGTCACAAAACAGTTGAAAACGGGGGTGATCCGAGTGGTTCGATACACCACATGGTTAGCCAATGTAGTTCCAATGCCAAAGAAGGACAAAAAAATTCGAGTGTGTGTGGATTACAGAGATTTAAACAAGGCAAGTCCTAAAGATAACTTCCAATTTCCGAACATCCACATCCTTGTTGATAACTACGCCAAACATGAATTACAGTCCTTCGTGGATTGTTACGCAGGATATCACCAGGTATTGATGGATGAAGAAGATGCAGAAAAGACAGTGTTTACCACACCTTGGGGTACATACTGTTACAGAGTCATGCCATTTGGTCTGAAGAATGTCGGGCAACCTACATGAGAGCCATGACTGCCATTTTTTATGATATGATGCACCAAGAGATAGAGGTGTATGTGGACGATGTAATCATCAAATCCAAAACTTAGGACGACCACGTTCGGGACTTGAGAAAACTTTTTGAGCGGTTGCGCAAATATGATTTGAAGCTGAACTCGGCCAAATATGCATTTGGGGTACATCAGCCGAAGGGGCATCAAGTTGGACCCGGCAAAGATAAAGTCAATTCGAGATTTGCCTCCTCCAAGAACCAAGAAAGATGTTATGAGTTTGTTGGGAAGACTGAACTACATCAGCCGATTCATTGCTCAGTTAACATCCGCGTGTGAACCCATATTCAGATTGCTGAAGAAAGATGCGGCAATCAAATGGGCAAATGAGTGCCAAGAGGCTTTTGATAAAATCAAAGAATATCTGTCGAATTCGCCGGTATTGGTCCCACCTGAGCTAGGGAGGCCTCTGTTCTTGTATCTGACAGTCTTGGAAAATTCTTTCGGTTGTGTCCTCGGGCAACATGATGTGACCGGAAAGAAAGAGCAGGCTATTTACTATCTGAGCAAGAAGTTCACTAGTTATGAAGTCAAGTACACTTTATTGGAGAGAACTTGCTGCGCTTTAACTTGGTCGCTCAGAAGCTGAGGCATTATTTGCAAGCTTACACCACTTACCTCATAACCAGGTTGGATCCTTTAAAATACATATTTCAGAAGCCAATGCCCACTGGGAGATTAGCAAAGTGGAAGATCTTGCTCACAGAGTTTGACATAGTCTACGTCACTTGCACGACAATGAAAGCCCAGGTGTTAGCAGATCATTTGGCTGAGAACCCGGTTGATGATGAATACCAACCTTTGAGCACTTACTTCCCAGATGAAGAGGTAAATTCAGTTGAGGCAATATCTGAAGACACCCATGCTTGGAAAATGTTCTTTGATGGGGCGGTAAACGCAAAAGGTGTTGGAATTGGGGCAATCTTGATCTCACCCACCGGCCAGCATTATCCAGCCACAGCCCGGCTTCGATTTTTCTGTACAAACAACACTGTCGAGTATGAAGCCTACATTATGGGTATGAACATGACAATCGACCAAGATGTCGAAGAGTTGTTAATCATGGGATACTCAGATCTGATTATCCGACAAGCTCAAGGAGAATGGAAAACTCGAGATGTCAAGCTTATTCCTTATAGACAACATGTGGAAGATCTTGGCAAGCGATTCAAGTCAATAGAGTTCAGGTACATCCCTCGTTGCCATAATGAACTATCCGATGCACTTGCTACTTTGGCCTCGATGCTGCCATACCCAAGAAATGCCCATATTGATCCCTTGGAAATCCAAATCAGGGAAAGGCATGGCTACTGTAATACAGTTAAGGCAGAGCCAAATGTTCAGCCATGGTATCATGACATCAAAAGATTTTTGAAAACCAAAGAATACCCCGAGCAAGCCAGTGGGGACCAAAAGAGAACCATTAGACGGCATGCAAGTGGTTCTTTTTGAGTGGTGATGTCTTGTACAAAAGGACCCCGGACCTCAACTTGTTAAGTTTTGTTGACGCCGAAGAGGCTGGAAGAATCATGTATGAAGTACACGCAGGAGTGTGTGGACCCCACATGAACGGGTACATTTTGGCAAAGAAAATCCTCCGAGCGGGCTATTATTGGATGACCATGGAAAAAGACTATTTTAGTTTTGTTCGGAAGTGTCATCAGTGTCAGGTGCACGGGGATTTGATTCATGCACCGCCCACAAAACTGCATCTCATGTCAGCACCTTGGCCATTCGTCGCTTGGGGCATGGACGTCATTGGGCCAATCGAGCCAAAAGCCTCAAATGGGCATAGATTCATATTGGTCGCCATCGACTATTTTACTAAATGGTTGAAGAAATCACTCTCAAATCTGTCACCAAGAAATCTATGGTAGACTTTATGCACTCTAACCTCATCTGTCGTTTGGGTATTCGTGCAACTATCATTACGGATAATTCTGCAAATTTGAATAGTCATTTGATGAGAGAGATATGTGAATAGTTCGAGATAACACATCGGAACTCTACTCCTTATCATCCCAAAGTCAACGGTGTCGTCGAAGCAGTAAATAAGAACATCAAAAAGATTTTGATAAAGATGATTCAAAGTTCCAGGCAGTGGCATGAAAAGTTGCCTTTTGCATTGTTGGGGTATCGCACTACTGTGCGCACGTCGGTCGGAGCAACCTCGTACCTTTTGGTTTACGGCACTGAAGCCGTAATACCCGCAGAAGTTGAAATCCCTTCTCTCCGGATCATTGTGGAAGCTGAAATTGAAGACAGTGAGTGGGTCAAAGCCCGCCTAGAGCAGTTAACCCTGATTGATGAGAAGCAAATGACTGTAGTCTGCAACAGGCAGTTGTACCAACAAAGAATGGCCAGTGCTTACAACAAAAAAGTGCGGCCTAGAAATTTTGAAGTGGGGCAACTCGTTCTGAGGCGTATTCTTCCCCATCCTCCGGAAGCAAAAGGGAAATTTGCTCCCAATTGGAAAGGCCCATACATCATCAGAAAGATATTGCCCAGAGGAGCATTGTACTTGGGAGATATCGAAGGAAATGATCCCGAAGCAGCTATGAAAGCAGACGTGGTAAAAAGGTACTATGTCTAGTCCTTCTGCAGCAATAGCACTATCCGATTGGGATGACGAAGGCTTTCATTCTCGCTACCCCAAACACTCCAATTCTTTTGCTAACCCTTTGAGCTGGTTACTTTCCTTTCATTACCCTCTTTGGAACTCGAAAAAAAAAAAGAAAAAAATAATAACAACAACAACAAAAACAAAATGTTTTCCTGAACTACGTTTGACTTGATTTCGAAAGGATACGTAGGCAGCCTCTCTCTGGGGTTCAGTCACACCAAAATAAAAATTCAAAGTTCCCCAAAAGGTGAAACTGGGGCAGATTTTATAATGGTTCGGCGATGATCCCGCCTGAACTGTTCCAAAGTTGTAATTCAATCCAAATTCTTTTTACCCCAAACCTTGTTCAAGTCCTTCTAATCAATCGGCGAAAGGTTTTCAAAATCGGAGAACGTAGTTGTTTGGATCCGATGCAATCAAAACGAGAGAAATAAAACGAGATAGTCGTATTGGTGAAAACCCACACAGGCACCATGAGGCGATGGTAAACAGAGAAATGAAAAATGAGAGTCTTGTTAGTGAAAACTCATAAAGAGCACTATAAGGCGACGGTAAGAAGAGAAATGAGAGAGGTCGATTGGTGAAAACCCGCAAAGGGCGCCGTTGATCGAAAAGAAGAAACCCCTCACCACCATTGGTATTAAAAGAGTCCTGGCAAGGTTCCTCGGTTTTGAAACGCGGGTCACAATGGGTTTATGAGAAGTTGGGATAGTTGTGCGGATTGGGCATCTAGTCCAAGAAGCATGTCATGTCTATTGAAGTCTGCATGCACCCCAGATAAGTCCGTCCTTCCTCCCCGAAAGGGACACTTCTCCTTAAATTCACTTTCTTGTCCTTTGTTTACTTTTCTTTGAATCCCTTTCGGTCTGACTCTGTTCCGAAACTAATACAAAGAAAAGGTGGCAAGATTGGTTTTATAAGGTTCTGCTTAGTAAAAGTCGAGTCCAAAGAAAGGTACCCAGCCTCAGCGGGTGCATCAAGTCGATCCCGACTATCCATGATGGCTGTTGCTCTGAAATCAAAATTATTTAAAAGGAAAAGAAAGCCAAAGGCAAAAGCCCCTAGAAGCAGAATAAAGTGAAAGGGCCAAAAACCCATACAGGCGAGCTATCAAGAGAAATCTTGAAAAGTTGATTTCCTCGGTTTTAGGAGAGAGATCAATCTTCAGAAAAGCCAGCAAACAGCGGAGGTTCTCACCAAAAGAGTTGAGCCGAGATCGAGTGATCGAGACAATCAAAGCCACAAAACAAACCACTGTTTCAAACTAACAATTGTTCTTTGTTTAAAATTGAGACAGGTGCAGCCCAAGGCAACCATGCAAAAGCAGGTGCAGCCGAAAGAAAAGGTGCACGAAAGCTAGAAACAGCTTCGCAGTACAATTCAATCCAGAAGGGAAGTTTTCCTCCAAAATTCTTTCCTGCATTTTATTGAAATAAAAAAATAATAATAAAAAAAGAGAGAAGAAAAGAAGGAAATCCAAACAAAATGATAGCTTAGATTCCCAACCTCAATCTTTTACGCCTTTTTCCAACATTAGGGCTCCAATCCCTGAGTTGATGTTTATAGACAAAGAGCCTTCATTCCCTAGTCGTCTTTTGCCAACATTAGGGCTATAATCCCTGAGCTTATGTTTTTAGACATAGGTCCTTCATTCCCTAGTCGCCTTTTTGCCAACATTAGGGCTCCAATCCCTAAGTTGAGATTTTGGACATAAGGCCTCCATTCCCTAGTCGCCTTTTGCAAATATTAGGGCTCCAATCCCTGAGTTGATGCTTTTTAGACATAGCGCCTTCATTCCCTAGTCGCCTTTTCACTAACATTAGGGCTCCAATCCCTAAGTTGATGCTTTCTAGACATAGGGTCTCCATTCCCTAGTTGCCTTTTGCCAACATTAGGGCTCCAATCCCTGAGTCGATGTTTTTAGATAGAGGGCCTCCATTCCCTAGTCGCCTTTTGCCAACATTAGGGCTCCAATCCCTGAGTTGATGCTTTTTAGACATAGGGCTTCCATTCCCTAGTTGCCTTTTGCCAACATTAGGGCTCCAATCCCTGAGTTGATGTTTTTAGACATAGGGCCTCCATTCCCTAGTCGCCTTTTGCCAAAATTAGGGCTCCAATCCCTGAGTTGATACTTTTTGGACATAGTGCCTCCATTCCCTAGTCGCCTTTTGCCAACATTAGGGCTTCATTCCGTGAGTTGATGTTTTTTAGACATAGGGCCCCCATTCCCTATTTGCCTTTTCGCTAACATTAGGGCTCCAATCCCTGAGTTGATGCTTTCTAGACATAGGGCCTCCATTCCCTAGTCGCCTTTTGCCAACATTAGGGCTCCAATCCCTGAGTTGATGCTTTTTAGACATAGGGCCTCCATTTCCTAGTCACCTTTTGCCAACATTAGGGCTCCAATCCCTGAGTTGATGTTTTTAGACATAGGGCCTCCATTCCCTAGTCACCTTTTTGCCAACATTAGGGCTCCAATCCCTGAGTTGATGCTTTTTAGACATAGGGCCCACATTCCCTAGTCGCTTTTTTTGCCAACATTAGGGCTCCAATCCCTGAGTTGATGCTTTTTAGACATAGGGCCTCCATTCCCTAGTCGCCTTTTGCCAGCATTAGGGCTTCAATCCCTGAGTTGAGCTTTTTAAACATACGACCTCCATTCCCTAGTCGCTTTTGCCAACATTGAGGCTCCAATCCCTAAGTTGAGATTTTTAGATATAGAGATCCATTCCCTAATCTTTCCTCCTAAGGACACACGATCCTTACTTTATTGCTTTCAATAGAGAAATAATGTAGGTTTTAGTTACAATAAACTCATGAAAGTTTCCTAGTAAAAACTGGGGCAGAAAAATTTCGTTCATTTGTCTGTTTTGGTGTCTGAGCAGGTTTGACCTCGAGGCGCAGGATTCGAGATGACCAAAAGAATGAGTTTCAATCCAAAACAAAGAAAAGGAGAAAAAAAGCAAAATAAAGAAGTGAACTCAAAGGTTGAAACGGAGAAGGATGCGGATTGCTCAACATATGATTGAAGACACAAGCCTCGCATGTCCCGCCTTGATCTAAGGCTGAAGAATGAACTAGCGGTTACAGCTGACAAGCATCAAGATTCAGATCGGAGTTTGCAGCAAGACCCAACCAAGACTCAAGATCAAGCGTCAAAGAGATTTATAGATAGGAATCGTGTAACTCGTAGTTGATAGTTTTAGCTAGTTTAGCTTTTGATTTTCCGTTTGGTATAATAAGGGGGTCAGCAAGCAGTAGCAACAGTAAAATCACAGTTCACGGTAGACCCAGCTACCAAAACTTCCAGAACTACACTGACCTGATTCCTTTATAGCCAAGGATATGTAGGCAACCTTTGAAGCAAGGCTTGGTCAGACTCTTTTCAAAAATGCTTCTCATGGAGTGTCAAACGGGAAAAAATCCCTCGTGATTGCTCATTTTATCTTTGCCCGAAAACCCTTCGTGTCTCCGAGCAAAGAGAGTCAGCTGTGAGCACGTGATTTTTGCCCTATATGAAATACCCTTATAAAAAATCCCAAGAAAATAGATTTTGTTAATTATTTACCATTTTAGGATTTTTGTAGAATTTTATTTAATTGTTTGCAATTTTGTGCATGTTTAAGTTTTATTTAAATCATGAAAAAAATACCAAAATATCTTGCATTGCATTTAGGATTTAATTTTACATTTTTAGATTAATTGGTAAATTGGTGTTTTACAAAAATGAAAAAATCACAAAAAATAACTAATTTTTGCATTTTTAATTTTGAGTTTCGAATTTTGGTAGTTTTCCTTTTAGTTTGGTATTTAGTTATTTGTGGTAATTGTTATTTAGAGTTAACTAATTTAATTTAGTAGGATAATTTGTATTAGGAATTAATTTAGGTTTTATTTTTTATTTTGAAAAATAAGGGAGAAAAAGAGTTTTGAAATAAATAAAAAGAAAATGAAGAAGAAATGAGAAGATACGGATTTTTGGGCCAAAAAGTTAAAAACCCTCAAGCCCAAATCAAATTTACCCGTCCAAACCCGTTAAATCCGGCCCAGACCACCCCATACCCGGTCCGCACCACTCAATGACCAAACGACGTCGTTTTCTGTTACCCCTTGATCAGGACCGTCGATATTAATTGATCGTACGGTCCGGAACTGAATCCTCTCTGATTTATATATTTCCAAATGTTCACCCCTACCCTCTCGTCTCTCATCTCTCTCACCCCAGCCTCCCCTAACCCTAAAAGCGCTGCCCCAAAATTCCACCATCTCCGGCCGGCGGCGCCACCACCAATCCTCACCAAAATCATACCCTTGACTCTTCTCCACCTCCCCGTCCCAAATATCCAAACAATTCCTCTCAAATCCGTCCAGAATTGCTCAGATTTTAGATCTAAGTTTGAAACCCTAGCGCCGCCATGATTTTCCGTCGCCTCCCACCGGCAGCACCACCACCAATCAACCCCAAAGTAACACCCTAGAACCCCCTCACTCCCCTTATTCCAAAACCCCACTCTGTCTTCTTCGAATCTCCTTGGAACATCTCAAATATTGAATCGAGAGATGAACCCTAATAATTCCAAATCGAGATTCTGTTGAAATTTTAGGTCTGATTTGATTTTGTTCGTGTGTTCTTTATAAGAACACACGATTAATATCAGATTTGGTCGGAAATTTGGAAAATTTGAAGACTTGTCGCCATTCTTTACTAGTTCGAGTTTATTTTAGGTATTTCTCTTCTTTACCCATTTTGCTATTTAGTTTCTGTTTCTTTGTTCTCTTCTCATCTTCTTCTACTTTTCTGTTAGTTTTCTGAGTTTACTTCCCATATTTCTTTCATTTTCTTCACACTGTCCATTTGCATGTTAGTTTTAGGATGTGTTTAGTTATTATTTGTATTCTGGTGCTAAGTTTAGAGGTTTTAGATTTTTATTTCTGTTTGGATCTGAACTTTTCAAGTCTTTGGACTCGGTAATGGATTATTCAAGAGTTTTCTGAGTTTTCAGTCTTGATTTGAATTGGGAAATCAAAGAGCCCAAAAAAGAATAGAAATAGTTTTTTTTAACAGACCCATTAACATTCTGAATTAGGTCAACTTGACCCATATTCTGTCTAGCCTAGGGGTAATAACAAGGGTCCTAAAGGGTAATTTAGGAATATTGGTTGAGGGAATCTTGATGTAACTGCCTAAGGAAACTTCCTAGAAGCTGGGGTGGGGGCTTATGTGAAAGTCTGAATTTTACACTAGGGAGGTCTAAACAAAAATGAGAATTTCAAAAGAGATAAGGTACAAAAATTGAATACTTTTAGGCTGCCTTAATGCCTTGCCTATAAAGGCACCCTTTCTTCAGGCTCAAGGCAGAGAATTTAGAAACTGAAAATTCAAGAAAGCTGTAACAACTGAGTTCTTTGAAAAAATCTGAATTCCATTGCTGAAAACTATTAAAATTCTGTTTTAAATTTGGATTCTTGAGTCTTCTGTTAGCTAGAACTTATGAAGAATTTCATAATCATATTGCTGGGATTAAAAAATGGTTTGAATCTAGTTTGAGGTTGGGTTTGTGGTCAGCTGAGTATCACTGTATCATTGCTGGTTTGAGTTGGGTTTTTGCCGGTTGTTTCTTGTTGCTAGGTTTTGTTCTACTGTTGTTGTCTATTGATCCCTTACTTCTTTCGTTTCCTTTCTTATTTTTAGGTATTTCTCATTTCCTCGATATGTAAATTGGAAAAACATGGAGTTGTGTGATTGAGCTGAGATCTATAGAATATTAATTTGTTCAATGTTGTTCATGTATTCTTGAAAATCATCAGATTTTATAGTTAGTTTTGATTCCCCTTTGTCATATTTACTCTTTGACGTTTAGTTTTAAGTCTGTTTTTTGTAACATTGGGTGAACCATGGACTTTAGACATTTAATGAGTTTGAATTCGTGTTAAGGGGTCATTAAGGCTATGGTTGCAGAAGTTTCGGTCAATTTGTTATAGGCTTTAGACTTTGTTTAAGTTTTGGCTGAAACCAGTGTTGTTGTCTAGTGTGAAATTCTATTTAAGCTTGTTGAAAACCACAAGTTTTCTTTTGCTTGTATAAAGTTTGAAGTATAATCCAATGATTTATAAGTTTGTCTTTAGTTTTACCTTTGGTCATGTAATGAGCACTTTGAACCTTTTAAAGGGACTAAAAATGGAAATTGAATTTGATTCGAGTTAACTCTTTACTGGGGGTTTTCTGTAAAGTTTCAAGTTATATGATTTTGTTTAAATATGTTAGGCTGAAATCAGAGGGTAGCAGGAAGGTTAATCCTTAAACCTTTTATGTTAAATGAAGAGCAAAAGCTGGCAGTTGTTTTGTTTCATTTTGAGATCCTTCATTTAGCGTGCCTCAATCAGTGGAAAATAATCTTAATTGGGCCTTCAGTATAGGCCCAGTCGTGCGAACAATTCCCTCTGCTGGTGCTGCTTGCATATTGGGTTTCATGAGAGCCCAGTAGTGTTCAAAGCATTTTTGGCCTGCTATAATGTGATCCCTCTGAGTTCAGCTCGGGTTGTGGAGTTCAAAATACCAAGGGTTTACCTCTAAAGGGATTCGACTTTGAATCCCTGCCCCCTCAGCATTGGACCTAAATCATATTTGGGCTCATTTCGGGTTTGAGCCCGAAAACATTTGCAACAAATGGGATTGTTTACGTCTTATCATTTGGGCGTGTTTGCCTTTAAATTTGGAATTGAGGTGCGTCGTGCCAAATAAAATCCCAAAATGCATGGCCCTCGCTTAATTACTATTTTAATCCTTAGAATTCGAGGCACGCCATTTAGCAAATTTCTATGGCCCTCGCAAAGTTAAAAATACGTAATTGCTTTAGACGCGTTATTTTTTAATAACATTACCTTCCTAAACTCGGGTGTGCATTTCATGTGACCCAAATCCAAATCTCAACAACGTTGAATAAGATACGTTTCGGATTGCGAGTGCATTTTATGTGGCATGATCCAAAGACATGTTTTAAACGACGTTAAATCTTCTTCAAAATAATTAAAAGCGGTTAATAATTTCTAAAATTGTACCATAGGTTAAAACATGTATTAAAATCAAATAATAGGCCAATTGTAATAGTTTAAGCGACCGTACTAGAACCACGGAATCCGAGGGTGCCTAACACCTTCCCTCGGGTTAACAGAATTCCTTACATAGAATTTCTGGTTCGCAGACTTCAAAAAGGAAAGTCGAAATTCCTCGATTTGGGATTTTAAAATAAACCGGTGACTTGGGACACCAAATAAACTATTCCAAGTGGCGACTCTAATAAAGTAAATAATCTCACGTCGAATAATGTCACTTTAATTGGAAAAACTCCCCTATATATACCTTCAGGTGTGTAAAAAGGAAGGTGTGACAATTTCTAAATGGTGTGATGCCTTTTAGGGAAAACTGTGCGGGCTTGGCCAAAGCGAACAATATCACACCATGTTAAGAATGTATTTGAGCTTGTTTAGCCTAACAACTGGTATCAGAGCCCAGGCTCGACGGGACGAGTATCGAGATGGCAAAGTGATGGTGCGGGCGGTGCGCACACAAGAAGAAGCTAGTTGCGGGTTTCGGTTGCCATAATACTCTAACAATGTGGGTGGCACACAGTGAATCTCGGAAATTGACCCGTGGATCGTGGTAATGGCCACGTGGAACTTAGTTCCAAAGGGAGACTCGTGAATCGTGGTACTGGGTCACGTGGACCTTAATTCGATGAGGAGATTGTTGGGTGTGCGAACAAAGTCGTACATTGGTAGCTGAACAGATTAGGAGTCTATATATAAGGTGTAGGGACTTCTTAATTGTGTGAGACCTTTTAGGGAAAACCGTGCGGGCTTAACCCAAAGCGGACAATATCACACCATGTTAAGAGTGTATTTGGGCTAGTTTACCCCAACAATTATAATCTTGAAATTAACAATCTTTAGATTAGTTAGTAGTAGTGCCTTATCTTGTTCATTGGGTTAAAAATGGAATATGTGATGCATAATTAAAAGATATATTTGGTTTGAAACTAAATAAATTTGAACAAAATTTTCATTCCATTTTTAACCTTAGTTATTTTAGTGATTTAGATACATGTGAATCCTAATTTTTAAAATAAAGATGAACATATCGCTAATACAGAATAAGAAAAGCTTTTAGCTACAGAAAGCAACGTGCAGCGACAGTTTTAGTTTGCAACCCATTGCTAAACAAGGAACTTTATCCCTGATAGCGTTATTGGTGAAAAAAAATCATTTCATTAGCAAATTGTTCAAATAATGATAAAATTAAATATAAACAGCTCGATAGATGATAAAATAAACTGCAATTTGTAAGATTTTGCATACATATATTTGTTATGATGTCCTCCTTCTTTAGATACGAAAAAAAAAAAAAGAAACTCCAAACGCACTTATAAAATTTCTGAATTTCAGTTCAAAATAAAATTTCGACTCAGATCAGTACATTAGAAAGCACCGGAAAATTGTGCTATACAAAGTCAACTTCAAATCACGATGAAAAGGAAAGGGCTTGAGAGGGGTAACATGGTCAATTTTGAATTTTATCCTGGGATAACTCCCATCTATGAGGTGGAATAACATAATTTCAATATTGTGGTATAAAATTATATTGGTTGTAGTTAAAACCTACAACCAAACACAAAAATGTAACCTCAAATACAGTCCCGAGATAACCCACCTAATCACATGAATCAATGGCCACTTAATCAAATAGCTGATAGCTAAAATCTAAGAGGACAATTCACTGAAGGAATAAGGGATAATAAGTCCTCAATAAAAACCGATAGTATTTATATTGCGTTTCGTTGAGTTTATTTATTTATTTAAGGATGAGTAATTTTAGGATTATTTATATCACAATTATATTATTAATCTATGTAATGTCAAGCTTATTTATATCAAAATCGTGGTATTATTCTTATAGCCGCATATCTTCTTCTTTTTTTATCTAATAACTTAAATATCAACCAACAAAATATATACAATAAATCATTCTGTCATAATTTAATCTCCGCATTATAATCTAAGGATTATAATTCCAATATAACTTGTTCGCAAATAAAACTGACTCTGTCTTCTAGTCCTTGATGATAACGTAAAAATTGCACGGGGCGCCCTACTTGGTCGCCCCATTAACCTATACCCATTTTTTTTAAAACTTTTAACGTATACCCACTTTTTAAATAATTTCAGCCCCTTTCTTCTTCTCCTTCTCCTCCTTCGTTTTCTTCTTCTTTCTTCTTCTGCTGTTGGTGCAGATTATTTTTTAGGTAAAATTTCTTTTAAATTGTTGGTGCATAGAAGTTAAAACTTTCTTTTGTACCTTTATATGATTAAAAAAGAAATTATTTTCCATAGTTCCTTTTGTGAGTGGAAACTATCAAGATACCATTGTTAAGTGACGACGTCTTTGCATTTTAATCGTATTACCGAGCTCATTATTTGTTCTCGCAATCAAGGATGATTATTTTGTATTTATTTACTTCTTTTTTTGGGGTCGTTTTGATAAATATTATTAAGGTGAAAGTTGTTTCTTGTAAAGCTAAATTGAGTATGTTAGCACATAAAAATATTTGAGCCCAGTGCTGAAATTTTACCCCAAAGATTTTAACAAACTAGCAAGTTGTTTGATGGATGGATCCCCAGCTTATTTGAGCAGATCCTATTCTAAAGCTAGCTTCCAAATAACTTCAGCTCTAGAGCTGAAGTTCGACAGTTACAAAAGAAAAACATCAGCTCTAGAGCTGAAGTTCGCCAGTTACAAAAATAAAAACTTCAACTCTAGAGCTGAAGTTCGCTAGTTACAAACAAAAACTTCAGCTCTAGAGCTGAAGTTCGACAATTACAAAACAAAAACTTCAGCTCTGAGCTGAAGCTTACAAACAAAAACTTCAGCTCTAGAGCTGAAGTTTTTGCTGAAGTTTGACAGTTACAAACAAAAACTTCAGCTCTAGAGTTGAAGTTCGACAGTTACAAAACAGAAACTTCAGCTCTAGAGTTGAAGCTTACAAACAAAAAGCCAGTTACAAACAAAAGTTTCAGCTCTAGAGCTGAAGCTTACAAACAAAAACTTCAGCTTTAGAGCTGAAGTTCGTCAGTTACAAACAAAAACTAGAGCTGACGTTCGACAGTTCAAAAAAAAAAAAAACTTCAGCTCTAGAGCTAAACTTCAAGCCCGGCTACTAGAATGCTGAACTTTTGCGTGATTGCCTTTGCTACTTCAGCCTCGTATGCTGAAGTTATGCGAAAAAGTAGGTACACTTGCAATTTTTTTTGCAAAGCGGGCACAAGTTAAAACGTGGCACAAAAAGTGGGTATAGATGCAAATGGATAACATCAGTGTATATCACATTGATTAATTATTGTCACTACTAGAAATCCGGTAAAAAGCGACCACAAAAAGCGACAAAAGTTGGTCGCTTATAGGCCTAAAAGCGACCAAACATGCCTGGTCGCAATATTGCTGGTCCCTTTATTTTAGGGACCAAAGTTGGTCGCTAATTAGCGACCAACTTTGGTCTCTAAGGTAAAAGGACCAAATATTCCGGGTAAAGACTATAGCGACCAACTTTGGTCGCTTTATTATTTTAATAATATAATTTTGGCGACCAAAGTTGGTCTCTAAATGTAAAATACGTTATTTATTTATTTATTATTAATCATAAAAAAGCGACCAACTTTGGTCTCTAATCCAAATATTATATTTTAAAATCTGGAAAATAGAGATCAAGATTGGTCGCTTTTTTATTAATTTTTTTAAAAGTAAGCGACCATAGTTGGTCGCTATATTTTCAGAAATTATTTTTTTAAAATAGAATAGCGACCAACTTTGGTCGCTTTTGAGAAATCTGGGTTAAATAGCGACCAAGGTTGGTTGCTATTGCCCAGAAAATTATTTTTTTTAAGGGAAAAGCGATCAATTAGCGACCAAAGTTGGTCGCTTTTCTTGGTATATTTTTGCCAGAAAATGCCTATTTTGGCAGCTACACCACCTGCCAGCTTACCAAAAATCCTAAACATGCATTTTATGCCAACAACAACAACAACAATAAACAACAACAACAATAAAAAGCAACAAAGTATAAAGTTCAATAGAACTAACACATTAAGCTAACAAAACTAAGTTAACGCTTATTACAAGCCCATTCGAAAATTGGTTCTATTGTCTAGTTAAAAGTATATAAAGTACTCAAGGAGTGTTCTTTCAGTATCCTCATCCGAAAGTTGGATTGCCTCGCCCGACTCATTAGGTGGCTGACTGCATATGAATTCCCCCACATCAGCTGTGAAGCGAACCTATAAGAAAAATTATATTGAATTAGTATTTCAAAATTTATATAAAAGTAAATCAAAATACTTAATAAAAAGTAAAAAATTTACATGTATAGTCGACGCTCAACCCTCGACCCACCTTTCTGGATCAGTCTCTTTCTTCTTCTTTACAATACGAGTCTCATTGAATAACTCATCTTAGTTCATTGGCATCATAAAGTTGTCTGGTGGCTTTGGTGATTATCCTCGTGGTACTATTACTCGGGATGAACTTAGATACAGAGAATAACTTGGATACAGTACCCGACAGGGTGTGTCTTTGATCAATTGTTGTTCTCATTAGCGACAATGATGATGAGAAGGCAATGGCATGTGTTTCAAACAGTGATGGTGTAGGTAAGAATTTAACATTTCCTAAGCAGATAAAAGAAGAGGTTATAGAGGAATTCTCTACTTCCTCTTGGAAAATGAAGTAGAGAATTCCTCTATAACCTTTTCTTTTATCAATTTAGGAAATGTTAAATTCCTACCTACACCATCACTGTTTGAAACACATGTCATTGCCTTCTCATCATCATTGTCGCTAATGAGAACAACAATTAAAGGCACACTATGCCAGATACTGTGTCTAAGTAATTCTTGGTGGAAGTTAGATTGCATGTCTAATAAAGTCATCAACCCCTTCTACAAAATCCTCCCGCAATCTTAAATTTCAGTTCATATCCACAAAAGTTCAATTCATATCCTAAAAGTTCAATTCATACACAAAAATTTCAATTCATATCCTAAATGTTTAATTCATACACAAAAATTTCAATTCATATCCTAAAGGTTCAACTCATATCTACAAAAGTTCAACTCATATCCTAAAAATTCAATTTATAAACTAAAATTCCAATACATAAACCAAAAATTTCAATTCATATCCTAAAGGTTCAATTCATATCCTAAAGGTTCAACACATATCCACAAAAGTTCAAGTCATATCCTAAAATTTCAATTTATAAACTAAAATTCCAATACATAAACTAATATCCTAAAGATTCAATTCATATCCTAAAGGTTCAACTCATATCCACAAAAGTTCAAGTCATATCCTAAAATTTCAATTTATAAACTAAAATTCCAATACATAAACTAATATCCTAAAGGTTCAATTCATATCCTAAAGGTTCAACTCATATCCACAAAAGTTCAAGTCATATCCTAAAATTTCAATTTATAAACTAAAATTCCAATACATAAACAAATATCCTAAAGGTTCAATTCATATCCTAAAGGTTCAACTCATATCCACAAAAGTTCAAGTCATATCCTAAAATTTCAATTTATAAACTAAAATTCCAATACATAAACTAATATCCTAAAGGTTCAATTCATATCCTAAAGGTTCAACTCATATCCACAAAAGTTCAAGTCATATCCTAAAATTTCAATTTATAAACTAAAATTCCAATACATAAACTAAAAGTCCAATTCATATCCTAAAGATTCAATTCATATCCTAAAGGTTCAACTCATATCCACAAAAGTTCAAGTCATATCCTAAAATTCCAATTTATAAACTAAAATTCCAATACATAAACTAAAAGTCCAATTCATATCCTAAAGGTTCAATTCATATCCTAAAGGTTCAACTCATATCCATAAAAGTTCAAGTCATATCCTAAAATTTCAATTTATAAACTAAAATTCCAATACATAAACTAAAAGTCCAATTCATATCCTAAATGTTCAATTCATATCCTAAAGGTTCAACTCATATCCACAAAAGTTCAAGTCATATCCTAAAATTTTAATTTATAAACTAAAATTCCAATAGATAAACTAATATCCTAAAGGTTCAATTCATATCCTAAAGGTTCAACTCATATCCACAAAAGTTCAAGTCATATCCTAAAATTTTAATTTATAAACTAAAATTCCAATACATAAACTAATATCCTAAAGGTTCAATTCATATCCTAAAGGTTCAACTCATATCCACAAAAGTTCAAGTCATATCCTAAAATTTTAATTTATAAACTAAAATTTCAATATATAAACTAAAAGTCCAATTCATATCCTAAAGATTCAATTCATATCCTAAAGGTTCAACTCATATCCACAAAAGTTCAAGTCATATCCTAAAATTCCAATTTATAAACTAAAATTCCAATACATAAACTAAAAGTCCAATTCATATCCTAAATGTTCAATTCATATCCTAAAGGTTCAACTCATATCCACAAAAGTTCAAGTCATATCCTAAAATTTCAATTTATAAACTAAAATTCCAATACATAAACTAAAAGTCCAATTCATATCCTAAATGTTCAATTCATATCCTAAAGGTTCAACTCATATCCACAATAGTTCAAGTCATATCCTAAAATTTCATTTTATAAACTAAAATTTCGATACATAAACTAAAAGTCCAACTCATATCCTAAAGGTTCAATTCATATCCTAAAGGTTCAACTCATATCCACAAAAGTTCAATTCATATCCCAAAATTTTAATTTATAAACTAAACTTCCAATACATAAACCAAAAATTTCAATTCATATCTTAAAAGTTCAATTCATATCCTAAAGGTTCAACTCATATCCACAAAAGTTCAAGTCATATCCTAAAATTTTAATTTATAAACTAAAATTCTAATATATAATCCTAAAGGTGCAACTCTTACGGTTTCTTCTCTTCAAACAATTTCTTCCCCAAATTAGTAGGTAAAACTAAATATTTTGGACTAAACGTATTAATAAGAACCCTAAAAAATGTAAATAATATATAACTTTGAACTCTTATATGGTTTAGCTAACTTTGAACCCTAACATGGAGAAATTAAACCCTAATATGGAGAAATTAACTTTGAACCCTAAAATGGTTGAACAAATAATATATAACTTTGAACCCTAACATGGATAAATTAAACAAAATCACTGTATTTCGAAAAAAAACAAAGAAAGGAGAAAGAAACCTACCTTGGGAATGGAGGTCGCCGGCGGTGGAGCTGCTACTGTCGGTGGTCGTCGATGGCGTGGGTGGCGCCGCTGCTGCTGGGAGTCGGGGGGGTTGAGTGTGAGAGAGAAAAGAGAGAATTTGGGGAATTTTTTTGAAAGAATGGGAGAGGAAACCCGATTTTGACACTGGAATTAAAAATAGCGACCAACTTTGGTTGCCATTTTGGTAGCAAAATAAATTTTGACTTTTTGATCAAAATAGCGACCAAAGTTAGTCGCTATTTCTAAAAAAAAATTAAATTACTTTTATTTCAATTTAAAATTATGTACATATGTAGTATAAATTTAGGATTTTAATTCAATTTAAGCTATATATATATATATATATATATATATATATATATATATATATATTGATATAAGTCAAGATGTTTTAATTTATTGTTAATATATATACATGCATATGAGTAGGTTATAAGTCGATGAATCAATTTACAAGTGTATCAATACCTAAAAGAACTCGTCCCTATGTTCCGAGCGCTTCATGTTCTTATATATATATATATATATATATATATACACACACACACACACTATATACTATATTATACTATATATATCGAATATAGCTTTTATACATATGTATATATAGCGCTTATATATATATATATATATATATGCATATGAGTAGGTTATAAGTCAATGAATCAATTTACAAGTGTATCAATACCTAAAAGAACCCGTCCCTGTGTTACGAGCGTTTCATGTTCTTATATATATATATATATATATATATATATACTATATTATACTATATATATCGAATATACCTTGATATATAATTGTCACGACCCAAAATCCCAACCCGGTCGTGATGGCACCTCTCGTGAGGACAAGGCCAGCCAATCAACAAAACAGTACATCTCTTTATAATTACTTAGCAGGAATAAGTCTAAATCATGGGCAATATAATCTTAAATGCGAAATAAACGTGATAGAACAAGGAAAACTCTCCCAACTCAGCCCGAAATCGGGGTGTCACAAGTCATGAGCTACTACAGAGTTTACTACTATTTTACAAAGTCTGGAATTGTCATAAATAACAAAGATAAGGGAGAAAACGGGGCTGCGGACGTCAACAGCTACCTCGTTACTCCTAGTCACCGCCTGGTCTGGAAAGAATCAGCGCTCAGGAGCGAACTCAGCTCTGCCTGTATCTGCACACATGGTGCAGGGAGTAATGTGAGTACTCCGACCCAGTGAGTAATAAAAATAAATAACGACTGAAAACATGAAATCTCATAACGGCACAATATAGCGCTATCCCAAGCAGTAAAATCAGTTATACAGTAAAATAGTGAGTATCAGATAATTCTTCTTTTAAAACAGTAAAGACAAATAATTTCCACAGTAAGGATAAATCAAAAGCTTGCCCCTCGGGCTCAATATGTAAATCTCAGTATAGTATCAGCCCCTCGGGCTCACTCCCAACTCACCAGCACACAACATCAGCCCCTCGGGCTCACTCCCAACTCACCACACACAAGCAACGGCCTCTCGGGCCCACTCCCAACTCACCTGGGTACCCTGCGCTCACTGGGGGTGTGTACAGACTCCGGAGGGGCTCCTACAGCCCAAGCGCAATATCAATAGGCCTGAAAGCCTTCACACATCACACACGAGGCCTGAAAGCCTCCTCATATAACACTCGAGGCCTGAAAGCCTCCTCACATCACTCAACATATCCTCACGTATGGCCCTCGGCCTCAATCAGTCCAGAAAATAATCATAAGCCTCTTGGGCATCAGTAAAACAATAGTGCTCAGCTCAACAGCATTATAAATATCATTAAATCTCGAGTTGAGTATAAATGTAGCTTGAGTTCACAAAATAATATAATTCAATTGGACTGAGTTCAAATAATATTTCAATTCGTGAGGAAAATAGTGATGTAAATTCACAAAAGATTTCAGATAATTGGCACGAAGCCCAAATATGGCAATAAGCCCAATCATAGTGAAAAACAATAAATCTTTATCAATTACGTGATAAAAATATCAACTGGGATGGACCAAGTCACAATCCCCAATAGTAAATGACCCCGCGCTCGTCATACAACGCGTGTCTCATCTCAACATAGCAGTATGTTGTGCATTCCGGGGTTTCAAACCCTCAGTGCATCATTTAAAATTATTACTCACCTCAAGACGGTCCAACGTCTACTCCGCTATGCCCTTGCCTCTCGAATTTACCTCTTCGCACGTCGAATCTGGTCAAAACCACAACGAATATATTACAATAGGCTAAAGGAATATAACCCAATCGAAAAGACTCGAAAAATATCGAAATTCACGAAATTCGCAAAACCCGAGCCCCGGGCTCATTTCTCGAAAAATTACGAAAGTCACATCACCGGATTCCTCGTCTCTCCACGAGTCCGTAAATATAAAATTTACCAAAATCGGAGTTCAAATGACCCCTCAAATCTTCAAATCTTATTTTCAAATCCTTAGGCAAAAATCTTCCAAAAATGACCCGTTGGGCATCCGAAACACACCCGAGGCCCCCTGGACCCCGACCAATAATACCAACCAGTCCCAAAATACATTACGGACTTGCTCGAGGCCTCAAATCACATCAAACAACGCTAAAATCATGAATCAATCTCCAATCCAAGTTTTATGAACTTTAGAATTTCCAACTTCTATTTCCGATGCCGAAACTTATCAAATCACGTCCGATTGACTTCAAATTTTGCACACAAGTCCAAAATGACATAACAAAGCTATATAAATTCTCGCAATTCCATTCCGATCTTCGGATCAAAATTTCACCTATCAACCGGAAATCACCAAAACACTAACTTCGCCAAAATGAGCTAATTTCTTCACCGGATCTCCAAAATTAATTCCGATTGCACTCCTAGGCCTTAAATCATCCCCCGAAACTAACTGAATCATCGGAATTCAATTCCGAGCCCTCTAACTTGCAAGTCAACGTCCGGTTGACTTTTCCAAACTAATTCTTCCTTAAAGAGACTAATTGTCCCATTTCATACCAAACTCGATCCGAATTGATTCAAATTCACCAAGTACACATATTGAAACATGAATAAGCATTTAACGGGGAATACGGGACGAAAATACAGGAAACGACGGTTCGGGTCGTTACAATAATACACTTAATATATATACTATACTATACTATACTATGCACTAAGTATTAGTGCATTAGCTAATATTATATCGAATATAGCTATATATATAAATATAGTATATAAGCTATATATATATATATATATACATACATACATACATATATTAATTGATATAAGTCGAGACGTTTTCATTTATTGTTAATATATATACATGGATATGAGTAGGTTATAAGTCGATGAATCAATTTACAAGTGTATCAATACCTAAAAGAACCCGTCCCTGTGTTCCGAGCGCTTCATATTCTTATATATACATACCTAATATTATATCGAATATAGCTTTTATATTTATATATATTAATTTATATAAGTCGAAACGTTTTAATACCTAAAAGAACCCGTCCATGTATATATTGGAGTATATAGTGTATATATATATATATATATACACCATTATTTCCAGGATCAGGGTAGGCGGGCGGTAGTCCACACGGCCATCCAGATCTAGCCGATTCAGTACCTTTGAAGGTTGGTGGTAGTCCGCACAACCAATAAAGATTCAAAATATACGGGAATTCTATTATAGTTTAATGACTGTATGGAAGGATCTATCTTTTTACCCAAGCAAGGGGCATGTCTAGGTCCGATACATACTCTTATTGAGCCCATGTGTCTAGCATTTCTAACTGTGAAAGGGATAGCCTTTTTGACAACTTCGGCGGGCTTTAATGTCACAACTGGCTAGACGTAGCCACTAAGGCAAAGCCAATAAGAGTAGTACCAGAGTCGACTGTACCACCATCTTGGAACCAAGCCAAGAAACTATATTAAAATTTCTTTATATTTTGAAAGAGTCTGGATTCTTCATGGTTAATATGCAAGAGAAATTAGTTCTTCAACATAGATATGAATCCGTTTAGCCGGACATAGTCACGGCTGGGGAGAGAAACTAAGTATATAAAATACTATATAATAAAATAAAATAAATACCTTTAGGCCGGGAAGCAAGGCCCTGAAGATGAACTGAACTTCAAAACTTCTATTAATCTTCAACTTGATTTACAAAACTAATAAGCTAAAAACTTTACAAGGAGAGAGTTTAGAGAGAGAGATTAGAGAGAGAGAGGGGATTCTCACGACTTGCCTCTTCAAATGAAGAGGTCCTCTATTTAAAGAAGAGAAAAAAAACATAAAGAATCTTTAAATAGTAGATTGGGTCCCACATCTGGGTCCCTTATACAGTGTTTCTACTGTTAGGAACAATGTATCTACTGTTGTGTGGGGTCTTCGGCTGCTTTTAGTCAAAGTCCTCTTCTGTCTAAATCGTTCATTTGTTGGAGGAATTTTTCCACCTTTTCTTCTCTTTGTCAGATAATATTATTACTGGTTGAATTGGCTGTGAATCTTCTTCCGCGATATCATCGCCACTTGTTTCACTGTGCATTGATGCGTCTGATCTTTCACATTGATTCAAGTTTGAAGTAAATTTCTTTTTACTTCTTCCAGATATTTATTTACTAATTCGGTTTTATCTCCGTCTTGAACCGAAATTCTTCGAGCAATATGTTTGACGGAGCTGTCATCAAATATTTCTTTCTGTGGAGTGGACAAGTATACTTGGATTTGTGTTTTAATAGAATTCAATAATTCTTGTCCATATAATGTTTTTGTTTTGGGATCATTCTTCATCAATTTGTCCCAAAAATTGTTGTAAAATACCCTATATAAGCAAGGGATTTGTTCCTCCGTAAAACCTAATTCAGGAGTCCATTTATGAATCCATGGGATAGAGAATTCAATAAAGAAGCAAATTTGATCAATTGTCTCTAGGTAGCAGATATGATCGCGTGATATAACTCGGTTAGGAATGGTGAAACTTTTTCCCATTCTTTGTATAACTTAAGGAATGGTTCGGGCAGGATTTTCGTTGTGGGACCGTGGTATGACCACCAATTTAAAAACCAGTTAGGGATTGGTCCTGTAAATACCTTTGCACATACTTTAATAAACCAAGTATGTTTATGCCTCTCATTGTTATAATAAAGCATACATATATTAATTGATATAAGTCGAGACATTTTAATTTATTGTTAATATATATATATATATATAGGTTATAAGTCGATGAATCAAATTACAAGTGTATCAATACCTAAAAGAACCTATCCCTGTGTTCCGAGCGTTTCATGTTCTTATATATATATATATATATATATATAGACACACACACACACGCTTCATAGTACTGCTTAACTGCATATATAGCATGTTAGAGTATATTTTAGTCTATTCATCCTTTGTATTACAAAAGTTAGCGGGTTACATTTATATTATTTAGATAGTAAATACAAAAGTGATTTTTAATTTTGACCATTGTTGACTTGAAAAGAGACCAACTTTGGTCGCTAAATATACATAAATTTAAATTAGTTTTTAAATCAAATTTATTTATATTTTATATAATATTTAAAATAATAATATAATTGTTAAACGTTAGAACTCGGTCCCAGATTAGCGACCAAAGTTGGTCTCTATTTTCGTAAGCGACCAACTTTGGTCGCTAAATTTGAATTATATTTTTTTATATTTTATAAATTTTTTTAAATAAAAATATAATTATTAAAATTTTATAATTGGGTCCCATTTTAGCGACCAAAGTTGGTCGCTATCTGCTTACCCCTTAATTAGCGACCAACTTTGGTCACTAATTTAAGTTATATTTATTTATATTTTATAATTTTTTTAAAATAATATTATAATTATTATAATTATATAAGTGGGTCCCCCTGTAGCGACCAATGTTGGTCGCTAATCTCAGTATACCTTTGACCAAGCAAGTCTGACCAGTCCGGTCAATATTTTGACAAAATTAGCAACCAAGTAGCGACCAACCTTGGTCGCTAATGTATATCAAATAATTATTTTATTATTTTCGCCAATTTAGCGACCAACTTTGGTCGCTTTTCTTGACAGACCAACTTTGGTCGCTAAAGTTTGGTCGCTTTTTTCCGGAATTCTAGTAGTGTGTTACGATACAAAATTTCACCAAAGTCGTGATGACATTTAACCCAACCCGCTAGACAAACTAACAAGCATAATCCACAATTCGAAAGGTTAAAAAGCATCAATAAAATCTAAGCAGAAATAATAAGATAACACCAGACTAAACTACCAATATAAGTGTAAAAATAACCAAAACACCCATAAAAACTTGTTTCACGATGTCATGAGCTATTACAACTATGTCATAATACAACTGTGTGAGACCTAGTATATATACTGTCAGAATGAGAGACAAACAATAATAGAAAGTTAGAGGAAGATGACTCCAAGGCATTGCGGATCAATCAAGCAGCTCTTACCTTAAGTCTTCAAGCCAATGATCCTAAATGGTCTCCCAGATCCTGCTGGTACCAGGTCAGAACATACACAAAATTATACAGAAGCGTAACATAAGTACACCGATCCCGGTACTCAAAAAGCACCTTGACCAACCTCAACGAAATAGTGGCAAGAGTTTAATAAAAAGGATACTCACTTTACAAACCTATGCAGTCATATGCATAACATAGATAGAGTAGGAGCACAGAACACAACATAATAAAGTATGCACAGATATAGAAAATACGATATTTTATACTCTATCTTAATTAAACAAGTTCAATGCATGTATAGAATGTATTGAATCAACAAATATGGATTGTATGCACAAGTAAAGCATTTAAGAATGCATCAAGTAGTACAAAGGATCACTTAAAACAAATAAAGCTTTCACTTTTATGCTCAAACTCATCAAGTATCATAGTCAAACTTGCGCGTACGCTACCAAGAGAGATACATAGGAGGGGACCACTCATTATAGACGGATCCTTATCTACACGCAACATGAACATAAATTTATACGCCCGAACGTGTATAACTTGTCCTAATTGATACCTCAACAGGAACATGAGTCCACATGCGTTAATAGCTCAACAACTCAAACAATCTCAAATAAGAATTAAGATATATATATATATATATATATATATATATATATATATATATATATATATATTCATATAAGAAAATAGTGTATGACAAAATAGTTCGATTGTGTAAAATATTTACATGGAATTCATGTTAAACTAGCATGTGAAGAATGCATATAATATTGCACTATCATAAATAAGATTTTTAAGTAGTCATACAATAAGTAAAACATGCACCAAGTAAAGCATGTACAAGGCATGAAGAATATGCTAAGCCAAACATGGATAAACACTGGTTTCTGTATATATTATCGTTCGATCAATATGAGTTGTCCCAGCTCCTCGACCGTTGACTTCGTTGCATCAGAATCATTAGGAGTATGAAGGTTCGAGGTATCATATAATCTTCATCCTCAAAGATCTCTTGCTCCTCTGATAGGGCCGAGGCTGGTGCCTGTGGTTGCTATTTGACTTCTTGTTTTCCATTTGACTCCGATCCTTTTATTGACGAAAGTGCCGATACTGGTACTACTTCGTCGATTGAAAATATCTCTTTGGCGGCGGGTTGTTCGTCGTACACCGTTTTGATTCCTTTCGATGTTGGAAATTTCAAGACTTGATGAAGCATCAAAGGTACTGCCCTCAAATTATGAATCCAAGGTCTTCCAAGCAGCGCGTTGTATCTCATATCACCTTCGAATTCATGGAACTTTGTTTCTTGGATAGTCCCAACCACGTTTACTGGCAAAATGATTTCCCCTTTGGTGGTTTTACTTGTCATGTTGAAGTTGTTGAGTACTTGAGCTGTAGGCACGATTTGATCCTGGAGGCCGAGTTACTCTACGACCCTCGATAAAATGATGTTTGCCGAGCTACCTGGATCAATCAACACACACTTAACTTGAATTTTATTCATAAGGATAGATATTACCAGTGCGTTGTTGTGAGGTTGTTTGATCCCCTCTACATCCTCGTCGTTGAAAGACAAGGTTTCCTCTGGTAAATTGTCTCGGGTACGCTTCTCCCTTGTGATTGTCACTTTGGTGCATTTAAATATCGGGCCTTGGGGAATATCGACCCCACCAACAATCATATGACTCACGTGTTGCGGTTCCTCCTATTCGTTTTTCCTGTTTGCATCCCTGTCTCTGAAGTGATTTTTAGCTCGATCACTCAAGAACTCTCGAAGGTGACCCTCGTTGAATAAATGAGCTACCTCCTCCCTTAACTGTATGCAGTCTTCAGTTTTGTGACCATGGGTTCCATGATGTAACGACCCGACCGGTCGTTTTGAGCTTTTGTACTTTGATCGCCAGTTCTCGGGTATGACTTGCCCCGTATGATGTATTATGACTGATGTAAATCGTTGATTTTGGTTTTCACGAAAATCGGTATGAATTCGAAAGAACAGTCTCAGTTGAAACCTTTGAATTTGAAAGGTTTGACCAAGAGTTGACTTATTTGTATATGAGCTCGGATCGGAATTTTTATGATTTGGTTAGCTTTGTTGGGTGATTTATGACTTAGGAGTGTGATCGAAATTGGTTTTGGAGGTCCGAAGTAGAAATAGGCTTGAATTGGCGAAGTTAGTATTTTGACAATTTCTGGTTGATAGGTGAGATTTTGATCCGAGGGTCCAAATGGAATTCCGAGAGTTGTTGTAGCTTCGTTATGTTATTTTTGATGTGTGTGCAAAATTTCAGGTTATTCGGACGTGGTTTGGTTGGGTTTTTTATCGAAAGCGTATTTTAGAAGTTTTTAGAAAACATAGGCTTGGATTCGATGTGAATTGATGGATTTGATGTTGTTTGAAGTGTTTTGATGATTGGAACAAGTTAGAATAATATATTGGGTCATGTTCGTGCTTTTGGTTGAGGCCCCGGGGGCCTCGGGGTGATTTCAGATGGTTGGCGGGGAAATTGGAGTTTGTGTTGCAGCTTTAGATTTGCTTCTTCTGGCATTTCCGCATCTGTGGTTTGTGGACCGCATATGCGGGTGTATCATCGCAGAAGCGAAAATGAGTCAAGCGAGTTGGACCGCAGAAGCGGCTAAAGGGATCGCATCTGCGGAAATGCAGATGCGGAAGTGGTTCGCAGATGCGGCTTAGGCCGGTTTAATGAACTCCGTAGAAGCGGATGTGTTGACCGCATATGCTGTACCGCAAAAGCGAATTTTGGACCGCAAATGCGGTCATGTCTGGGCAAAATGTATACATGTCTTCCTTCGCGACTTTTGAAGGTTTTAACCATTTTTGCACTCAGAATTGGGAGCTTTGGGCGATTTTGAAGAGAGGAATCAAAGAGACTTCGTTGAGGTAAGGATTTTGGACTTAAAACACATTCATATAGTAGAATTTCATGAATTTAGGGATGTAACTATTGGGTTTAAAGAGCTAAAAATGGAGGATTAGGGCTTGAGTTTAAGAGGCCTTTAATGGAGGATTTGAGGGGTCATTTGAACTCCGATTTTGATGTTGTTGATATGTATAAACTCATGGAAGGATAAGGAACCCGTTGATGTAAAAATTTCTGAGTTTCGAAAAGTGGGCCCGGGGCTCGGGTTTTTGGTAATTTTGGGATTTGTGCCCGTTATTGATTGTTTTCGCTTGGGCTTTGTTCCCTTAGCATATTGTGATGCATTCGTTCTGATTTTGGATAGATTCGATGCGTGTGGAGGCCGATTTGAGGGGAAAAGGCGTCGCGAGCTAGAGATTTCGCCGGTTTGAGGTGAGTAATGATTGTAAATGATATCTTGAGGGTTTGAAACCCTGGATTCGCACATTGTAGTGCTATATTGAGGTGAGACACGCGCTTGATGATGAGCGTGGGATCTCTTACTGTAGAGGATTGTGACTTGGTCCGTCCCGATTGACGCTTTTACCGCGTATTTGATTGAAACTTATTTGTTATCATCATTATTTGGACTGATTGCCATATTTGGGCGTCGAGCCAACTATTTGAACCCTCCGAGGATTTTTATCACTATTTCCTCACTATTTTAACCTACTACTTGAACTCAGTCGTATTGTTTTCCACTGTTGTACAACTCAGCCACTTTTACTTAGTTTTGAAACTAAAATGATATATTAAATGATGTTTTGAGGTTGAGAACTACTATTTTTACTAACGCCTGAGGGGCTTATGTGATTTCTAGACTGAGTATGGCCGAGGGTCAGATGTGAGGATACTATGGGATCGGGCTGTACGCCGCAGTAGTGTTATACTAATATTGATATGAGGTAGAAGGCCTAGATTTAATGCCACGAGATGGCCTGATATTGCGCTTGGGCCGTAAGAGGACCCTCCCGGAGTCTGCACACCCCCAGTGAGCGCCTTCGACGAGATATATGGATCGGGTTGCACGCTGCAGCGGTGTTGGTACTGTTCTACGTGTTTACTTTACTTCATCTATCTGCCATTATCTGTTGTTTGTGCTACTTTATGTGATATTTATCTGATCGCCTAGCATTTATCTGTTAATTGAGTGTTGTGCTCGAGGGGCGGATTTTCATGCTTATCTGCACTATTTGTTTGCATGCATTTACGTAATAGTTGAAAAAGTCATTTTTAAAAAGAGGTTTAAACTGAGCTACGATGTTTTTTTTCCAAGGATTTCACAGTTTCACTGCTTTTATTCAAAGGGTTTTAGAATGCTCTATACAGCATGTTGATGCATTTTTGTGATTTCTTATTGCTTAGTTATTATTTACCTTTATTACTCACTGAGTTGGAGTACTCACTTTACTCCCTGCACCTCGTGTGCAGATGCAAGTATTTGTTCACCCGGTAGCGGGTTTTGAGCTGGTCGGAGGCTAAGTTATCGGAGCTTAGTGAGGTGACTGCCAGTGTTCGCAACACTGCATCTCTTCCTTTTGTTTATCAGTTCTATGTTATATGTTTCAGACCTTGCAGTTGTATTTATACTCTAATAGATGCTCGTGACTTGTGACACCCGGGTTTGGGCTATGTCGGGTTGTACTTTCGCTAATTATTATCATTTAATCACATTTAAACTGCTTATGAACTATTTAACCGCTTTAAATAGGATGTATTGGGTTTAGTTGGCTGGCCGTGTCTTCACGAGAGGCGCCATCACGACCGGATCGGGGATTGGGTCGTGACAAGTTGGTATCAGAGCCTAGGTTACATAGGTCTCACGAGTCATGAGCAAATTTAGTAGAGTCTCGTGGATCGGTACAAAGACGTCTGTATTTATCCTCGAGAGGCTGCAGAACCTTTAGGAAAAGCTTCACATTCTTGAATTCTTATCCTTGAGCGCTCAGTATCAGACGTGCCTTGATGGCTTGTGATCCCCTGATCGAGAGGCGAGATGTGATCTCTGTGAGTTTGATGTTAGGCCAGTCTAGAGAACTTGAGGCCGGATCTTTGCCTGTGGATTAAGCACCGAGGTGCTGATTGTGTGAGCAAGTGTGTTGCACTTATATATTTAGTATTGCCCCTATTAGTGGAAATGACGGCTAGATAACTGTATGGTGAGTATGTTAGTACTGCGAGATGTATCTATGCAACTTGGAAGTAACGAGAAGGCCGGCTGGAGGATAAAAGAACTATTAGGTTCTTGAATTCCATCTTGATTCGAAGTATAGCCCTGTGTTATAGGCGTGTGAAGGATTTTTTCATGTTTTCCAGTTGAGAGTGAAGTAAATTTTATGTTGCGGTACGAGTTCAGACTTAGGAAGACCAAGCAACTATGTAATGTGTATGACGGTGGAAGGTATACAGAAATGTTAGATTGAGGCGAAGCAGGTGGGTTATCTCCTGCGGAGTGTTCTGAAGTGGTGTGATCCTTATGTATATGTTAAAAGATCTCATGTGTAAGTGAAAAGTGCGTGTTGAAATTTGAAATTTCGGGTCGCTTAAGAGAGTGGGCTTAACTGTTGCGGGGATGAATACGAGATTTGCAGAAGATTTAAAATACTAGATGATCTGTGTTTTCACAAGCTTACAAAAGGATTTGAGCTTAATCTCACTATGGTAATGTGGCATCAATAGAGTATAAGTGTTATGAGTTATCGAGTGTATTTTGAACTATGGCACCGAACCAAGTGGGGGAGTCTGCTATGAGTAGTTGGTTGCACGGTTAGGCGCTATGTTGGTTCCAGTTTGAGGCGTACGGGCGAATCAATTATGGCTTGCGGAAATTGAGACCGAGGATGACTCGAGTAGAGGAAATTTTTTGACAAAGGTTATATTATGCTTCATAGAGTAAGAAAAATCACGGGATGTCTTAAGTTGTTGCTGGTAAGGAATGCTCGGTGTATAGAGCAGGAAGTTGCCTGGCTGTGTTGGGATGGGGATTTCATTCTGCGATGTCAGAGTGCTAATGAGGCATGGGTGGTTCTGTTCGTTTGATCAAGCTAATTGCAGTTTGAAGAGAGTGAATGATTCTCGAGAATGGTTCTAATGTGTTCGAGGTTCTACATGTAACAATTGGGTATATTAAAGTTGTATATGGGGATAGAAACTGTGTTTTCATTGGAAGAGGTCAAGACTTGTGATATTTCTATATTGAATATAGGACTCTATGTATCAGTATCAGGAAAGCAAAGGTAACGGATTTAGATTCGCAAGAAGTTCCTCAGAGTAAAGTGTTCTAGAATGTGGTGTTTCTAGGAGTAATTGAGTGAGTATTTAGTGGCTTATAGGTCTTAGATAGTGTGGTCTTGTGCTTGGGCCTCGTGTGGTGAGTCTGGGTTGAGGAATTGTGGTACTACAACAAGAGAGAATATCAAGTTGAAAATGAATCAGAAGGAAATTTAGATAGATGGAATAGTTTGATAGTAGACCGAATCGGTATGGTAAGGATATGATTAATTCCTTGTGTGTGTTCGAGGTAATGAGTTCTTTCAGGTATTTTGCGGCGATGCTCTTAGGTTTTGATGGCTTGCTTTGCTTGATCGAGTTAGAAGGATTCAGTCCTGACATGTCTGATTTGTGCAAAGGGAACTCGGAGAGTTCTTGATGGTTTTTACCACGGTTTGGAGATGTATATTTTCTATGGGCATGCGGAACATGGGATGTATAGTGATTTTTCTTCTAGATTAGGACCAATGGAAAGTTCTTGACCAATTGAGTACGTAGGTGTTTGTGTCTCGGAAGGAAGGTGAAGTTCTCATGTTATCCTGAGATGGTATGGTATATGCGGTGGGTTGTGGAAGTTTGACAATTGCGTGTGGAAGGTTACGGTTCAGTTCTGAACGGAAAGTCATGAATTCTTAGGCAGCACGGGCAGTTTCAGATGATTAAGGAAGAGGTAGTGCTAATTGGGGTGATTTGACGAGGGTATGTGTTTTAGAAAAGACAATGTGATTAAGTTGATGGTACTTCGGTAGTATTGCGGTACTTTCTTGTTAGCTCAACTGGTGAACAGGGAAATTTTTGAGTATCTATCGTGGAATGATTGGGTATTTGAGGCGTAACATGTATTCGGACGGCGAAATTGGGATCGGATGTGGTGATTCATGGGCCGTGTGGATTTGGAGACAAAAGTTCTCATATTCAGGCTATGTTGTGGTTGTGGATCATGTGTATCGGCACTATTTAGCGACTATCGAGATTTGGAGACTCGAGTGGATTTTTCTTTGTTGGTATGTTAGATGTTGGATGTGATGTTGAAGTTCAGACTGGTCGTCTCAGTGTTGGGTTATTCTGGACTATTATGCTATAGGCTATGCCGGAAATGCCACGGGTTGAGTGGCGAGGGGCGGCAAATTATGTTCTAGTAGGGTGGTTTATATTTCAAAGACCCAGCGAAGGGCTGGGAAGGATTGCCTTTCTTAATTGAGCCTTCGTGATGAATGTCAGTGTAGAGGATTCTACCACCGATTCAGTTCCGATATTGAGGAACTCTCCGGATATGTTCCTTGTGGTCGGGCATGTCGCCGGGCAGGGTTGTTGATTTCGGTATTGATTTGGCGCAGAGCACCGTATCTTATGGCTCCGACAGGAGTTATAGTAGTGGAAGGAGCATCTTCGGGCTTCTTTGATAAGGAGTTCGTTGGCAGGCCAATGTGGATGCGTGTTCTAGCTGAGTCGACTTAGTTGGCCCCAAGCTATATTGTTGAGGGACAGGTTGATTCGACCGTTATTGAGCTTACTAGTGATCTGGGAGATCTATGAGTTGTCTTTCTGTGTTGCGAAACGTTATGATTTGTTGGTTATGGGCACATATGGTGCGGTTCTATTGGGATTCATAATGGAAGTCGAGCCGGAAAAGTAATTGGGTGTTGCTTAGTGGATGGCGTATCGGTTACGTCGTATTGGGTCTGCGTGGTATGTGTTCCTTGTTTCACCGTGGGTGCAGTGATTTGCTTTGGTTCTAAGTGTCAAATTGTGCGTGGTTGTCAATTTCGAGCATAGTGACTTGAGGTGTTTCATGTGGAACAATGTTTGGATAGAATCGCGCATTTTTGCAGCGAAACTAGGAGGAGATATGACCTTGCGAGTTAGATTCGGGTGTTCTGTTACTATGATGTGAGACGGGTCCTCAGTCTTGTGTTGTGATGGTACGGGTGAGCTTGAGGTACAGCTCCTTCATTGAGTCATTTTCATGATTGAGTATGTTAGGACCGCTGCTTATTGGCGCGCGTATTATGCCTGTTATGGCTTAGGCCTCTATTGATGCGTCATGTCACTAGAGTGATGTGTTGGATTAGAGGAGATTGTTGGAATCATTAATGAATACGAACGAATTTGATTTCAGCACTTTGGGAGGATAATGTCGAGGTTCGGCTCGGAAATTTGCTATGGTATTTGCCAAAGTAGAAGTGGTTACATGAATAGTTGATCTCAGAAATGGTTATGGTTCAGTATGTATTTCATTTATCGTTTGCAGTATATGAAAGTGTTAGAATGAGACTTTAGTTGATAAGAGGTTTTCTACCAGTATTCGGTTGTTGTGGGCAGCTGTTGTGAATAGAAGTTATCACTACGAGTGTTTGAGATATGTGGTATATTATGGGATTGTTCCCAAGGTTGCAGTCATGGGTTATTACAGCTGGTTCGGGTCTATTCAGAGTATAGGTGTGAGGTTTTGATCGTATTGATGGTTTCGGAAGTGGAAATGTGGTTCTATGGCTTATGGGCCAGATTGGATTGTGCTATTTAAGTTGCAATGTGTTATCGGTCCTATATGAGATAGGGTGACGTGGGATCACCCCCAGGTATATGCATAGTAAAATTATTCAGCTACGGGTTGGCTTTTAGAACAACTCTGGGTATGTTCGAGGACGAACGTGTGTTTAAGTGGGGGAGGATGTAACGACCCGACCGGTCGTTTCGAGCTTTTGCACTTTGATCGTCAGTTATCGGGCATGACTTGCCCCGTATGATGTATTATGACTGATGTGAATCGTTGATTTTGGTTTTCACGGAAATCGGTATGAATTCGAAATAACAGTCTCAGTGGAAAGCTTTGAATTTGAAAGGTTTGACCAAGAGTTGACTTATTTGTATATGAGCTCAGATCGGAATTTTTATGATTTGGTTATCTTTGTTGGGTGATTTATGACTTAGGAGTGTGATCGGAATTGGTTTTGGAGGTCCGGAGTAGAAATAGGTTTGAATTGGCGAAGTTAGTATTTTGGCGATTTCTGATTGATAGGTGAGATTTTGATCCGAGGGTCGGAATGAAATTACGAGAGTTGTTGTAGCTTCGTTATGTCATTTGTGATGTGTGTGAAAAATTTCAGGTCATTCGGACATGGTTTGGTTGAGTTTTTGATCGAAAGCGTATTTCAGAAGTTTTTAGAAAACTTAGGCTTGAATTCGATGTGAATTGATGGATTTGATGTTGTTTGAAGTGTTTTGATGATTGGAACAAGTTTGAATAAGGTATTGGGTCATGTTTGGGCTTTTGGTTGAGGCCCCGGGGGCCTTGGGGTGATTTCAGATGGTTGGCGGGGAAATTGGAGTTTGTGTTGCAGCTTTAGATTTGCTGATTCTGGTATTTCTGCATCTGCGGTTTGTGGACCGCAGATGCGGCGCCGCAGATGCGGGTGTATCATCGCAGAAGCAAAAATGGGTCAGGCGAGCTGGACCGTAGAAGCGGCTAAAGGGATCGCATCTGCGGAAGTGGTTCGCAGATGCGGCTTAGGCCGGTTTAATGAACTCCGCAAAAGCGAATGTGTTGACAACATATGCGGTACCGTAAAAGCAGATTTTGGACCGCAAATGCGGTCATGTCTGGGCAGAATGTATATATGTCTTCATTCGCGATTTTTGAAATGTTTAACGATTTTTGCACTCGGAATTGGGAGCTTTGGGCGATTTTGAAGAGAGGAATCAAATAGACTTCGTTGAGGTAAGGTTTTTGGACTTAAAACACATTCATATAGTAGAATTTCATGAATTTAGGGTTGTAACTAATGGGTTTAAAGGGCTAAAAATGGAGGATTAGGGCTTGAGTTTAAGAGGCCTTTAATAGAGGATTTTAGGGGTCATTTAAACTCCGAATTTTGATGTTGTTGATATGTATAAACTCGTGGAAGGATAAGGAACCCGTTGATGTAAAAAAATTTGAGTTTCGAGAAGTGGGCCCGGGGCTCGGGTTTTTGGTAATTTCGGGATTTGTGCCTGTTATTGATTGTTTTCGCTTGGGCTTTGTTTCCTTAGCATATTGTGATGCATTCATTCTGATTTTGGATAGATTCGACGCACGTGGAGGCCGATTTGAGGGGCAAAGGCGTTGCGAGCTAGAGATTTCGCTGGTTCGAGGTGAGTAATGATTGTAAATGTTATCCTGAGGGTTTGAAACCCCAGATTCGCACATCATAGTGCTATATTGAGGTGAGACACGCTCTTGATGATGAGCATGGGGTCGCTTACTATAGGGGATTGTGACTTGGTCCATCCCGATTGACGCTTTTACCGCGTATTTGATTGAAACTTATTTTTTATCATCATTATTTGGACTGATTTCCATATTTAGGCTTCGAGCCAACTATTTGAACCCTCCGGGGATTTTTATCGCTATTTCCTCACTGTTTTAACCTACTACTTGAACTCAGTCGTATTGTTTTCCACTGTTGTACAACTCAGCCACTTTTACTTAGTTTTGAAACTAAAATGATATATTAAATGATGTTTTGAGGCTGAGAACTACTGTTTTTACTAACGCCTGAGGGGCTTATGTGATTTCTAGACTGAGTATGGCCGAGGGTCAGATGTGAGGATACTATGGGATCGGGCTGTGCGCCGCAGTAGTGTTATACTAATATTGATATGAGGCAGAAGGCCTAGATTTAATGCCACGAGATGGCCTGATATTGCGCTTGGGCCGTAAGAGGACCCTCCCGGATTCTGCACACCCCCAGTGAGCGCCTTCGACGAGATATATGGATCGGGATGCACGCCGCAGCGGTGTTGGTACTGCTCTACGTGTTTACTTTACTTCATCTGTCTGCCATTATCTGTTGTTTGTGCTACTTCATGTGATATCTATCTGATCGCCTAGCATTTATTTGTTAATTGAGTGTTGTGCCCGAGGGGCGGATTTTCGTGCTTATCTGCACTATTTGTTTGCATTCGTTTGCGTAATAGTTGAAAAGTCATTTTTAAAAAGAGGTTAAAACTGAGCTAAGATGATTTTTTCCAAGGATTTCACAGTTTCACTGCTTTTATTCAAAGGGTTTTAGACTGCTCTATACAGCATATTGATGCATTTTTCGTGATTTCTTACTACTCAGTTATTATTTACCTTTATTACTCACTGAGTTGGAGTACTCACTTTACTCCCTGCACCTCGTGTGCAGATGCAGGTATTTGTTCACCCGGTAGCGGGTTTTGAGCTGGTCGGAGGCTAAGTTATCGGAGCTTAGTGAGGTGACTACCAGTGTTTGCAGCACCGCATCTCTTCCTTTTGTTTATCAGTCCTATTTTTTATGTTTCAGGACTTGCAGTTGAATTTAGACTCTAATAGATGCTCGTGACTTGTGACACCCGGGTTTGGGCTATGTCGGGTTGTACTTTCGCTAATTATTATCATTTAATCACATTTAAACTGCTTATGAACTATTTAACCACTTTAAATGGGATATATTGGGTTTAATTGGCTGGCCTTGTCTTCACGAGAGGCACCATCACGACCGGATCAGGGATTGGGTCGTGACAGTTCCAAGGTATTTGCATATTTGATTAGGGTTCCTTTGAGCCGGATCGGTCTATAGGGGTCTGGGCCACCAAGTATCCTTGATTCGTCCAATGGGTGATACAATACCCGATGCATCGATGCTGAAGTTGTATTCTGATAACCGTGGTGCTTCTTTGGGCTCGACATGCTTATCGAAGCCATTCTTACTCATGAGCCCTCGGGAGCTTTGTCCTCGATCATTCCTTCGATCATTCCGAACGAGATTATGTTATTGCCCGTTATTTCTACGATCTGCGTCGTATGGTTGGTAGCGATCTCTGTTTGATCGGGGCTCTCTGTCGATGTCTCTTTGAATTCTGCCTTCAAATCTATTTAGGTAAACGGAACCGGAAGGGGCTCCTAACTGATCATCCTCAACTCTAATCTTTGACTGGTATCGATTATGTACATCGGCCCAGGTCACAACTGATATTCAATCAAATTCTTTTTTAGTTGTCATGATGCTATCGAACTTCGCTCGTTCAAACCTTGGGTGAAGGCTTGGACATCCCAATCATCAGTGACTGGGGGTAGGTCCATGCGTTCCATCTAGAACCGAGATACGAATTCCCTTAGCATTTCATTGTCCTTTTGTCTCACTTTGAAGAGGTTTGACTTCCTAGTCGCGACCTTTACTGCTCCGACGTGTGCCTTTACAAACGAATCAGCAAGCATGGCGAAGGAATCGATGGAATTGGGCGGCAAATTGTGGTACCATATCATTGACCCTTTCGATTTAGTTTCTCCACACTTCTTCAACAGAACAGATTCGATTTTATCATCTTCTAAGTTATTTCCTTTTATTGCGCATTGATAAGAAGTGACATGCTCATTAGGATCAGTGGTTCCATTGTACTTGAGAATTTCTAGCATGCGGAACTTCCTTGGAATGAGCTTCGGAGCCGCACTTTGTGGGAAATGCTTATGTACGAACTTCTTCGAATCTAAACCCTTTAGAATCGGGGGTGCCCCCGGTATTTGATCAACTCGTGAGTTGTATCTTTCTACCTTTTTATCATTAGCCTCAATTTTCTTTTCTCCCGATTCGATCCGTTTAGTGAGCTCCTCGAGCATCTTCATGATGATGGGGTCAGTTCTCGATCCATTATCGTTCGATTTTTCCGGTGTAGGTTCGACCATGTGAATTATTTCCTATGATGTATCGAGCTCAATTGTGCTTGGCGCTCGATTCTGATTTTGGAGCTGCACTATCGCAGATTGCTGAGCCTGAAACATTACAAATATAGTTCGAAGACTAATCCCGCCTTCTTCACCGCTCTGTGCGTTCTGGTCGGCCTCCCAAGAATCTCCGCGGACGCTATTTTCAGGGTCGGCGCCTAAATTTCCATGGATGGAAACACGAGAACTGACATCGACTAGATCCATGGCCTGTGGTCCGTCGGGATTAACTAGAGGTACTCCGTTTTTCGGGGCGTCTATGTTCTCGTTCTCGCCATGAAGACCGAGGCCAGTGTTTGTGTGAGTGGGCACTGCTTGAGAATTTGACATGTTGATTCCTGAAATCAAAGACACTTATGAGAACAAGCATAAAAGTTGTGTGTGCTATGAGGATTAATACTAGGCAATCACTATTATCCTTATCCCCATGGTGGGCGCCAAACTGTTTACCCTAAAAATTGAATAACAATTAAACTTATAATGTGGTTTTAAGAATATGTGATTTCACCTAATATTGATTAACAAATGCAAAGAGTAATGATAGAAATTAACAATAATATAAGGCAAACCAGTGTTTGAACAGAGCTTAGCCCTCGAGCTTGAATACTCTCGAGCTAGTTGTGTAAGAACAACGAAAATGCAGCAAACTGATAAACAAGAGAAGGTAAATTAAAGAGAGGATATTATATTGCTTTGATTTGCGTGAATGTAAGACATTTACAAGATTATTAGGACCCCCTTTATATAGTAGATGAACTCTATTTATGGTAAAATTCTAATTACGGAAGTAAATTCCATGATTAACTAGATAATCTCCCTTGATTTGATCTGTTCCGAGATTTACGCCATGATCTTCGGCCAATCACGGATATCTCGCCTTCCTGTTATTGCACTTTGCTCGAAGTCTGTCATATTTGGTCCCGATCGCTGCTGGCCTCGATCTCGACAGGTACCTCGATCCTTGGACTCGATACCTCTTCTTCGTGCTCTGGTCTGATCCATTACGAGACTAACCCTCGATGCAGTTCTATGGTATCGATCAAATAGCACAATCGGATAGGTCCGGTTTTAACCGTATACAAAAGCTATGCCTTGTACATCATTTGGAAAAATTCAAGATTTTGCCTGGTGCTCTAGCTGTTCCATGCACAGTAAATTTCCAGACCAAGAAAATTATAAATATAAAAAGGAAAAGTCAGGGAAGATTTGACATAACCGTTAGAACTTTTGAAGAACTATTTCTCCAAGTATCTCCCCAAACTTCTAAAGTAAGTTCCCTACAACCAAATTAAGCTTAACCATGATATTAACGCCATGATTGACAAGGATACACTTTTAAATTTTTAGATTTCAAGAAAAGTAACAAGAAGCTTGGACAAAGGTTTTAACTATGGTTCTCTCATAAGGTACGTTCTTAAACCTAGCTCGAATAGAATATCACAATGGATCTATAAACGACATTAGTAGATGAATCGTAGTACATAACTAGAACCTTATAACTCTAGAAAGATTGGAAAGAACTTAGGATTTTGTTAATGTGGTGATGGAATTCAATGTAGATTTCATGTGTTTGGCGATTTTTTTTTTGAATTGAAGCATATATCTTTCGAAAGGAAGAAATCAAGGTGAGCTAAAATAATGCTTTTACTAAAGTTGTCTTCTCGCATAATTCATGTTTTACAAAGTTTGTAAATTGCTTAGAATGTTAATATGCGTTCTGATTGGAGTGAGTGAGCTCACATTATTCACTATAATGCTAAAAAGATACTTAGGTATACCTTAAGTAATTTTTCAAGAATCATCAAATATTCTATAATTATGTCTCATGCATCTTTTTATATATTTTGAAGTATTATAAAATGCCTGGATTTTTTTCTTATGACTTATAGAACTGTTTCGTATGATAAATAAGAAGAACAAACGCAAACTTGAATTATTTGATTAAAGAAATTTTAGAACTATTTTGGGAGTTGCTAGATCTCTGAGAGAGGTACTAGTCTTAATGGCTTATGATGTCCCGATGTCACAACTTCTTTTTTACCCCTCCAAAAGATATGTACAAAATGCAACGTGTTATGGATTGTGGGTTAAAGAGTTTTTCCATTTTAAGTAACAAATTTGAAATAGGGATTATTTTATTTACAGAGTCGCCACTTGGAATTGATTTTTGCCGGTGTTCTAAGTCACCTTTTATTTGAATCCCTATTCAAAGGAAGGTTTGACTCTATTATTATTGGTCTGCAAAAACAAGTCCAGGTAAGGAATTCTGTTGACCGGGGAGAAGGTGTAAGGCATTCCCCGAGTCCCGTGGTTCTAGCACGGTCGCTTTATCGACTACATTTGGCTTGAATTAATTTTGAACAAACTGTGATTTATATTATTTTCATGTTTTACCTATCCGCTTTTATCTCTTGATTATTAGAAAAATTAAAGAATATTTTTGAATAAGAAGATGTCATAACCACACTGCACAAGCGAATGCGTGATCAACGAAATTTATTATTTAGTCATAACGGTGCTATGCAAGCGAATCCGCAGTCATGACAAACGATTATTAGCACGTTATTTACTTCTGGGAAAATTACTACATTCGAAGAAATTAGTTTTGAAAATTATTTTTAAAAAAAATCAACTATCGCGCTACGCAAGCGAATCCGCGATCTTAAAAAAAAAGATTAACTAAATTAAGAATTAACTAAAATTAATGGGCATGGTATGAGATTATTGAATTAATTTATCGAATGTTAAAACATCATGCTACACAAGTGATTCTGTGAGTTAAAGTGCGCCTACTAACTGCCTAGCGTTTAAATTAATTAAAAGGAAACGAGTTAATTAAAAATAGTAGAAAATCTGATATTATTATTTTTTTCTAGCTTTATAGTTGGGAAAAATTATGCAAATAAAAGTTGGACCAACTTAATCTATTTTAAAAGAAATGAGTCAACTTCTTGTTAAAAAAAAAATGGGCCAGCTTGTAAAGAGCTCTTGGGCTACAGGAATTTATTATTAAAATGGGCCGAGAAATGGATTTCAATTGGCCCAATGCTATATAGAAGAAAAAGAGTAATTTTGTTGTTTAAAAGTAAATGGGTCAGCTTTTATTTTTTTGTTTAAAAAGGCCCAAAGTTGATACAATCTTGGTTCTTTATTTAGTTTGCATTTAAGACCATTAACTACATAGTCACAACTGTATAAACGCACACTTTACGAAAATAGCCACTTTTGCAAATCTGGCAAAATGCCCAGATTAAAAAAAAAATTATCACAGCATTCCTAGAAGCATATGTTGGCAGTGAAATTTCAGCAATTAAAACGAACTCATGCTATGTGTTATACACCTAAAGTTATCTATGACATACTTGGCATTGTTACTCAGATACAATAGCTTGAAAACATGCTTAAAAATCCATAAATTACTTACATATCACATTCAAATACTTGCAACTCAATATTCAAGTATTATGAAGGACTATATTCACATTATCACATGCTTGATACATAACAGTAACATACAAGCTCTTTTGTTGTCAAATTATTCATCACATCAAACACATTTAAATGGTGCAGCATGTTCAAGTTGTTCCCATTGCTAAAAATACATACATTACGAGTCTTAAAAGATTACCTAGATTGCAAAAGAATAAACAGTAGTCCGCAACTAAAGCAGCATAAAAACAACAGCAAATCCGTGTTAAAACAGCCCGAAAACTTAGAGAGAGAACCCAGAAACGAACTCTAAAGAGGACTTATACTTTTCTAAAAGTTTGCACTCTAAGATTCACTCCCAAAGCTCACCATTTCACCTTATTTTTCATGTGTTCAACTGCTGATTTTGTTTTTGTTTTTGTGTGTTCAAAGCAATTATCAAAAGCTCCCCTCAAATGTGATGGAGTCCCCCCTATATATCAAAACAACCAGCTATTTCAAAAAATTAAAAATTAATCTTTTTGACAGATTTTTCTACAAAATCTTCTCTTAAATTCAAAAGGCTAGACTTTATGGTTCAAATCTTGTCAAGTATTTGTGAGCACGTGATTTTTCCCTATATGAATTACTCCCATAAATTCAAAACGAAATAATTTCTTTTCATTATTTGCAATTTTTGTGAATTTTGTGGCATTTTCTGATAATTGTTTTTATTTGTCTGTGCATTTTTATTTTTGTTTAATTAATGAAAAATACAAAAATATGCTGCATTTTCATTTAGGATCTAATTTTGCATTCTTGAATTAATTAGTAATTTAGTGTTTTATAAAAATGGAAAAATCACAAAAATAACTTATTTTTGCATTTTAAATTTTTAGTTTCAAATTTTGGTGGGTTTTCTTTAATTTGGTATTTAACTAGTTGTGGTAATCATTGTCTAGGGTTAATTAATTTAATTTGGTGGCATAATTTGATTTAGAGAGTAATTTAGGTGTTATTTTTAATTTTTCTCGAAAAAAAAAAGAAGAAGGGAAAAGAATTTTGGAAAATAAAAAGAAAAAGAGAAAATTTGATTTAAGGAGGATCAGATTTTTTGGGCCAAAATTAATTCATTTTTCCCCAGCCCAATTAAAATTCCCAAACACCTGCCCCATCTGAGCCCATACCCGTCCCTTGACCCGGTCCAGTTCCCCCCTACAAACCAAACGACGCCGTTTCATTATCCCTTGATCTGAGCCGTTGATCCCGGTAAATCCAACGGATCGAAACTAACCCCTCCCCCATATAAAACTGTCCGAACTCTACCCCCTCTCAAACTCATCTCTCTCAACCCCCTCTCTTCAGAGACGCCCAAACCCTAGAAGCTGCCCCCATTTTCCACCGCTCCCAGTCAGTGGCGCCGGCCCAAAACCAACCTAAAATAACACCCTACAACCCCTTTCACCCCCTCATTCCAAATCCTCACCCCGTTTCACTTGCCAAAATGTTCGAATTTTAGATCTAATGTTCGAGCCCTAGAGGCCAAAGCCAAATCTATACATGCAAGGCTATTTCTCCAGTTCTCATAAGTATTCAGGGCCGATTTTATCTCAAAATAACGATATTCGCTTATTCTTGACAAGGAACAAACGATTTACTTTATTTAGGGGTTTAAATCGAAACATCAGTCCCGAGTTCGAGCTTTGGTCGGTGAGTTTTTCCTTCTTTGTTCATTTTTGGCGTTATTTCAATTTTCGTTCCTCTTCATCTCTCCTTCTTCTTCTTTGGTCAATTCAACTGAAACTCGACCAATACTTTCTAGTCGAGAATAAATAATGTTCTTTTTGTTCCTTTTTAGTTTTATTTTCCAAATTCTTGTTCCCTGATTTTTCTTGCTATGTTTAGTCTTTCTTGGTAACAGCATGACTGAAGTTCTGATTTCGTCTCTCGTTTAGTCGCTTAGTTAATTTAATTAGGTTTATTTTGATAACTTAGTCAAATTTCTGCTTACTTGTGTTTAATAATCGTTCAATTAGTGTAAGTTTGGTTTCAAAATCATTTAAATGTCTGCCCTCGGTTTGTTGACTGATTTGATTTGGCTCATTTTGTTGTTTGGTCTTTGAAGCCAAATCAGAATTCCCCTCAAGGGGTTGATTTGGGCTATTGGGTCATCATTGAGCCCACGTTTGGCTTAACTACTGGGTCAAGTCAACCCATGACCCATATCTGTCTGATTCCAGGGGTAATAACATGGTGCTTAAGGGGTAAAATAGGAATTGTAGGTAAGGGAATCTGCAGTAACTGAATAGGGAAGCTTCTAGGAAGCTGGGGTGGGGGGCTATTTTGAATTTTGAAAATTAAACTAGGGGTACTTAAGCTAAAATGAAAATTGCAAAAGGGTGTAGGTGCAAATCTGATCCTCCTCTAGCTACCCTAAATGTCATGTCTATAAAGTCTCTCTAACTTGGCATTCAAGAAAAAACTTCAGGGATAAAAAAAAATTCAAAAACTTAAAACGGCTGCTTTCCAAGAAGAAATTCAAAAAATAGCTTATAATTTTGGAGGTGCTCTAGGCAACTACTGGAAATTTTTTAGGATTTTGGTTATTCTGAATAGTCCAGTTAAAATCACTGAAGCTGTGATAGTTTTTTTTCTGGGCTGAAAATGAGTTGAGTTTTGCGTATTTTTAAAGTTGGTTTGGACTTGTTGTTGAGAAATACTGTCTCATTGCCGATCTGAGCTGATTTCACTGTTCTATTGGCTCTACTGGTGTTGATTTCTGTTGCTCTTTGCTGATTCTTCACTTCTTTGTTTCTTTTTTCACTTCCAGGTATCATTTTGCACTTTGATTAATCTGTGAAGTGTGAATGCGCAATGGAACATGGACATATAATGGAAGATTTACGTTATTGGACTTTTGATCCCCTGTTATTTCATTTCATTCAATTGTTGTATTAGTTTAATGCTATGAGAATCTTATTAGTTTTCTCTGTAGTGTAAGATGTATAGTTGGTTTCCTGTTGGATTATGCTGAAGTTCCTGACTGTTGGATTCCGTAATAGTGGCATGTCAAGTTTTTTTGATTGCTTGTATTGAGGTTATAAGTCAAGGCTTAAAGCCCAGCATACTTGTTTATAATTTGGCATGGGAATTTGAATAGGATAAAAGGCTGAGTAATACTGCCTTGTATTGGAAAATGATTTTCTTAGGCATGTGATTTGATCTTGTACCCCTTTTAAAGCTTATTGGTTCACATGATATTTGTCAGGTATTGTGCTTAGTCAATAGGTTTTGAACGGTCCTTTCAATAGTTTTAAAGTGTTTGAATAAAGGATGTTCTAAATTTTATGCATTATATTAATGATTGCCATGTAATTTTTAAAGTTTGGATTCTATGGAGCTTTGTTTAAGACCCAAAGTCCCTAGAGCTTAAGAGGGTTTGGCTTCGCAGAGATTCAATCTCTGGCCAGTACGTGCGAGTGTCCCTCCCTTTATTAAATTTGGGCTCAATAGGAAGATGGCACGCTTTTGCTATAGTTGCATTTGTCCCGAACAAGTTCCTCCTATTGATGGCCAGTATTGGCCCAAATGAGTTTGAAACAATTGGTCCAGTTCTCATTACTATAAATCCATTACGCATCGTTTCAGATTCAATTTTTTGTCGTAGGACGATTTGAAACTTCCTTACGCTCTTAATCAATAGCCAATTTTTAAGTTAGTTGAGGCACGCCGTATTAAGTAAAATATAGTTATGCCCCTTGAAAAACTAAGTTAGAAATACTTTCAATAGAATAGATGGAGGTGCGCCATGCCTAACAAAAATGACAATTGCATGGCCCTTGTTTTAATTAACTTTGTTTTGATCCTTAGAATTCGAGGCGCACCATTTAGCAAATTTTCATGGCTCTGGCAAAGTTGCAAATTCGTAATTGCTTTAGGCACGTTAGTTCAACAAATTACCTTCCTAAACTCGGATGTGCATTTCATGTGACGCAAATCCAAATCTTAACAACGTTAAATAAATGTGTCTCAGACCGCGGGTGCATTTCATGTGGCGTGGTCCAAAGACGTGTTTTAAATAACGTTGAAATCTTCCTTAAATTAACTAAAAGCGGTCAAAAGTTTAAAATGGCATCATAGGTTAAAATGTGTTTCTAAAATCAGATAATTAAGCCGAATATAACAATTGAGAGACCGTGCTAGAACCACGAAACTCGGGAATGCCTAACACCTTCTCCCGGGTTAACAGAATTCCTTACTCGGATTTCTGGTTCGTGGACTATAATACAAAGTCAACCTTTTCCTCGATTCGGGATTCGAACGGTGACTTGGGACACCACAAATCATCCCAAGTGGCGACTCTGAATCTTTAAATAAATAAATCCCGTTTCAATTATCCTTTAATTGGAAAAACTCCCATATACACACCCTTTACGGGGGTGTGGGAAAAAGGAGGTGTGACAGCTCTGGCGACTCTGCTGGGGATCGAACCCAGAATCTCTGGTTTAGGGTTCAAGAATTCGAGCTTAGATGAATTGTTATAGTTGGCTTTATCCATTAACTGATTTTGTTACATGATTTGGGCCTAATGTGCTAATTGATTGCTTTTACCGCTTTGATATTTCGTGAGTTGTTTATAAATTGTTGCGAAATCCCTCATCTCTCTGAGTCTTATAAATCATGAAGAAGTGTGCACTTCGTGTAATTTCTTTTCTGTTAGAGTCATATCCCAAATTTAGAACGAGGTTCAGACAGGTTGCAAAGCCGGTGAAGCTTCTGTATTCCCGGTACGCTGCCCCCCCTCGGCTTGAGCTGTCCGCTCGGGTAAGCCAGGTCTAGAACAATAAACCTAGGTTTTGAACTTAGTATAACAAGACCCCATGCCGGATCCCTAGTAGGAATATTTGCTTTCATCATGTGCATTTAACTTTGGAGACTCAATACAGGGGTTGGGTCTGTCTAGGACAGGTATACCAAAAATGAAAAAGACCATCCTGATGCATCTTACTTGCTACTTGTGCATTTATTTTCTTCGGACTTGCATGCTAACCGGCTTATGAATATTGGGAAAAGTCGAGAGAAGGAAATAACATTGTAGAGGGTTAAGAGAGTTAAGCACATGTTTTGAGAAAAACCAATGTCCAAATAGCGCTGAAACTCTGCCGAATTTTTGAGAAAAAACGAAATGAAAAATGAGAGTTTTGTTTTCAAAAATAATTTGTTTTATCTTCCCGAACTACGCCAGTTTGATTCTCACAGGGCGTGAGATACGTAGGCAACCCCCATCGGGTCCAACTTCCGTTTTGCAAAAATAGCCCAAAAGAACAAAAATTTTACTTTAACTTGAAAATAATTAGGGTGATGTCATTCTTGTCAGAAATAGCTGAATGTCCCTAAAAGGGCGTCGGAAGGCTTGTTTTTGCAAGAACAACCACCTTTAGTCAGTTTTAAAGGTTTTGGCTGGTTAGCCGACACAGCCTTAAAATCTTCGTTTTCGAAGTGCTGAAAGGCCGTATTGGCAAGGCCGGATATTTTGTGAAACTTTTGAAAAATGGTCATTTCTCTTGAGTCAAAATGAGTCATAGTTTCCTTTTAATTAAAATCACCTCAATAAATGTGCAGGATGAGCACAATTCAAAATGAACCTTTCTCAGTCCGTGAAGAGATCCCTTTGGAGCTACATATGTGGTGGCATGATTTGAGGGAAGATAGCAGAAAGGTTGTGACAAAAGCGTTGGGTGGTCTTATCGGGCTCTTGAAGGTTAAGCCAAGAAAAGACGTGATTGAGGCCTTGATACCATTTTGGGACCCAACACATAATGTATTTCACTTTGCTTATTTCGAGTTAACTCCTACATTGGAAGAGATAGCAGGCTATGCCGGTTTCGAATGGAATCTTAGACTTGTAGGGATAACAGACTTTATGATGAAAAAGGCAAATGGGACTATAGTGCCGCTGATCTTGACGGAAATTTACTGAGCTCTGACCCATTGTCGAGAAGGAGGGAAGTTCTTTGAAGGGTGCAATATGCTGTTACAACTATGGATGAAAGAACACCTTAGCCACCGTCCTGGATACTTGAATTGTGGTGTGACTGGCCTTGAATGCATCGAAAAACATGAAAAGCGGGTAGAGGGTTATGAGTTCCCGGATGGTACAGAAGCATGGCATGCTTATTTGAGATCTCTGACTGCAAACAAGATCGAATGGACGATCAGGTGGCTCTCGATCAGTGAAGTAATCTATATGTCGGCTGAGGCATGTTTTTTGCTGTTGATGGGTCTTCGAAGTATCCATCCTTACGCTCCACACAGAGTCCTACGTCAGTTAGGCCGATACCAGACCATCCCACACGATGAATATTTGAGTCGGCAGGTCATTGAGTTAGAGCCAAAAACTGCCTTCCCAGAAGAAAAAGTGCGTCAGATTTGGCATCAGTACAGATTCTTAGGGCCTAATACTCAAGTACGAGATCTATCCAGAGGTGAGGTGGAGCCTAGTTATACTGCTTGGTATGGTAAAAGATCTTGAGTTCAACATGAGCCCGAAAGTCCCGCAAAGAGACCTCATGTCCAACAGTTCACCGACGGAGCACAAGTGCAATGGGACTGGTTGACCAAAGAAAACGAGCACAGGCTACCATAAGCAAATTGGAAAAATAAGTCAGGGACCTTCAGTTTAAAAATAGCTTGCAAGCCGCGGCAGATGAAGGAGAAAAGGAAAAGCTAGCTAAAGAAAATGAGGCCCTTCGAGCTCAAATTCAGAAAATGAAAACAGCGGCAGAAAACCCCGCCAGAAGTGCCAAAGATGAAAAACTCATAGCTAACTTGAGGCAGAAAGTGAGTGACTATAGTTTTGATTTGAACAAAGCAGAAAGTGAACTAGCCAGGGCTCAAAAACAATTGGCTAAAAACGCAGATGAACGAGCACGCCTGGTTAAGCAATTGAAAGAAAAGTACGACAATGAGGTCACGGGATTAAAGAAAAGGGTCATCGTCACGGAAAACAAAATGATCAAATAGGTGAAAGACTTCAAGGTTGAAAGGGAACTTTGTTATACAGCATTGGCACAATTAGAAATAGATTTGCAACGACTTTAGGAGCAGAATCATATGGTCGAGAAAACTTTGGAAGCCAGGACCCAGCAGATCGGGCGTTTGTTACAATAAAAAGGGGTCATAAGAGAGAGAATTAGAAACATCGCCGATTACATTGTTGTGAAGTGCCAAGCCTGTGAGGATATGACTCACACCACCTTCTTCGCGGCAGTGATGACATTTGTTAAACAGATAATGAGTGACTTGGACCGACTTTAAAGGCATCTTGCATATAGGCCTGCGGCGAGACCGAATGATATCCCGCGGGCACCAGGAGCATTGCTGTATTCATGATTTTTCATTTGAGTCTTTATTTCCTTTTCCGTTAGAGTCTGTCAATTGTTTTGAGTTTGTATTTTCTTTCTGCTGGAGTCTGTCAATTGTTTTCGAGTCTGTATTTTTCTTTATTTTTGGAGTCTGTATTTCGTCTTTTCATCAGCGTCTGTTAGTTTCTCTTGAAGTTTGTTAGTTTTGAATCTTTGTAATCAAAGCATTTGCCCTTTATGAAAATTAAAAATCCCAAAAATGTTTTATTATCTACTTTCATACTTATCTCCCAGAACTACGCTCGGTCTGATTCATGCGAGGTCATGATACGTAAGCAATCTCCATAGGATTCGACTATAACCAAACGAAAAAGAGAGAGGAAAAACAAGAGAGAAAAAAAAAGAATAAGAAAATCAAGAGAAAGAAGCAATAGCAAAACAAGAGGGAAATGAGAGGATAAAAACAAAGAGAAAGCAAGGGCAAGAGTGAAAAGACGAAAAGAAAAAAAAAGAAGAAAAAGGAAAAAGCCGGGATGATGCAAGCATCCGATCAAATGCATAACAGAAACGGTTAACTGCTTAGGTGGATTCATTCCCCAAATGTGCGGTTACCAATTTACTAAAGCCCTAATGGGTAACAAGGTTGTTGTTGATGTATTGAGTCCAGGTAGGTGGTTAGTTGATTGGCATTCTGGCAACTCACTCCTACAACACCCGATCAAAAGACAAGCTGAACATGGCCAACCAAGAACCGGAAATAAGTATTGTCGACCCATCAAAAGAGGTGGAAGAATTGGATGTTAATGCGATGAAGGAAGACATGTATAAGTTAAAGTAGCAAATGGCTGAAATGTACCAAGCCTGGGCAAAAGGGCATCCACCACCGGTTTATCCCGCCAACCTTGCTTATATCCCACCATTGGCTCAACCTCAGGAACCTCCCACTGTGAACTCATCTCTGGCCTTTCCCTTCCACCAACAATGTCATGACACCACTTCTCATACATCACAAGCTCCTCCACCCAGACAAGTCCTGCACCCTCCTCCACCAATCACACCTATTTTTGTGGCACCTCCACCTGCTACATTACACCGATCTTCCAGTGAACCTCTATTCCAGACTTACGACAACCAGTATTATCCCCCTGAACCCACCTTCAAGGTTCCGGAACCATATTCGTACACCCCTCATCTTGATCTCCCGGGAAAGACCGAGAAGCCACCCAAAAATCCCGAACATGAGGAGATGATCAGAAAGGTCAAAAGCTTGGAACAATCGTTCAGAGATATGAGAGGTTTGGGAGGTCAGGTAAGCGTGGCCTATAAGGATCTATGTCTGTTCCCAGATGTTCAGTTACCAGCAGGGTTCAAGATGCCTAAGTTTGATTTGTACGATGGGCATGGTGACCCAGTAGCACACTTAAGAGGATTTTGCAGCAAGATGAGAGGGGCAGGAGGAAGAGATGAATTATTGATGGCATATTTCAGCCAAAGTCTGAGCGGATCGACATTGGAATGGTATACCAGACAAGATCACAATAGGTGGTACACATGGGACGATTTGGCCCAAGCCTTTGCCTGTCATTTTCAGTACAATCTTGAAATTATCCCAGACCGTCTGTCATTGACGAAGATTGAGAAAAATCCTGGTGAGAGTTTCAAGGAATATGGATTCCGTTAGACGGAGCAGGCAGCGAGGGTTGACCCTTCGATGAAAGAAAGCGAGATGGTTGATTATTTCTTGCAAGCCTTGGAGCCCACTTATTTTGGTCATTTGGTGTCAGCAGTGGGCAAGTCCTTTAATAAGGTTGTAAAAATGGGAGGCATGGTAGAAGAGGGACTCAAGTCTAATAAAATCATGAGCTACTCAGCAATTAAAGCAACCACCCAGGCCATCTAAAATGGTACTGGGTGTGTATTCGGGAAGAAGAAGAAAGAGGATGTTGCGACAATTGAGTCGGGAGCTTGGGTCGGATCCAGGGGCCCTTCACGTTACTATAACCAGCATCGACCCTATCATCAAACTTACCCCCACATACCATATAGCTCACCACAACACTACTACCCACCGCCAGATCCCCATTTTTCCATCCATCACGCCCAAACCTATACCCAACCTCCTGCTCATGCACAATGGCGTGCGCCAGCTCCACAAAATACCTATCCACCCCCAAGAGCCTATAGAAATCCCCCTGGAATATGTTTTCGACCAAATCAAGCCTTTAAGAATGAGAGGTTGTAGAAGCAGAAGACTTTCACTCCATTGGGAGAATCATATACTAGCCTATTCCACAGATTGAGACAGTTGGGTATGTTGAATCCGATCGAGGCTAAACTGCCAAATCCCCCTCCTAGAAATCTTGACCGCTCGATGAGTTGTGAGTATTGTTCAAGGGCCCCGGGACATGACACAGAGAAATGCTGGAAATTGAAAATAGCTATTCAAGAGCTCATTGATACTAATCGGATTGTGGTCCAAGCCCCGGAGGCACCCAATATCAACCAGAACCCGTTGCTAGCCCATCATGAGACAAATATGATTGAGATAGTGCATAAGGGAGGGGACCCTAAGAAACCTTCGCAAACTGTCATGATGATTCGGTCCAGTGAAGTCAGGACATTTGAAAAGTCAACAAGTGAGAAGTCTGTGATCAAGTTGAACGGGACAAAAAGTGAACCATCTGTGATGTTCAAGAAAGGGCCCTCAAGTGACATTGCAGGGAAATATGAAAGAGCGAAAGTGGTTGTGCCAAGAGTGGCGAACAAGCATGTGGTAATCGTGGAGAGTGCCTGCACAGATCCTGTCATTATCAAGCTGGTAATTTAATTACTGATAGTCAACAGCAAGGCGGTCCCATGGAATTATGAACGAGTGACAGTGACTTACAAGGGGAAAGAGGTTAAAGAAGAAGTTTGTGAGACACACGGTTTGACTCAATCGGGGAGATGCTTTGCCCCCGAAGAGTTGAGAAAAGCTAAAATCTCCAAAGATAACCCAGTGTTGGTGAAGAAAGCTGTAACTGAGGAAGAAGCAGAGGAGTTCTTGAGAAAGATGAAAGTGCAGGATTATTCCATTGTGGAGAAGTTGAGGAAGACACCGACTCAGATTTCATTATAGTCATTATTGATCCACTCAGACGAACACCGTCGGGTTTGGATGAAGATCTTGAATGAGGCCCACGTTCCTGACAAAATCTCAGTAAACCACTTGGAAAAGATAGCTAACAAGATATTTAAGGTAAACAGAGTCACTTTTTCTGATGATGAGTTGCATGTGGAGGGTACTGAGCATAATAGAGCCTTCTACCTGACAGTGAAATGCGAAGATTCCGTGGTTACTCGGGTACTGGTTGACAATGGTTCCAGCGCGAACATTTGCCCCCTCTCCACTTTGAACAAGTTGAAGGTGGATGACGAAAGAATTCACAAGAACTGCATTCGGGGATTCGACTATGGAGGGAAAGATTCAGTCGGGGACATAGTACTTGAGCTTACAATAGGGTCAGTTGAATTTACTATGGAATTCCAGGTGCTCGATGTGGTTGTTTCCTATAATCTGCTGTTAGGTCGACCCTGGATTCATGCTGCTAAAGAGGTTCCATCTACTCTGCATCAAATGATCAAGTTTGAATGGGATAGACAGGAAATTGTGGTACAAAGGGCCATGGGTTTATCAGGTTTTTGACACAGTATTGGTGCAGAGAATTCCAGAAAGGAGATGCGTTCCAACTCCGAGGGTAGCTGCTGCATCAGTCGTGGTAGGCGTTGAAATGTTGAAAAATGGTTTTGTACCGGGCAAGGGTTTGGGTGCATCTCTACAAGGTATCGTACAGTCGGTTTCTCTTCCTAAAAACTTGGATACATTTGGTCTGGGGTTCAAGCCCACAGTCGTAGACGTGAGAAGAGCCAGAAAAATGAAACAGAGAGCATGGGCCCTTCCAAAGCCAGTCCCGCATCTTTCTAGATCATTTGTCAGGCCTGGTACCTGAAAGCACCCAGTAACGACAGTTCCCGGTTTGGTGGTTGATTTGGATGGAGATCTGATGGAAAAGTTCGAGAGGATATTCAACGAAATGAACATGGTGGAAACAGGAGAGGGTTCTAGCAAGGCGGATGTGCAACTTGTTGGGCCTAGTGCAAAGATTAATAATTGGGAAGCTACTCCTCTCCCCACCAAGAAAGAGTTTTGGTAGTTTGCTTTGATTTTCTTTCAGTTTATCTAGATTATTCCAGGGTTGTAATTCAGATTCTATGTTCCGTCCGTTTGGATGTATAAACCTTGTTATCTTTAATTTCAATGAAATGCAATTTCCCTTTTCTTCCTTTCTGATAGTTTTATTTTTGTTTTTCTTTTCTTCCTTGTACAGTTCTTTTTATGCTGGCTTCAATGATATGACATGCATGAGGAATCTCCGGCCCAGTCTTAAAAGCCAATCTAATTTTGAAATAGTAATTCAAGAAATAGAATGTGATGTTGAATCGGAATATGGTGAGGATAAAGCCTTTGAAGAGATTAGTAAAGAACTAAGCCATTTTGAAGAAAAACCCAAGCCTAACCTGAGTGATACAGAAGTAGTCAATTTAGGGGACCAAGATAATATCCGAGAAACTAAGATAAGTGTTCATCTGGAACTACAAATGAGGGAAGAGATAATCAAAGCATTGTTTGAATTCAAAGACATTTTTGCATGGTCCTATGACGATATGCCAGGTCTAAGCACTGACTTGGTGGTTCACAAATTTCCCACTGACCAAACGTTCCCTCCTGTCAAGCAGAAGCTAAGGAAATTTAAAACTGATATGAGTGTGAAGATTAAGGAAGAGGTCACCAAACAGTTTGAGCCCAAAGTCATTCGGGTCACCCGGTATCCCACCTGGTTAGCCAATGTTGTGCCTGTGCCAAAAAAGGATGGTAAGACCAGGGTGTGTGTTGATTATCGGGATCTCGACAAGGCAAGTCCCAAGGATAACTTCCCATTGCCAAATATCCATATATTGATCGATAATTGTGCCAAACATGAGATTGGTTCTTTTGTGGATTGCTATGCGGGTTACCACCAGATCTTAATGGATGAGGAGGACGCAGAAAAGACAGCATTCATCACGCCATGGGGAACGTACTGTTATCGGGTCATGCTATTTGGTTTGAAAAATGCTGGGGCAACCTACATGAGGGCAATGACGACCATATTCCACGACATGATACACAGGGAGATTGAGGTTTATGTAAATGATGTGATTATAAAGTCTAGAAAGCAGTCTAACCATGTCAGAGATCTGAGAAAGTTCTTCCAAAGGCTTTGCGGGTACAATCTCAAGCTTATCCTGCAAAATGCGCGTTCGGTGTTCCATCTGGAAAGTTGATGGGATTCATAGTCAGCCGCCGAGGTATTGAATTAGACTCGTCAAAGATCAAAGCTATCCAGGAGTTGCCACCCCCAAAGAACAAGACTGAGGTGATGAGTCTGTTGCGGAGATTGAATTACATCAGCCGGTTTATTGCTCAGCTCACGACAACTTGTGAGCCTATTTTCAAACTGTTAAAGAAAGATGTTGCAGTCAAGTGGATAGATGAATGTCAGGAAGCATTTGATAAGATAAAGGGGTACTTATCAAACCCACCTATGTTGGTCCCGCCAGAACCAGGGAGACCTTTGATTCTGTATTTGACGGTCTTGGACAATTCATTTGGATATGTGTTGGGACAGCATGACATCACTGGTAGGAAGGAGCAGGCCATCTATTATCTCAGCAAGAAGTTCACATCTTACGAGGTTAAGTACACTCATCTTGAGAGGACGTGTTGCGCCTTAACTTGGGTAGCCCAGAATTTGAAACATTCTTTTTCATCTTATACTACTTAGCTCATATCTCGCTTGGATCCGTTGAAGTATATCTTCCAGAAGCCTATGCCCATGGGAAGGCTCGCAAAGTGGCAGATCTTGCTCACAGAATTTGACATTGTCTACGTGACCCGGACTGCGATGAAAGCACAAGCTTTGGCCGACCATTTGGCTGAGAATCCTGTGGATGAAGAATACGAACCTTTGAAGACGTATTTCCCTGATGAAGAGGTAATGCACATTGAGGAGTTGGAACAGAGTGAAAGGCCAGGATGGAAACTTTTCTTTGATGGGGCCGCTAACATGAAAGGCGTTGGGATAGGAGCGGTACTTGTTTCTGAAACAGGGCATCACTACACTGTTACGGCTCAGCTTCGGTTCTACTGTACTAACAACATGGCTGAGTGCGAGGCATGCATTTTGGGTTTAAGGATAGCTATGGATATGGGTGTTCAGGAAGTCTTGGTATTGGGAGACTCGCACCTTCTAGTGCACCAGATTTAGGGTGAATAGGAAATACGAGATTTAAAACTCATGCCGTACTGGCAATGTTTGCATGATCTTTGTCAATGTTTCTAATCAATAGAGTTCAGGCATATTCCAAGGATTCATAATGAGGTCGCTAATGCTTTGGCTACTCTGGCGTTAATGTTACATCATCCAGATAAGGCTTATGTAGACACTTTGCATATCCAGGTCCATGACCAGCATGCTTATTGTAACGTGGTAGAAGAAGAGCTCGATGGGGAGACTTAGTTTCACTATATTAGAGAGTAAATCAGGATGAGGGTGTATCCAGTACAAGCCACAGGTGATCAAAAGAGAATAATTAGGCAGTTGGCAAGCGGGTTTTTCTTCAACGGAGGGGTTCTGTACAAAAGGACTCCAGACCTTGGGCTATTGAGATGCATAGATGCTAGGCAGGCTACGGCAATTATGACCGAAGTACATTCGGAAGTCTATGGACCGCACATGAGCGGGTACGTGTTGGCAAAGAAGATTCTCCGAGCAGGTTATTATTGGCTCACTATGGAGCGAGATTGTATTAGTTTCGTGCGTAAATGTCATCAGTGCCAAGTCCATGGAGATTTGATTCATTCTCCACCATCTGAATTACATACGATGTCTGCACCATGGCCTTTTGTCGCGTGGGGCATGGATGTCGTTGGGCCAATTGAGCCATCAGCATCAAACGGGCACAGGTTCATTCTGGTGGCCATAGACTATTTCACCAAGTGGGTAGAAGCTAAAGCATTCAAGTCGGTAACCAAGAAGGCGGTGGTTGATTTTGTGCACTCAAATATCATTTGCCGGTTTGGGATACCAAAGGTGATCATTACAGACAATGGGGCTAATCTCAATAGTCATCTGATGAAAGAGGTGTGTCAACAGTTTAAGATTACACATCGCAATTCCACCCCATATCGCCCTAAGGCAAATAGAGCAGTTGAGGCAGCCAACAAGAACATAAAGAAGATACTTTGGAAAATGGTGGAAGGGTCCAGGCAATGGCATGAGAAGATGCTGTTTGCATTGTTGGGTTATCGCACTACTGTCCGTAGTTCAGTAGGGGCGACTCCTTATTTGTTGGTGTATGGCACTGAAGCAGTGATACCCGCGGAAGTGGAAATTCCATCCCTTCGAATTGTCGCGAAGGCTGAGATCGATGATGATGAGTGGGTCAAAACCCACTTGGAACAACTGAGTTTGATCGACGAGAAAAGATTGGCAGCAGTGTGTCATGGCCAATTGTATCAACAAAGAATGGAAAGAGAATACAATAAGAAGGTGCGTCCACGGAAGTTTGAAGTGGGTTGGTTAGTATTGAAATGCATTCTTCCTCATCAGGCTGAAGCCAAAGGCAAGTTCGCCCCGAACTGGCAGGGGCCATACATCGTAACTAGAGTGTTGTCAAATGGCGTTTAATATTTAACAGATATAGAAGGCAAGTGTGTAAAAATGGTCATCAACTCCGATGCGGTCAAGAGATACTATGTATGATTTTCTTTGGTTAATTTATATTTGTTTGTACTTGGCATATTTTTGAAGATTTGGAATGATGAAGGCATTTTGTTCTGCTATCTAAACACTTTATCCTTTGTTATCCCTTTGAGCCTTATTTATTTTCTTTCATACCCCTCTTTCGAAATCAGTAGCGAATATCAAAAATACAAGCGTGAAAGATAAGTAAAAAAGAAGAGAAAAAGAGAAAAAAAAGGAAAGAGAAAAAAAAGGAATGAAAGAGGAAGAAAAGAATGAAAAAAATAAAAGAGAAAAAAAAGAGAGAAGAAAAGCAACAAAAAGAGAAAAAGAAAGCAAAATGAGAAAAGAAAAGAAAGAGAAAATCACAACAACAAAGTAATTTCTATGACATGAACTACGTTCGACCTAATTCCTGTCAGGATACGTAAGCAGCCTCACGGTTCGGTCCCATCAAAATAAAAATCCAAAAGTCCCCAAACAAGAAATTGGGGCAGAAGTTGTGGTTGTTGTAAGAAATCTGATTCCGAAAGTTGTAATTTTTGAACCCATTCAAATTGTTTTGAGCCTTCTATACCCTTTCTTTCTAATCCCGTCCAAAAGCCTGCATTACGGTCCAAAGAAAGACCTTCCGATAAGTCTTCGAGAAATGCCAAGTCGAGCAAGTAGAGGTGATTCATATCAGGGGCAACACTCTGGTCTAAACAGGGAAACGAAATAAAAAATGAGAAAGTCTTATTAGTAAAAAACCCCATGGGCACCATAAGGCGACGAGAGCTGAGAGAAATAAAAATGAGAGAGTCTTATTGGTGAAAACTCTCATGGGCACCGTAAGGCGACGGGGGCATAGAGAAATAAAAATGAGAGAGTCTTATTGGTTAAAACCCTCACGGGCACCTTAAGGCGAAAGTGAGTTGACAGATGAACGAATGAGAGAGGTATGCTGGTGAAAATCTTTCAAGGCACCGCAGGATGAACAAGGTCAGGATTTTGGGTGAAGAAATCAGGTTATGAAAATTCTGGGACAACAAAGTATGGCAACAGAAGGTTGGTTGGTTGGACAAACTGGGCCGATTAATCCGAAGTGCATGTCATGATTATTGGTGCCAGCTGCTCCACTCAGATAAGTCTCTTTTCTTTTTCCGCTTCAGATAGTCTTCCAGTTTTGGATTTTCTTATCCTTAACTCTGAAAGTCATTGCATTTCATTTCTTTTGGGATTACTTCTCTAAGATTTACCCAATGTCAGTACTGTTTAAGCAAATAAGAAGGAATTTCAAAGCTCACTACCAGCTTCAAGATTGCAAAGCACGGTGCGGCCAGAGCATACCAAAGATAGCATGATGTAAAGTGGGATAAGGTGCCAGCAAAAGTTCCATCGGCAGAATGATTTAGTAATTTCATAGGAGATGCAGAGGTTCAGTTAAAGGGGGTCAGAGGTGTGAAACAACGGTTCGGGTATAGAACACTCGGGTCATCCAAAGTCATGGAGGTTTGAAAGTCAGTCGGAAAGTTAAGCGGTTCAGGGCCATTTTGGGGAAGCCAGTCAAAACAAAACAATGCAGCGGAGAGACCTTCAACAAGAATGCTATCAACTAACCACCACATTTTAAACTGACAAAAATTTTCTTTGATTAAAACAGGGGCAGGAAATTTCGGTTGTTTCGGAGAAACCGTCCGTGGAGAAAGGCAGTCACCAAACAGGTTTGATTTTTGATTTTCAGGACCCTCTTGTAAAATGGGACCTAGCGTAAAGTTCAGAAATAGCGTAATCTAGCATAAATGTATCCCAAAGGAATATAAGCAGGTTTAGAAGTTTGCATGTTCAAGATAAGATTCAATTAGGAGTTTCCAGGACCCTCCTGAATAATGGGACTTAGTTTTAAGATTTCAATTTGATAACAACATTTAGAGTAAGTTCTGTTGTAGGGTAGTATAATTCAGCCGTAAAAGTTGTCACTCTTAAGATAAGACTTAATGTTTGACTTTCAGGACCCCCAGGATAATGGGATGTAGTTTTAAGACCTTCTTAGATAACAATATTTAGCAGGAGTCACACCTTTAGAAGATATAATTTAGATTTTTAAAGCCATCATTTAGCTAGGAGTTTTCAGGACCCTCCTGGATAATGGGACCTAGCTTTCAAATTCTTAGTAATAATTGATAACATGATGTAGTTTTACACTCACATCTGTTCCCAGCTACCAAACTGGGGCAGAAAAATTTTCTTTGTTTTTGTTTATTTCGCTGAAGTCAGGAGCCCGCCTGGAGAGCAGGGAATACATTTCAAGTCAGCAGTCAGGAGCCCGCCTGGAGAGCAGGGAATACATTCAAGTTTAACAGTCAAGAGCCCGCCTGGAGAGCAGGGAATACATTTCAAATTAGCAGTCAGGAGCCCGCTTGGAGAGCAGGGAATACATTTCAAGATTAGTAGTCAGGAGCCCGCCTGGAGAGCAGGGAATACATTTCAAGTTAGCAGTCAGGAGCCCGCCTGGAGAGTAGGGAATAAATTTCAAGTCAGCAGTCAGGAGCCCGCTTGAAGAGAAGGGAATACATTTCAAGTTAGCAATCAGGAGCCCGCCTAGAGAACAAGGGAGTACAATTCAAGATTTCGTTTTCAAGTTCTTATTGACATTTGGTAATGTGATCCGTTTTACACTTACATGTGTGCCCAGATACCCAAACGGTGGCAAAAAAATTTCTTTGTTTTGTCTATTTTGTTGAAGTCAGGAGCTCGCCCGGAGAGCAGGGAATACATTTCAAGTTCAGCAATCAGGAGCCCGCCTGGAGAGCAGGGAATACATTCAAGTTCAGTAGTCAAGCATCCACCTGGAGGAAAGAAAACATCTCAAAGTGTAGTTGGTAGTCAGGCATCCACCTGGAGAAAAGGAAAACATCTCAAATTATAATTCAAGGCGGCAACAAAGGGATTCCACCGGGAGAATACAAGTCAACAATGAAACAAGAACCACAAGAGCAAGTTTGAAGATATAGATAGGATTTTGTAATGCATAGATCATAGTATAGTCTAGCTTCTTTTTATTTTATCATGGTGTAATAAGGGGATGCAGTAAGCAGTAGTAGCAGCAGTAGCAACAGTTAAATCACAGCTTCATGGTAATCCCAGCTACTGAAACTTCCCGAACTACACTGACCTGATTCCGTTATAGTCAAGGATATGTAGGCAACCTCGGAAGAAGGGTGCGGTCAAATCTTTCAAAATGCTTCCCACGGAGTATTCAAATGGGCAAAAATCGCTCATATCCGCTCACTTTATCTTTGCACGAAAACTCTTATTATTTCCGGGCAAAGAGGGGCAGCTGTGAGCACGTGATTTTGCCCTATATGAATTACTCCCATAAATTAAAAACCAAATAATTTCTTTTCATTATTTGCAATTTTTGTGGATTTTGTGGCATTTTCTGATAATTGTTTGCATTTGTCTATGCATTTTTATTTTTGTTTAATTAATGAAAAATACAAAAATATGTTGTATTTGCATTTAGGATCTAATTTTGCATTCTTGAATTAATTAGTAATTTAGTGTTTTATAAAAATGGAAAAATCACAAAAATAACTTATTTTTGCATTTTAAATTTTTAGTTTCGAATTTTGGTGGTTCTTCTTTAATTTGGTATTTAATTAGTTGTGGTAATCATTGTCTAGGGTTAATTAATTTGATTTGGTAGCATAATTTGATTTAGAGAGTAATTTAGGTGTTATTTTTAATTTTTCTCGAACACCCGCCCCATCTGAGCCCATATCCGTCCCCTGACTCGGTCCAGTTCCTCCCTACAAACCAAACGACGCTGTTTCATTATCCCTTGATCTGAGCCGTTGATCCCTGTAAATCCAACAGATCGAAACAAACCCCTCCCCCAAATAAAACTTTCTGAACTCTACCCCCCCCCCTCAAACTCATCTCTCTCAACCCCCTCTCTTCAGAGATGCCCAAACCCTAGAAGCTGCTTCCATTTTCAACCGCTCCCAATCGGCGGCACCGGCCCAAAACCAACCCAAAATAACACCCTACAACCCTTTTCACCCCCTAATTCCAAATCCTCACACTGTTTCACTTGCCAAAAATGTTCGAATTTTAGATATAAGGTTCGAGCCCTAGAGGCCAAAGCCAAATCTATACATGCAAGGCTGTTTCTCCAATTCTCATAAGTATTCAGGGCCGATTTTATCTCAAAATAATGATACTCGCTTATTCTTGACAAGGAACAAGTGATTTACATTATTTTAGGGGTTTAAATCGAAATATCAGTCCCGAGTTCGAGCTTTGGTCGGTGAGTTTTTCCTTCTTTGTTCATTTTTGGCGTTATTTCAATTTTCGTTCCTCTTCATCTCTCCTTATTCTTCTTTAGTCAATTCAACTGAAACTCGACCAATACTTTCTGGTCGAGAATAAATAATGTTCTTTTTGTTCCTTTTTAGTTTTATTTTCCAAAATCTTGTTCCCTGATTTTTCTTGGTATGTTTAGTGTTTCTTGGTAACAGCATGACTGAAGTTCTAATTCCGTCTCTCGTTTAGTCGCTTAGTTAATTTAATTAGGTTTATTTTGATAACTTAGTCAAATTCCTGCTTATTTGTGTTTAATAATCGTTCAATTAGTGTATGTTTGGTTTCAAAATCATTTAAGTGTCTGCCCTCGGTTTGTTGACTGATTCGATTTGGCACATTTTGTTGTTTGGGCTTTGAAGCCAAATCAGAATTCCCCTCAAGGGGTTGATTTAGGCCATTGGGTCATCATTAAGCCCACGTTTGGCTTAACTACTGGGTCAATTCAACCCATGACCCATATATGTCTGATTTTACGGGTAATAACATGGTGCTTAAGGGGTAAAATAGGAATTGTAGGTAAGGGAATCAGCAGTAACTGAATAGGGAAGCTTCTAGGAAGCTGGGGTGGGGGCTATTTTGAATTTCAAAAATTAAACTAGGGGTACTTAAGCTAAAATAAAAATTGCAAAAGGGTCTAGGTGCAAATCTGATCCTCCTCTAGCTACCCTAAATGCCTTGTCTATAAAGGCTCTCTAACTTGGCATTCAAGAAAAAATTTCAGGGATAAAAAAATTCAAAAACTTAAAACGGCTACTTTCCAAGAAGAAATTCAAAAAATAGCTTATAATTTTGGAGGTGCTCTAGACAACTACTGGAAATTTTGTTAGAATTTTGGTTATTCTGAATAGTCCAGTTAAAATCACTGAAGCTGTGATAGTTTTTTTCCTAGGCTGAAAATAAGTTGAGTTCTGGGTATTTTTAAAGCTGGTTTGGACTTGTTGTTGAGAAATACTGTCTCATTGCCGATCTGAACTGATTTCACTGTTCCATTGGCTCTACTGGTGTTGATTTCTGCTACTCTTTGCTGATTCTTCACTTCTTTGTTTCTTTTTTCACTTCCAGGTATCATTCTGCACTTTGATTAATCTGTGAAGTGTGAATGCGCAATGGAACATGGACATATAATGGAAGATTTACGTTATTGGACTTTTGATCCCCTGTTATTTCATTTCATTCAATCGTTGTATTAGTTTACTGCTTTGAGAATCTTATTAGTTTTCTATGTAGTGTAAGATGTATAGTTGGTTTCCTGTTGGATTATGCTGAAGTTCCTAACTGTTGGATTCTATAATAGTGGCATGTCAAGTTTTTTTTTGATTGCTTGTATTGAGGTTTTGAGTCAAGGCTTAAAGCCCAGCATACTTGTTTATAATTTGGCATGGGAATTTGAATAGGATAAAAGGCTGAGTAATACTGCGTTGTATTGGAAAATGATTTTCTTAGGCATGTGATTTGATCTTATAGCCCCTTTAAAGCTTATTGGTTCAAATGATATTTTTCAGGTATTGTGCTTAGTTAATAGGTTTCGAACGGTCCCTTCAAGAGTTTTAAAGTGTTTGAATAAAGGATGTTCTGAATTTTATGCATTATATTAATGATTGACATGTAATTTTTAAAGTTTGGATTCTTTGGAGCTTTGTTTAAGACCCAAAGTCCCTGGGGCTTAAGAGGGTTTGGCTTCGCAGAGATTCGATCTCTGGCCAGTACGTGCGAGTATCCCTCCCTTTATTAAATTTGGGCTCAATAGGAAGATGGCACGCTTTTGCTATAGTTGCATTTGTCCCGAACAAGTTCCTCCTATTGATGGCTAGTATTGGCCCAAATGAGTTTCAAACAATTGGTCCAATTCTCATTACTATAAATCCATTACGTATCGTTTCAGATTCAATTTTTGTCGTAGGATGATTTGAAACTTCCTTACGCTCTTAATCAATAGCCAATTTTTAAGTTAGTTGAGGCGCGCCGTATTAAGTAAGATATAGTTATGCCCCTCGAAAAACTAAGTTAGAAATATTTTCAATAGAATAGATGGAGGTGCGTCATGCCTAACAAAAATGGCAATTGCATGGCCCTTGTTTTAATTAACTTTGTTTTGATCCTTAGAATTCGAGGCGCACCATTTAGCAAATTTCCATGGCCCTCGCAAAGTTGCAAGTTCGTAATTGCTTTAGGCACGTTAGTTCAACAAATTACCTTCTTAAACTCGGGTGTGCATTTCATGTGACCCAAATCCAAATCTTAACAACGTTAAATAAATGTGTCTCGGACCACGGGTGCATTTCATGTGGCGTGGTCCAAAAACGTGTTTTAAATAACGTTGAAATCTTCCTTAAATTAACTAAAAGCGGTCAAAAGTTTAAAATGGCATCATAGGTTAAAACGTGTTTCTAAAACCAGATAATTAAGCTGAATATAACAGTTGAGCGACCGTGCTAGAACCACGGAACTCGGGAATGCCTAACACCTTCTCCCGAGTTAACAAAATTCCTTACTCGGATTTTTGGTTCAGGGACTATAATACAGAGTCAACCTTTTCCTCAATTCGGGATTTGAACCGGTGACTTGAGACACCACAAATCATCCCAAGTGGCGACTCTGAATCTTTAAATAAATAAATCCCATTTCGATTGTCCTTTAATTGGAAAAACTCCCTTATACACATCCTTTACGGGGGTGTAGGAAAAAAGAGGTGTGACAGTATTTCAAACAAAATCTGCTCTCCACTATTCAAAGACAGACTTTTGAGTGTTGTATTCAAAGAGTCTTGAAGCAGTAAATAAAGAACCCAACAAGTATCATATACTCTTAAGTATTTTTCACTACCTCACTTTTATCAATACAAAACTATTTTACTACTTCAACAAGTGCAAAAACAGAAAATTTAACATTTCAAACTTCAAAAACTAATGCTAAAATAATTAATAATAGACAAAATAAAATCTTAAAAAAAATAAAAAATCAGCCACGAAAAAAATAGGATTTTCACCATTTTATAATTCAAGTGGCCGAAAAATGGTGGTATGCCGAAAGAGGGTGTTCGGGGAGGTCGCCGAAATTTGGCCAGATTTTGGTCGTCGGATTTTCAGGGTGAAATTGGCATCAATAGCTAGGTCTTGAGGAGCTCTATCCATTGATGTAGGTATTGTGGGGTGGTAGTGGTTGGAGCTTCAAGAATTTTGGGCAAACAAGAGACGGGAAAGTTTCCTAGATCTAAGATTCAATGAGTTTGAGAGATTTTTGAAGGATTTGGTTTGAAGATATGGAAAGAGGAAGTTGTGGAGATTACATGGTGTGAATTTGGAGGTGTTTGGAGGTGGTCCGCCGGCGGCGGTGGGCGGAGCTGGGCCGGTGTAGAGAGAGTGAATAGAGAGAGAAGATAGAAGAAGGAGAAAAGAATTATGGGTGAAAATGGGGACAATTTTCAGATTTTTGAGGCTTTAAATACCTAATCCAAGAGTGAATGAGATCCATTGGATCAAGATGGAATGGATGTGTATGATATGATCTTGTTTCATTTAGTGAAATGACGTAGTTTTGAGGCAAAACTATGTTGTTTCAGACTCTTTCAATGGCAGCCCTTTATCTTGCACTCTTGGACACTTTTCTTTCAAATTTGGCCAAATTTCTTCCTTAATCTCACTTATTAAACTAAATTTATACAAACAAATAAATTAATTAAATAGCTTATTCAACTGATGGATTAACTAGATTAATTCACCTATTGAACATTTAGTTAATTTCTAAAATGCGCAAATGAAGAAAAAACTATTTTTGGTATTTTTATGATCGAAAATACGCAATTAAACACACAAAATTAAAAAAACTATTAAATAATAAAAATACTAATAAATTTAGGAGGTGTTAAAATAGCGCAAAAATTAGGTATTCACAGCTGCCCCTTCTTTGCTCGATAACATGAATATTTTTCGTGCAAAGAAAAGTGAATGCCATAGCTAATTTTTGCTCACATTTCACTCCAATGAAAGCGTTTTTGAAAAGGGTGACCGAACCTTGCTTCCGAGGTTGCCTACATATCCTTGGCTATAAAGGAATCAGGTCGGTGTAGTTCTGAAAAGCTTTGGTAGCTGGGACTACTGAACACTGGATTTAAAACTGTTGATGTTGTTGTTGTTGTTATTACTGTTACCTGCTGCTTACATCAAAAGGAAAAGAGAAGAGAAACTACATATGTATGCAAACTAAGAATTACAAAATTCCTATTTATGTGTCTTCTAGAGTCAAATCTTGATTCTTACTTGCTCGCTTGTGTTGACCTTAGCTTGGATCTTGATTCTTTTGAAGAAAAGATTATGGCTCAATCTCGATAGCTTGCTTTCTGGATCAGAATTTGAGAAGATAAATCTTGAGAAGCAGGGTTGCTGACACATTATCAAAGTTAACCCTGACTATCTTGTGATCGAAGGACTTCTTTCTTCTGATGAGAAAACTGAAACTGCAAGCTTTAATCGTCACTTGTGTTATACGGCAGAGCCTGCAAAGCCATCAAAGACAAACAAAAACAAACAAAATTTTGCTGCCCCAGTCTGGCACTAGGAATATTTTGTGAGTTATTAGAGAAATCTGTAAATTATCTAATTTATTGAAAAGGTAGATAGAAACAGTAGTATAAACTAGCTAAAAGAGATAAAATTTTGTAACGAATGATAATTTAACAAGGGATCGGTACCCTGTAACTGGTACCCTCTTTTACTGGAAGGAAATAGAATCGGGTGTTAGCACCATGTATTATTGATAAAGTGTTGAATCCCTCTAAGTGAAAAAGGTTCTATCTGAGTTAAATTGTATTAAACAAATTGAGCGAAGATTACTTCTACTCAGAACTATGAGCTGGAACCCTCTAGGCGAAACGATTCTACCTGAGTTAAACTGCGTAAAACACCCTGAGCGAAGAGTACTTCTACCCAGAACTATGAGCTAGATCCCTCTATACGGAACGGTTCTACCTGAGTTAAGCTACGTAAAACACCCTGAGTGAGGAGTACTTCTACCCGGAACTATGAACTGGATCCCTCTAGGCGAAACGGTTCTACCTGAGTTAAGCTACGTAAAACACCTTGAGCGAAGAGTACTTCTACTCGGAATATGAGTTGGATCCCCCTAGATGAAAAGGTTCTACCTAGGTTAAGCTATGTAAAACAACCTGAGTGAAGAGTGCTTCTACCCGGAACTATGAGTTGGATCCCCATAGGTGAAAAGGTTCTACCTGGGTTAAGCTACGTAAAAATAACCTGAGCGAAGAGTACTTCTACCCGGAACTATGAGCTGGATCCCCCTAGGTGAAAAGGTTCTACCTGGGTTAAGCTATGTAAAACAACCTGAGCGAAGAGTACTTCTACCCGGAACTATGAGCTGGATCCCCCTAGGAGAAAAAGGTTCTACCTGGGTTAAGCTACGTAAAAATAACCTAAGCGAAGAGTACTTCTACCTGGAACTATAAGCTGGATCCCCCTAGGTTAAAAGGTTCTACCTGGGTTAAGCTACGTAAAAACAATATAAACGAAGAGTACTTCTACCCGGAAATATGAGCTGGATCCCCCTAGGCAAAAAGGTTCTACCTGGGTTAAGCTGCATAAAAATAACCTGAGCGAAGAGTACTTCTACACGGAACTATGAGCTGGATCCCCCTAGGTGAAACGGTTCGACCTGGGTTAAGCTACGTAAAACACCCTGAGCGAAAAGTACTTCTACCTAGAAACTATGAGCTGGATCCCCTAGGCAAAACGGTTCTACCTGGGTTAAGCTACATAAAACACCCTAAGCGAAGAGTACTTCTACCTGGAAACTATGAGCTGGATCCCCCTAGGCGAAACAGTTCTGCCTGGGTTAAGCTACGTAAAACACCCTAAACGAAGAGTACTTCTACCCGGAGCTATGTGCTGGATCTCCCTTGGCGAAAAGGTTCTACCTGGGGTAAGCTACGTAAAACACCTTGAGTGAAGAGTACTTCTACCCGGAAACTATGAGAAGGATCCCCCTAGGCGAAACAGATATACCTGGGTTAAGCTACGTAAAACACCCTGAGCGAAAAGTACTTCTACCCGGAAATTATGAGCTGGATCTCCCTAGGCGAAATGGTTCAGTCTGGGTTAAGCTACATAAAACACCCTGGGCGAAGACTGATTCTACCCGGAAACTATGAGTTGGATCCCCCTAGGCGAAATGGTTCTACCTGGGTTAAGCTACGTAAAATACCCTGAGCGAAGAGTACTTCTACCCGGAACTATGTGTTGGATCCCCCTAGGCGAAAAGGTTCTATCTGGGTTAAGCTACGTTAAAACAACCTGAGCAAAGAGTACTTCTACCCGGAACTATGAGTTGGATCCCCCTAGGCGAAAAGGTTCTATCTGGGTTAAGCTACGTAAACCACCCTGAGCGAAGAGTACTTCTACCTGGAAACTATGAGATGGATCCCCCTAGGCGAAACGGTTCTACTTGGATTAAGATACGTAAAACACCCTGAGCGAAGAGTACTTCTACCTGGAAACTATGAGATAGCCCCCTAGGCGAAACGGCTCTACCGGAGTTAAGCTACGCAAAACACCCTGTACGAAGAGTACTTCTACTAGGAAACTATGAGCTGGATCCCCCTAGGCGAAAAGGTTCTACCTGGGTTAAGCTAATGTAAAACAACATGAGGGAAGAGTACTTTTACCCGAAAACTATAAGCTGGATACCCCTAGGAGAAACGGTTCTACCTGGGTTAAGCTACGTAAAATACCCTGAGTGAAGAGTACTTCTACCCGGAAACTATGAGCTGGATCCCCCTAGGCGAAACGGTTCTACCTAGGTTAAGCTACGTAAAACAACCTGAGTGAAGAGTACTTCTACCCAGAAATATGAGCTGGATCCCCCTAGGCAAAAAGGTTCTACCTGGGTTAAGCTACGTAAAAACAACCTGAGTAAAGAGTACTTCTACCCGGAAATATGAGTTAGATCCCCCTAGGCGAAAAGGTTCTACCCGGGTTAAGCTACGTAAAAACAACCTGAGCGAAGAGTACTTCTACACAGAATTATGAGCTGGATCCCCCTAGGTGAAAAGGTTCTACCTGGGTTAATCTAATGTAAAACAACCTGAGCAAAGAGTACTTCTACCCGGAAATATGAGCTAGATCCCCCTAGGCAAAAAGGTTCTACCTGGGTTAAGCTACGTAAAAACAACCTGAGCGAAGAGTACTTCTACCCAGAACTATGAGCTAGATCCCCCTAGGCGAAAAGGTTCTACCTGGGTTAAGCTAATGTAAAACAACTTGAGCGAAGAGTTCCTCTACCTGGAAATATGAGCTGGATCCCTCTAGGCAAAAAGGTTTTACCTGGGTTAAGCTATGTAAAAACAACCTGAGCGAAGAGTACTTTTACCCGGAACTATGAGCTGGATCCTCCTAGGCGAAAAGGTTCTACCTGGGTTAAGCTACGTAAAAACAACCTGAGCGAAGAGTACTTCTACCCGGAACAATGAGCTAGATCCCGTAGGCAAAAATGTTCTACCTGTGTTAAGCTACGTAAAAATAGGAGGTGTGAACAATAGTGATGTATGCCGAAAGTAAAAGAAAAATGGAAATTTTAAGGAGCTTACGTTTGGTGGCATTCGTTCTTTTAGAATCACCATTCTGCATGTTGTGTTCTTGCTTCAAACAAAGAAATATTTGTGAGTTTTCAAAGTGGTGGTTGGTTTTGTGGCCTTGATTATTTTGATCACTTGATCTCGGCCCTTTCAACTGAAACTGGTTGCTTCCTGAATACTGATTGCCTTTCTGACTCTGGAGAAACTCTAGCTTATCTAGACTTTGTCATGATGATTGGTTGATGGAACTCAACCTTTTCGACTTTATCTTGCCTTCGTAGGCCTTTTCCTTCTGATTTCTCTTTTTTTTTCTTTTTTTTTTTATATTCTTTTTTTTTCTTTTCTTTTCTTTGGAACATTGGGGAACTTTCGGCTCCTCATACTTTGCTGCAACGGCTGGTCGCGTGGGACTAAACCTTTTCCAATTTTATTCGCCTTCGTTGGCCTTTCTTTTTTGGCTTCTTTCTCCCAACTTCAAATTCGGAGCATTTGGGATGCCTTGGCTTTTTTCCACTCTTTGCCGAGACGGTTAGCCACGTGGTACTCAACCTTTTCAACTTCATTTGCCTTTATAGGTGCTCCATTTGATTTTCTCTTTCCAAGAGTTTTGATTTCGAAGCATCGGCCGCCATGGCTAGTCGGGGTCGACTTGATGCCCGTACGAGGCTGGGTGCCTTTCTGCACATTAGCTCGCGCCAAATGAGAACCCTATAAATCAGTCTTGCCATCCTTTCTTTGTCTTAGTTTCGGAACAGTGTTAGACCGAAAGGGATTCAAAGAAAATAAACAATGGAATGGAGAATGAGTTTAAAACAAGAAGTGTCCCTTTCGGGGAAAGGAAAGAAGGACTTATCTGGAGTACATGCGGACTTCAATGAACATGACATGCCTTTGGACTGGATGCCCGATCTGTGTAAACCGTCCGACTCTCAGAACTTCATCACAATTCTTTCCTCAAAATCGAGAAACCTTGCCAAGACTTTGTCGGTGCCGATGGTTGTGAAGATCCTCTTTTCGATCAGGGGCGCCTTTTGCGGGTTTTCACGAGCTGACCTCTCTCATTTTTCTTCTCGCCTTATAGAGCTCTTTACGAGTTTTCACTAATAAGACTCTCTTATTTTTCATTTCTCTTCTTATCATCGCCTCAAGGTGCCCATGTGGGTTTTCACCAATAAGACTCTCTCATTTTATTTCTCTCATGTTTATTGCATTGGATCCAAGTAGTCGTATTCTCTGATCCTTGAACATTCTCACCGATTGATCGGAAGGACTTGAAAGGATTTGGGTAAAAATGATTTGGATCGAATTACAACTTTGGAACCATTCAGGGGGGATCATCGCCGAACCATTACAACATCTGCCCCAGTTTCACTTTTGGGGGAATTTGAATTTTTATTTTGGTGTTACTGAACCCCGGAGAGAGGTTGCCTACGTATCCTTTCGGAATCAAGTCGAACGTAGTTCAGGGAACTTTTTTTTCTTTCGTTTTTCTGTTTTGTTTTGTTTGCTCTTTCTTTTTCCTTTCCTTTTCCTCTTTTGTTTTTCTTTTTCTTTGTCTTTTCTTCCTCTCTTTTTTGTACATTTTTTTTCTTTTTCTTCTTTTTTTTTCATTTCATTTTTCAATAACACTTTCAGGTTCCAAAGAGGGTGATCAAAGAATGGGAGCCGGCTCAAAGGGTTTGCAAAGGGTTGATAGTGTTTGGTTAGCGAGAATGAAAGCCTTCGTCATCCCAATTGGAGAATATTAGTACTATATGGAGGATCCAACATAGTACCTTGTGACTACATTTGCATTGACAGTTATTTCAGGGACATTTCCTTCGATGTGTCCCAAGTGAAACGCACTCTTTTGGCAGTACTGTTGTTGCAATGTACGGATCTTTCCAATCTGAGAACTAATTTTCCTTGAGTTGTTCCAACTCTTTGTTTTATTTCCTTAAACTTTATCTTCATTGCGATTTAATCCTTGATTCATTATTTCGAGGTCTGACAGCTTTCAGGATCTGGGCATGAAGTCCGCAAGCATGTCATGTTATTGAAATCTGCATTTAACAGAACTAAAAAAAGAATAAGAAAATGACTAGATAAAGAAAAGAGACAATCCTAGACAATGAAATATTGATTTCATTTGATTTTTGATTTCTTTCAATTTTTGATTTTTTTTTTGATTTTTTTATAGAAGGGTTTACATGGAAAATAAGACAATAAAGTAAAATACCCGGATTACACCCTGAGATAATTTGGATGCAGAAAGGATAGCAAGACTGGCTACTAAGACTCCCGTCTGATAGGGAACTTTCATGCTTGACGGCCATTTTTTAGCTTTTCTTCTATCTCGGCAATGGCTACAATGGCCTTCAGTGTCGGATCAAATTCCTTAGTTTCACAAATCATTCCGACCATTGGCCTGATGTTGTGGGCAAGCAACAGATTGTTCATCACATCAGGAGCTTCTTCTTCCCGAAAAATGATTCTTTCAGCTTCAATCAAATCTTCAACTGCCTTTTTGAGGGTCCAACAGTCCTTTGTACTGTGTCCCACTGCTCCAGAGTGGTATTCATACCTAGCGTCAGCTCGGTGCGAGGGGGACTAGGGGTTTGACCGATTCGGGGCCACTGGCTGCAATAGATCTAGCCTGATTAACTTTTGGAACAAGCTTGAATACGATTCACCAATAGGGGTGACCTGATTCTTTCTGAAAGGCTCTCTTGGACGAGGATTGTATTGGGGATCATTTGGTTGAGGATTATATGGAGCTTGGTAAGGCCGGACATTTCTGGGAGTTGGAGCTCGGTTTTGTGTATGACGTTGTGGCTGCGTGTAAGATTGCACGCTCATCACCACATAGGGAGGCGGTGCCACAGCATAAGCATCATATTGAAGGGGATAATAGTGTGGTGGGACCATAGGAGACACAAATGACTTGCTGAATGACTTGCGGGCCCCTCTCGAGCTTGAAACCATCATGGCTCCCTTCTCACTCCCATTTCTATTCATCAAACCCTCCGAACCGTTTTGAACATCTGGTGATGTGGCTTTAAAAGAAGCATGACTCAAGATTCGGCCCGTTTTTAGACCGTTTTCAACCATTTCCCCAATTTTGATAGCCTCAACGAACGGCTTACCCACAACAGACATCGTGTTCTGGAGGTAGTCAGCCTTTTGGGCCTGCAGAAAGACCGTGACCATTTTAGTCACGTCCATTGGAGGCTTTACCCTGGCAGCTTGCTCATGCCATTTGTCAGCATATTCGCAGAAGCTTTCCGTGATTTTATTTTTCAAATTGGACAAAGATTTTATGTCGGGAGCGATGTACACATTATACTAGAACTGGCGGACAAAATCCCGGGCCATATCGTCCCACACGTGCCAATGGGTAATTTTTTATCCGTATACCACTCAGAAGTGATTCCGGTGAGGCTTTCCCCGAAATAGGCCATTAGCAGCTCCTCTTTTCCACTAGCACCCCTCAACTGGTTACAATATCGTTTCAGATGAGCGACCAGGTCACCATGCCCGTCGTACTTTTCAAATTTTGGCATCTTGAAGCCAATTGGCAAGTGGACATGGGGAAACATAGAGAGTGTGAGACACTCTTTTGGCCACTCAGACCTTGCATGTTTTTTAGGCTTTGTTCCAGACTCTTCATCTTCCAAGCCATTTACTCTTGCTCGGGATTTTAATAATCTTTTCTTGCTTCACTGAAAAATCATATTGCATAAGTTGAGTGAAAGAGTATGGGGTCACATATGTTATTTCTAGTTGAAGCTGTGGACCCTAAAAGATGAAAGTTGGAGGCGGTGCCCTTGAAGCTGGTGCCTGGGGGCGAACCACAGAAGGCATGCCAGGATCATTGGAGGGCATTGAAGGGTTCCCAGATGGGATGAGCGGGTTGGGAACAAGGGTGTTGGTAACCTCGCCTGACCTGGGGATCAATTCAGGGAACCTAGGGATTGCACTTGGTGGTTCCCTACCATTAGACCAGGCGTCCCATATTTCCAATATGTGGAGACGCAACATCTTATTCTCTTCAACAGCTGCTGATTCTAGCTGCAGAATAGCCGATGCTGGGCTATTCTCAGGACCGATGATTGGTAGATTACTTGCGGAGGCCATCTATGCCTTTGGATCTTGTGAAGGAGGGGAGGCTAGAATACCAACAAAACCAACCACCAAAACCTGGCTAATTTGCACATCCAACAACTTTGTTAGTTCTGAAATATTTAACGTATAGAAAATCGCACGTTGGAATGCAATGCACCTAACAGTTAAACGCTTCTACCGTGTGTTTGAACGGTTACATGTTTCATCCCGACCTTAACTAGCTCTTTTCACTCCGTACCTCTTTTCTTCATTTCTGCCTCTCTTTCACCACTCTTGATTTTTTTTCGTTTCTACCGCTCTTTTATTTCTTGGCATTCTTTTTTTTCGTCACTCTTTTATTTTTTATCACTCTTTTTTTTCACTCTTTTCTTTCCTTTTTTTCACTCAATTTTTCTTTCTCTTTTTTCAGTTTTTTTTTACTCAATTATTTTACGGCTATGATCGAATCTGATGGGGATTGCCTACGTATCATAGCGCCGTATGAATCAGATCTTGCGTAGTTCGGGAAGATCGAGAATAGAGTAAATAAGCTAACTCTTTTGTTTTGGTTGGAATTTTTTTAAAGAAATGCTTTAAAAGAAGAAAGGAAATATTTTTTGATTTTTTGATTTTTATTTTTGAAAGAAAGACTTCTAAAATAAAATTCATTTGCTTTTGATTTGAACTTTGAGAATTTTAAAAGTAAAAAGAAAATATTTTTGTTTGAATTTTCATTTGTTTTTTTCTTTTTCTAAAAAAAGAAAGAAACTATTTTTGCATTTTGGATGCTGCTTCTTAATTTCCGAAAGAGGGACCTTTTAAGAAAAATGTTTTGAATATCAGAGTTTTTTATTTATTCACAAAAGCACTTCTAAAGGAAAGCAAAATATTTTTGGACTTCAATTTTCAAAAAAGAAATTGAAGAGAAACTTTTAAACAAGGAAAAGATTTTTTTTTAATTCATTTTTTTTTTAATGTTTTGAGGAAAATACTTCAAAATAAAGGAAACCCGTATTTTGGATTTTGATTTTTTGATTTTATTTTATTTTCCATATGAAAGACTGTAGAAAGAAGGAAATTTTTTTTTTTCAGTTTAAAAACTTATATTTTTTTCTAAGGAAAGATTTCTAAAGAAGGAACTAAAGGAAAATATTTTTGGATTTTCTTGATAATTGGGGTCGGAACCGATGAGGTTTGCCTACGTATCTCACATCCGATGAGAATCAGACCCGCGTAGTTCGGTCAAAACTGTATACTTTTCCCTTTTGATTTTTATGAAAAATAAACCTTACACCTCACACCAGACTACTACAAAATATTTCTTTTAAAAGGATTTATTTGCGCTAAACTAAAAGAATGACTCCCTTTTTTTCTCTTTTTTTTAATTACACTAATTTTTAAAACCGGTCAACAATGCAAGTAAGCCTTCCAAATGATGTATCAAGTAGCACATAAGTGAACATGATGGTCTCAAAGAGGATACTTATACGGACCCGGCCCATGTGCCGAGTTTTGCTAAGTCAAATGCACGTGATGCACATAAAGCGAACCTACTAGGGACATCCGGCATGAGGTTTGTTCTTCTAGGTTTAAATCCTGCTGGAGAAGGTATCTAGACTGACTTACTTGAGCGGACAACTCGAGCCGAGGAGGGTCAGTGTACCAGTAGCATTGCTTTCCGGCTTAATTGGTGGTGCTCCCTGCCTAAAACATGTGCGACTAAAATCCTTCACCGGGTGATAAGCACCTCGGCTATCTCAAAGAAAGCGGGCTATGTCAAGCAAATGCCCAATTTTTAATTTCAAGAAGATTCAGAGGAGTGTGTGAGAAAACAGTTTATATGTACAGTTCAACAATATCGAAGTAGTAAAAAGAGAAGAGGTAGCACATTAGGCACAAATAAATCACAATATATAGAAAATTAATAAAGCAAAATAAATGTCAACATGTACAAGCTCGAATTCTGGTTAATCCCCAGCAGAGTCGCCAGAGCTATCACACCTCCTTTTTTACCTCTCCAAAAGATATGTACAAAATGTAACGTGTTATGGATTATGGGTTAATGTCTTTTTCATTTTGAAATGACAAATTTGAAATAAGGATTAGTTATTTACAGAGTCGTCACTTGGAATTGATTTTTGTCGGTGTTCCAAGTCACCTTTTATTTGAATCCCTATTCAAAGAAAAGTTTGACTCTATTATTATTGGTCTGTAAAAACAAGTTCGGGTAAGAAATTATGTTGACCGGGGAGAAGGTGTAAGGCATTGCCCGAGTCCCGTGGTTCTAGCACGGTCGCTTTATCGACTACATTTGGCTTGAATTAATTTTGGATAAACTGTAATTTATATTATTTTCATGTTTTACCTATCCGCTTTTATCTCTTGATTATTAGAAAAATAAAAGAATATTTTTGAATAAGAAGATGCCATACCACACTACGCAAGCGAATGCGTGATCGAAGAAATTTATTATTTAGTCATAACGGCGCTACGCAAGTGAATCCCCAGTCATGAAAAACGATTGTTAGCACGTTATTTACTTCTGGGAAAATTACTACATTCGAAGAAATTAGTTTTGAAAATTATAAAAAAAAAATCAACTATCGCGCTACGCAAGCAAATCCGCGATCTTAACAAAAAGATTAACTAAATTAAGGATTAACTAAAATTAATGGGCATGGGATGAGATTATTGAATTAATTTATCGAATGGTAAAACATCACGCTACACAAGTGATTCTGTGAGTTAAAGCGCACCTACTAATTGCCTAGCGTTTAAATTAATTAAAAGGAAACGAGTTAATTAAAAATAGTAGAAAAATCTGATATTATTATTATTATTCTAGCTTTATAGTTGGGAAAAATTATGCAAATAAAAGTTGGACCAATTTAATCTTTTTTAAAAGAAATGAGCCAACTTCTTGTTAAAATAAATGGGTCAGCTTGTAAAGAGCTCTTGAGCTACTGAATTTATTATTAAAATGGGCCAAGAAATGGATTTTAATTGGCTCAATGCTATATAGAAGAAAAGGGTTAATTTTTTTGTTTAAAGGTAAATGGGCAAGCTTTTATTTTTTGGTTCAAAAAGGCCCAAAGTTGATACAATCTTGGTTCTTTACTTAGTTTGCATTTATGACCATTAACTACATAGTCGCAATTGTATAAATGCATACTTTACGAAAATAGCCACTTTTGCAAATCTGGCAAAATGGCTAGATTCAAAAAAAATTATCACAACATTCCTAGAAGCATATGTTGACAGTGAAATTTCAATAATTAAAACGAACTCATGCTATGTGTTATACGCCTAAAGTTATCTATGGCATACTTAGCATTGTTACTCGGATACAATAGCTTGAAAACATGCTTAAAAATCCATAAACTACTTATATATCACATTCAAAAACTTGCAACTCAATATTCAAGTATTATGAAGGACTATATTCACATTATCACATGTTTGATACATAATAATAACATACAAGCTCTTTTGTTGCCAAATTATTCATCACATCAAACACATTTAAATGGTGCAGCATGTTCAAGTTGTTCCCATTGCTGAAAATACATACATTACGAGTCTTAAAGGATTACCTGGATAACAAAAGAATAAACAGTAGTCCAGCAACTAAAGCAGCATAAAACCAGCAGCAAATCCGTGTTAAAACAGCCCAAAAACATAGAGAGGGAACCCAGAAACGAACTCTACAGAGGACTTATACTTTTCTAAAAGTTTGCACTCTAAGATTCACTCCCAAAGCTCACCATTTCACCTTACTTTTCATGTGTTCAACTGCTGAATTTTTTTTTGTTTTTGTGTGTTCAAAGCAATTATCAAAAGCTCCCCTCAAATGTGATGGAGTCCCCCCTATATATCAAAACAACCAGCTATTTCAAAAAATTAAAAATCAATCTTATTAACAGATTTTTCTACAAAATTTGCTCTTAAATTCAAAAGGCCAGACTTTCTGGTTCAAATCTTGTCAAGTATTTCAAACAAATCTGCTCTCCAATATTCAAAGACAGACTTTTATTCAACACTGTCCAAAGATCTACATTTTCTTACCAAACAATTTGACTTTTGAGTGTTGTACTCAAAGAGTCTTCAGTAGCAAATAAACAATCCAACAAGTACCATATACTCTTAAGTATTTTTCACTACCTCACTTTTATCAATACAAAACTATTTTACTACTCAACAAGTGCAAAAACAGAAAATTTAACATTTTAAACTTCAAAAACTAATGCTAAAATAATTAATAATAGACAAAATAAAATCTGAAAAAAATAAAAATAAAATAAAAAATCAGCCACGAAAAATAATAGGATTTTTACCATTTTATAATTCAAGTGGCCGAAAAATGGTGGTATGCCAAAAGAGGGTGTTCGGGGAGGTCACCGGAATTTGGCCGGATTTTGATCGCCGGATTTTCAGGGTGAAATTGGCATCAATAGCTAGGTCTTAACGAGCTCTATCCATTGATGTAAGTATTGTGGGGTGGTAGTGGTTGGAGCTTCAAGAATTTGGGCAAAAAAGTGACGGAAAAGTTTCCTAGATCTAAGATTCAAGGAGTTTGAGGGATTTTTGAAGGATTTGATTTGGAAATATGGAAGGAGGAAGTTGTGGAGATTACATGGTGTGAATTTGGAGGTGTTTGGAGGTGGTCCGCCGGTGGCGGCGATTTCCGGTCGGCGGCGGTGGACGGAGCTGGGGCGGCGTAGAGAGAGTGAACAGAGAGAGAGAAGAGAGAAGAAAGAGAAAAGAATTATGGGTGAAAATGAGGACAATTTTCAGATTTTTGAAGCTTTAAAGCTAAGAGTGAATGAGATCCATTGGATCAAGATGGAATGGATGGGTATGATTTGATCGTGTTTCATTTAGTGAAACGACGTAGTTTTGAGGCAAAACTACGTAGTTTCAGACCCTCTCAATGGCAGCCCTTTATCTTGCATTCTTGGACACTTTTTCTTTCAAATTTGGCCAAATTTCTTCCTTAATCCCACTTATTAAATTAAATTTACACAAACAAATAAATAAATTAAATAACTTATTCAACTGATCGATTAACTAGATTAATTCACCTGTTGAACATTTAGTTAATTTCTAAAATGCGCAAATAAAGAAAAAACTATTTTTGGTATTTTGTGATCGAAAATAAGCAATTAAACACACAAAATTGAAAAAACTATTAAATAATAAAAACACTAATAAATTTAGGAGGTGTTAAAATAGCGCAAAAATTAGGTATTCACACCCAAAACTACTCGTGCCATAGTAGGTTTAATAGTGCATCGTTGGTTCGGAAACTATAAAAAATAGCTCGAATAAGACATAAGAACGCGAGCCTGATAGAATTTTGAACTTTGCAGTGCCACAAGGATGGAGCTTAGGCGATCAGGCTGGAAATGTTCTCGACTTATACAAGAATAATAAATATATCAGAATCCCTGGTACTCCCAAAAAAAAGAATAGAGAAGAAAGAAAGAACAATTTTTCATAAAATAAATGAAAAAGAATTTTTCATAAGGAAGTAAGGATGAGTTTTATCAAAGAACTGTGAATTGTTTGTCTTAACTGTTCATTTGAAGATTTATAATTTTATTATATCATGCATGCATAATTATTTCAGAGTCTTGATTCATCTTTAGTGGGAGGATTATTTTACTTACTGAATATTGTTGTAGTGTAATGATGCTCCATTATTTTTCTATATAACCTACATTGACTTATGTTAATATAGATGTAGGTTATTTAGACGAGCAAGCTACGAGTTAGGACTTGCTCTCATCCTAGTAGATTTTTTGGTGAGCTCTATTTCAGGCCATGAAGTTTATTGTTTGACTTTGGAATTTTTTTTATTTTTATTTTTGAGGGTTAGCCATAGTCATGTGTGATGACCCGAAAGGTCGTCACTTGTTTTAGAAACAAATCCTGTGTTCTGAGGCCTCAAAACCTCCTTTTTACCTCACTTCGATTTACGTGCGTGGTCCGGATCTACATCCAGAAAGCCTTTTATGTGAAAATATGAGAAACAGAAATTTCTAGAATTAAAATTTGAATATGGTTGACTTTGGTCAACATTTTGAGCAAACGGACACGGATCTGTATTCCGACGATCCCGGGAGATCCGCAGTAAAATATGAGACTTGGGCGTATGCCCGAAAATGAATCCCGAGGTCCTAAGACTTAGAAATCAATTTTTGAAAGAAATTGTTTTGCTGAATTACTTATGAAATTAAGAAAAGAAATTATGTTTGAAACCATTGGTATCGGGCCCGTATTTTGGTTACGGAGCCCGGTACTGGTCTTATATGTAATTTAAGTTGAGCCTGTAAAATTTGATAAGAAACGGACTTGAAATGACGTAATTCGAAACTTTAGTTGTAAAATTAGGAACTTTGAAAGTTCATGAGATTTCCTTTGATTTTGGTGGTAAATTCATGGTTATTGATGTTATTTTGAGGATTTGATTGCACGAGCAAGTCCGTATGATGTTTTTAGGCTGGTGTGCATGTGTTGGTTTGGGGGTGAGTTTTGGATAGGCCGGGGAGTGAAATTTGGACGTAGGAAGTTGCAGGTTTTAGCTTGCATGTTGCAGGTCGACAGGCTTCGCAAATGCAAAGCCTGGCTCGCAAATGCGATAATGGACCTAGGTTGCTTTAGTAGAAAATGTGAATGTTCTATCGCAAATGCAATATCGCATTTGCGAAAGGTCCCTCGCAAATGCGAAGGTGACCAGAAATTGAACTTGGTCGCAAATGCGAAGGGGTTAGTTTTCTGAGGGGTTCACAATTGCGAACCCTGGTCGCAATTGCGACACCTGCAACCTATAAACTCATAACTTAGATGCATTTCAACCATTTTTCAAAACCAAAACACTCTTGAACGATTTTTCAAAGACAAGTACTCTTCCAAATCGATTGTAAGTCAATTCTAGCTCATTTTCTTCAATCTTTAACATCTTTTCACATGATTTCAACTCAAAATGAAGGGTTTTCATGGGGGAAATTGGGTGTTATGAGTAGAACCTAGGTTTTTCAAATTTTGGGAATTTGGACTTCGTTGCAAGACTTACTTGATAAAGGTTTCATTAGACCTAGTGTTTCGCCTTGGGGTGCGCCGGTGTTGTTTGTTAAGAAGAAGGACGGAGTGATGAGAATGTGTATAGATTACCGGCAGTTGAACAAGGATACAATCAAGAATAAGTATCCATTGCCGAGGATTGATGATTTCTTTGATTAGCTTCAGGGTGCCAAGGTATTTTTGAAGATTGACTTGAGTTCTGGCTACCATCAGTTGAGGATTAGGGCATCTGATGTCCCTAAAATAGCTTTTCGCACTCGTTACGGGCATTATGAGTTCTTGGTGATGTCATTCGGGTTGACAAATGCCCCAGCAGCTTTTATGGATTTGATGAACCGAGTGTTCAGGCCTTACTTGGATTCGTTCGTGATAGTCTTCATTGATGATATTTTTATCTATTCCCGCAGCCGGGAAGAGCATGAGCAGCATCTGAGAGTGGTCCTCCAGACTTTGAGAGATAGTCAGTTGTATGCGAAGTTTTCGAAGTGTGAGTTCTAGTTGAGTTCAGTTGCATTCTTAGGTCATGTTGTATCAGTAGAGGGTATTCAGGTAGATCCGAAGAAGATAGAGGCAGTCAAGGGCTGGCCTAGACCAACATCAGCTACAGAGATCCGGAGTTTCTTGGGTTTAGCAGGCTATTATCGTCGATTTGTGGAGGGGTTTTCATCTATTGCAACCTCGATGACCAGGTTGACCCAGAAGGGTGCCCAGTTCAGGTGGTCACATGAGTGTGAGGCGAGCTTTCAGAAGCTCAAGATAGCTTTGACTACGACGCCGGTGTTGGTTTTGCCCACAGGTTCAGGGCCTTGCATAGTTTATTGTGATGCATCTCGTATTGGATTTGGTGTGGTGTTGATGCAGGATGGAAAGGTCATTGCCTATGTTTCGCGGCAGTTGAAGATCCATGAGAAGAACTATCCGGTTCATGATCTGGAGTTAGCAGCCATTGTCCACGCGTTGAAGATTTGGAGGCATTATCTATATGGCGTGTCATGTGAGGTGTTCACGGATCACAAGAGTCTGCAGTACTTGTTCAAGCAGAAAGAGCTAAATTTGAGGCAGAGAAAGTGGTTGGAGCTATTAAAGGACTATGATATCACCATCTTATATCATCCGAGAAAGGCCAATGTGGTGGCCGATGCTTTGAGTAGGAAGTCAGCTAGTATGGGTAGTCTTGCTTATATTCCGGTCGGTAGGAGATCGCTTGCTTTGGATGTTCAGGATTTGGCCAATCAGTTCGTGAGGTTGGATGTTTCTGAGCCCAGTCGTGTGTTAGCTTGCACAGTCGCTCGTTCTTCATTATTGGAGCGTATCCGAAATCGGCAGTATGATGATCCTCATTTGTATGTCCTTAGAGACATGGTGTAGCACGGAGGTGCCAAGCAGGTTACATTAGGAGATGATGGAGTTTTGAGGCTGCAGGGTCGAGTTTGTGTGCCTAATGTGGATGGGCTGTAGGAGTTGATTTTAGAGGAGGCCCATAGTTCCCGGTACTCTATTCATCCGGGAATCACTAAGATATATCAGGATTTGTGGTAGCATTATTGGTGGAGGAGAATGAAGAAGGACATTGTTGCATATGTGGCTCAGTGTTTGAATTGTCAGCAGGTTAAGTACGAGCATCAGAGGCCTGGTGGTTTGTTCCAGAAGATTGAGATTCCCGAGTGGAAGTGGAAGCGTATCACTATGGACTTTGTTATTGGACTCCCACAGACTTAGAGGAAGTTCGATGCAGTGTGGGTTATTATTGATAGGCTGACCAAGTCAGCACATTTCATTCTGGTAGCAATTTCTTATTCTTACGAAAGGTTAGCTGAGATTTATATCCGGGAGATTGTTCGTCTTCATGGTGTGCCCGCGTCTGTCATTTCGGAATGAGGTACGCAATTAACCTCACATTTATAGAGAGCAGTTCAGCGAGAGTTAGGTACATGGGTTGAGTTGACACAACGTTTCATCCTCAGACGGACGGGCAGTCCAAGCGGACTATTCAGATTTTGGAGGATATGCTCTGAGCTTGTGTCATTGACTTTGGAGGCTCGTGGGATCAGTTTTTGCCTTTAGCAAAGTTTGCCTACAACAACAGCTACCAGTCGAGTATCCAGATGGCTCCTTATGAGGTATGGTAGGCGTGTTGGTTGCCGGTTGGATGGTTTGAGCCGGGAGAGGCTCGGTTGTTGGGTACGGATCTAGTATAGGATGCCTTGGACAAGGTCAGGATTATTCAGGATAGGCTTCATACAGCTCAGTCCAGGCAAAAGAGTTATCCCGACCGTAAGGTTCGTGATTTGGCTTTCATGGTCGGTAAGCGGGTATTGATTCGGGTGTCGCCTATGAAGGGCGTGATAAGATTTGGGAAGAAGGGCAAGCTTAGCCCTAGGTTCATTGGCCCGTTTGAGATTCTCGATCGAGTGGGAGAGGTGGCTTACAGACTTGCGTTGCGGCCGAGCTTATCAGTCGTGCATCCAGTGTTTCATGTGTCCATGCTTCAGAAATATCACGGTGATCCATCCCACGTATTAGATTTCAGCACTATCCAGTTGGACAAGGACTTGTCCTATGAGGAGGAACCGGTAGCTATTCTAGACCGGCAGCTTTGTCAGTTGAGATCGAAGAGTTTTCCTTCTGTTCGTGTTCAGTGGAGAGGTCAGCCTGCTGAGGCATCGACTTGGGAGTCCGAGTCTGAGTCCGATATACGGAGCTGTTATTCCCATTTTTTCCCCGACTCAGGTACTTCCTTCTTATGTCCGTTCGAGGACGAACATTTGTTTTAAAGGCGGATGATGTGATGACCCGAAAGGTCATCACTTGGTTTAGAAACAAATCTTGTGTTCCGAGGCCTCAAACCCTCCTTTTTACCTCACCTCGATTTGCATGCGTGGTCCGGATCTATATCCGAAAAGCTTTTTATGTGAAAATATGAGAAACAGAAATTTCTAGAATTAAAATTTGAATATGGTTGACTTTGGTCAACTTTTTGAGCAAACGGACCCAGATCTGTGTTCCGACAATCCCGGGAGGTCCACAGTAAAATATGGGACTTGGGCGTATGCCCGAAAATGAATTCTGAGGTCCCAAGCCTTAGAAATCAATTTTTGAAAGAAATTGTTTTGCTGAATTACTTATGAAATAAAGAAAAGAATTTATGTTTGAAACCATTGGTATCGGGCCCGTATTTTGGTTACGGAGCTCGGTACTGGTCTTATATGTGATTTAAGTTGAGCCTGAAAAATTTGGTAAGAAACGGACTTGAAATGACGTGATTCGAAACTTTAGTTGTAAAATTGAGAACTTTGAAAGTTCATGAGATTTCCTTTGATTTTGGTGGTAAATTCATGGTTATTGATGTTATTTTTTGGATTTGATTGCACGAGCAAGTCCGTATGATGTTTTTAGGTTGGTGTGCATGTTTGGTTTGGAGCACCGAGGGTTCGGGTGAGTTTTGGATAGGCCGCGGAGTGAAATTTGGACGTAGAAAGTTGCAGGTTTTAGCTGGTATGTTGCAGGTCTGCAGGCTTTGCAAATGCGAAGCTTGGCTCGCAAATGCGACAAAGCATCGCAAATGCAATAATGGACCTGGGCTGCCTTAGTCGCAAATGTGACTGTTCTATCGTAAATGCGATATCGCATTTGCGAAAGTTCCCTCGCAAATGTGAAGGTGACCAGAAATTGAACTTGGTCGCAAATGTAACATTATCTTCGCAAATGCGAAGGGGTCAGTTTTCTGGTCGTAATAGCAACACCTGCAACCTGTAAATTCATAACTTAGACGCATTTCAACCATTTTTCAAAACCAAAACACTCTTGGATGATTTTTCAAAGACAAGTACTCTTCCAAATCGATTGTAAGTCAATTCTAACTCGTTTTCTTCAATCCTTAACATCTTTTCAAATGATTTCAACGCAAAAACAAGGCTTTGCATGGGAGAAATTGGGTGTTTTGGGTAGAACCTAGGTTTTTCAAATTTTGGGGATTTGGACCTCGATTTGAGGTCCAATTTTGAAACAAATTATATATTTGGGTTCGTGGGGAAATGGGTAATCGGGCTTTGGTTCGAACCTCGGTTTTTGACCATATGGGCCAGGGGCGATTTTTGACTTTTTGGGAAAAACTTTAGAAACCTTATTTTCATGCATTGGAATTGATTCATTTAGCATTTATTGATATAGTTAAGTAACTTGTGGCTAGATACGAGCAAATTGGTGGTGGAATCAAGAGGTAAAGTGATAGTTGAGGCTTGAATTGTGTTCGTGGCATCGAGGTAAGTGTTTGGTCTAACCTTAGCTTGAGGGATTAGGAGTCGAGTCCTATTTGCTATGTGCTATTTGTTGAGTACGACATATAGGCATGGTGACGAGTATCTATATGTCGTTGTCAAGCATGCCCGTGAGTCTGAAATTGAAGTCGTTGTGTTCTTAATAAGTACTACAAATGCCTAAGTTATTCTTTCTCTGTGTTGGGCAAGAATTATGATTATTCTCGTGGAAATTGCTTATGGTTGAGTATTGGTGATAGTTGAGGTTTCTTTTGTTAAGGTAAATGTTGGAACAAGTTTGGTTATAGCTGATTCCCTTGCCTGGACGTATTTACTTATACTGTCGATTACCTTGCCGGGATATTATTGTTCCCTTATTGTTCCCTTGTCGGGACTCTTTTGTGATTGGTGTTGAATTGTATATTGGGATCGGGTTGCACGCCGCAATAATATTATATTTGGATCGGGTTGCATGCCGCAGTAATATTATATTTGGATCGGTTGCACGCCGCAACAATATTATATTTGGATCGGGTTGCACGTCGCAACAATATTATATTTGGATCGGGTTGTACGCCGCAACAGTGATACATGACATGGATCGGGTTGCACGTCGCAATAGTATTTTTATGATTTGGATCAAGTTGCGCGCCGCAACAGTAAAGGATAAAAGTAGATATTGATTTGTTACTGTTTCCTTATTGAATCTGCTGCGAATTTTAAATTGTTCTTTATGTTTTTCTCCTGAGTTAATGTTGGTAAATGATATCCCCCACAGCATTTCCCCTTCCCATCTTTAACTACTAGTTTCCTTTATTATTACTTGCTACGTATATATGCTTAACTAAATAGGTTTGTTTGGTAGTCTGGTCCTAGCCTCGTCACTACTTTGCCGAGGTTAGGCTAGGCACTTACCAGCATATGGGGTCGGTTGTGTTGATACTACACTCTGCACTGTGTGCAGATCCCGAAGCAGCAACATTCGGACCTTAACTCGGGTGGTTGCCTTTAGTCCAGTCGAAGATTCCGAGGTAGTCCTACAGGCGTCCGCAGGCTTTGGCGTCTCCTCCTATCCTTTAGTCTGTTTCTTTATATATTTCAGAGACAGTATTGTAATAAATCTTTCAAACTTCTATTTGTAGTAATCCTAGACAGTCCGTGGAATTATGACACCAGTCTTGGGTAGTTTGTTTGTATTGATTGGTATTGGCATCTTTCTTAACTTATTACATTTCCGTCTTCCGCTTATTAGATTTTTTCGCTGTTTATCAATTGTTGGTTATTAATTGTAAAAGGACTAAAATGTGAAAAAGGTAAATATTTTAAAAGGGTTGGATTGCCTAGATTTTACTAATAGGCGCCATCACGACTCCCCAGGGTGGGAAATCCGGATTGTGACATCATGTCTCGAGCAATCTGGCAAGATTCTATAGAGAAGTCATAAATGTTACTGAGTCATAAAGTAAAATTAGATTCTCTTTTGTTTCTATCAGATATTGAATATTAAGGACTGGATTTCTGCATAATTCTTTTAGATTAAGTTTTCAGTCTTAAAGAAAGATGTTTCTTCTAGTTTTACATGTTGGCCTGCTTAGTAGAAAAGAAAGAACAGATTAGAGGGTTTGTTTGGTAAAGTTAAGGCACCAAATGTCAGTTGTACTCGATTATAAATTGGGTCGTGACGAACTTTGTATCAGAGCCAGGTTTAGAGAGTCCTAGAAGTCTATAAATCCATGACAATAACATCTCATTAAAAATTGTGATGGCCCCATATACTATAAACGAGGGACTATAGACAATTAAGAAAAGTTCTCATTTTTCTCACTCTAGATTGTGCGATAAAACATAATTTGAGTATGTTTCTAATATGTTCATTTTCGAATTCGCTGAAATGAATCGTACTCATAATTCCGTCGATAACACTCCCATCCCAGCTTCTACTCCAACTCATGTACCAACTGATGCGAACATTACTACAGCAAAGTAGAAGAGGGCCCCTCCCCCCAGCTAACACAACTCATGCCCACCAGACTGAACAAGTTGAGAAGGTCGGGCGACTACTTCCACCTGGGGAAGAGGATCTAGTTGAGCAAGTTGGAATTGGCGTTCTGAACCAAGTACCACCACCAACCCTAGCAATAGCCCTAGCTCAAGTGATGATGCCTCTAGATATAGGAGAGGATTTTTGTCCAGTTAAAGGTGTAATAGAGATATTTACCACCTTCATGGCCAATCAAGGACAAGTAGGGGTGATGCTCTACCACGGACAGGTAGACAAAGGACTCCTTCTTCATCTCTATGAAGCGAGTTCGTCAAGTTTCACCCTCTAAATATTTGTGGAACTAAGCCTAAATAGGACCCATTAGACTATTTAGAGGGTGTCTAGGGAACCTTTCGAATGATCAAAGTAATGGGCAGTGATGTTGTAGAGTTGGCTTCTTGCTAGCTCAAGGATGTTGCTTACACCTGGTTTGAGTCGTGGGAGAAGGGTAGGGATGAGGAAGATCCTCCTCCTACTTGGGAGGAATTCACTGAGGCATTCATAGCTGGCATTTTTCTAGAAGAGGACCGAGAAGCTCGTGCTACAAAATTCGAGTAGCTTAGACAGGGGACTATGAGTGTGCAAGAATACTACATGGATTTCATCAAATTGGAAAAATACGCTCCTAACATGATTTCAATAGAGAAGGCAAAAATCTCCAGGTTCATATTAGGGCTAGGAGAGCACATTCAGGATACTACCGAAGATGTAGCTATAAGTATGGTGCATTTTTCTTCAGTCATAGGATTTTCAAAGCACTTGGAAGTGAAAAAGCAAACGAGGAGGTCAGACAAGGAGCAAAACAAGAAGGCCTGTACTATAGGTGGGTATAGTGGTGAAATAGGTGGAGAAGGAAAGAATTGGTTCAATAAGGCGACATCAGCATTAGCACAATCCGTTCCTCAGCTTAGCGGAATTACCCTTTTCACCCAGAATTAGAGTTATGGGAACCAGTCCTACCAAAATCAAAATTTTAGGACTCCCATCTCATAGAGTCCGAGTAGTGTTGAGCAGCAGTCTTGGTAGAGGATTCCTTGTAGTTCTTGTTGAAAGAGTCATCTAGGGCAATGTAAGTTCAAATTTCAAGGCTACATAACTATGGTAACTTCAAGATAAATTGCTCGAAGTTTTAGCAGAGCGCACAAGCGGCATCAACTCTCCTATTAGGTTCTTATATTTCTACCAATGCGGCTCCACCCTCTGCTCATGGTTCTCAGACTCAGCCAGGCTGTGGAACTGGTAAGGGCACAGTCTCAGCTACTCAAGGAGGGAAATCCCCGTTTATATGCAGCATTAGATTGTTAGAGTGTAAAGGCATCCCTAACCGTGGTCATAGGTACCTTACCAGTTTGTTCACATGATGCATATGCATTAACTGACCCCGCACCAATTATTCATATGCTTCCCTATTTGGCTAAGAACAATGGAATAGAGCCAAAACTATTAAAGTCTCTAGCCTTTACTCTAGTTGATGAGTGCATACAAGCAAAGCAAGTTTACAAAGGTTGCATAGTTTCGATCCCTACACGTATTACAAAAATTGACATCATAGAACTAGAAATGATAGATTTTCATATGATTATGGGTATGAATTGGGTGTCGTCCTGCTATGCCAATGTTGATTGTAGAGCCAAAATAGTTAGATTTAGTTCCCAATAAAGAAGTCCTAGAATGGGAAGGATATACAACTTCGCCTGTGGGTATGTTTATTACTTACCTTAACGGTAAGGTAAGAGATACTAGCATGATAAGTGTTTCCGTGCAATTTGATATGATATTAGCACGATGAGTGTTTCTATGTGATTTGATATAATATTAGCACGATGGGTGTTTCCGTATGATTTGATATGATATTGGCAAGATGAGTGTTTTTGTGTTGTGAGGATGATAGTTCATGGGAGTATTTTCATGGAGGTGAGAGAGCCATGTATTGTATTATGTTTATTCTTTCCTCATTCACACATATATACATCATACCTTGGTCGTTAATGTTACTTACATTATTATTTCCTTATTCACACATGTATACATCATACCTTGGTCGTTACTGTTACTTACATGCATCTTACCCTATCTATTACTGTTACTTACATGCATTTTACCTTGTTTGTTATTGTTACTTACATGCTTCCTACATTGTCTCTCACTATTACTTCATGTACATCCTATCTTATTTGCTTATGTCACTTATGTATATCTTATCTTGTTTGTTATTGTCACTTATGTACATCCTATCTTGTTTGTTGCTTATAACTATTTGATCGATCATTTTGAGCTTTAGTATTCCATTTGGTGGTTTGAGGTCTTGAGTAGCTTCAGATGATATATCACAACTTGTGTGTTTGGTTGGTTTCGATGTTCGAGAGGTTTGGGATTTGATTTGGAAGAGAAATTTCATATTAGGAAGCTTTAAGTTGAAGATTCGACCAAGGTTTGACTTTTGTGTAAACAGTCTCGAATTTGTGTTCTAATGATTCCAATAGGTTTTCATGGTGATCTTGGACTTAGGCGTATGTCCAGATTTGGATTTGGAGATTCCTAGGTTAATTTGGCTCTTTTTGGTGAAAGTTGGCAATTTGAAAGTTTAGAAATTTCATAAGTTTAACCGTGAGTTGACTTTGTGACTATCAGATTTGGATTATTATTTCGGACATGTAAGGGGTCCATTTTGTCATATAAAACTTGTGTGCAAAGTTTGGTTTCATTTCGAGTTGATTTGGCAGGATTCGGACGCGTTCGGCAAAGTTTGAAGGTTTGAAAGTTAAGAGAATGATCTTGATCTTCAATTCTTGGTTTTGATATTTTTGTGATGGTTCGAGCTTTCAAATAAGTTTGGGTAATGTATTTGGATTTGTTGGCATGTTTGGTTGGATTCTCGAGGGCTCGGATAAGTTTCGGGGTAGTTTTGGACCATTTCTAGGCCCTTTTTCAGTTGTTGGTTTTTGGCTACACGGGTGTGAATATAGAGGACCTCTAGGCCGCATTCGCGAAGAGTAAATTGTTGTTTTGATCTTGTGAATCGCGATCGTGGACCTCTAGGCCGCGTTTGCGAAGAGTAAATTGTTGTTTGGATCTTGTGAATCACAGTGGCCTTGTTCGCGATCGCGCAGAAGACATTTCTGCTGTCACTAAACTGAATTTTGGAGCTTATATCTTGTAATTCTTAAGAAATTTGGAGATAATCTAAAAATAAAATGTGTAGCCCTTTATATCTAGTTTTCATAAAGTCAAATTGTTTGTCTTTTGGAGCTTAGTGTAGAAAGTTATGGCCATTATACTAGAGGCTATTGGAAGGGTTGAGCAAGTTTGTTCGAATTTGTTCATCGCGATCGCGAAGGTTCTTAGCCACGATTGCCAAGGGTAAAATCATGCAGGGAATTTTGTGAACCGCGACCGCGAGGTTGGTGACCGTGATCGCAAAGAAGGAGGCCTGGGAATGGTATTTATGTCCAATTTTGAAATTTTGAGTTTATTTTCTTTGCTTTTTGAGTTCTTGGAGCACAAGTAAAGCGATTTCGGAGTAGTTAAACACCCAAATCATGAGAGTAAATAATTGTATCTTTGTTTGATTATATTTTTTGTTTTTACATGGATTATTACACAAAAATCAAGGATTTGAAGAGAAGAAATTGGGACTTTTGACTTGAACTTAAGAGAAAGAATTTTGGGATTTTGAACATGGAATAAAGGTTGGATTTGGAAACCAATTACCAAACATATGTGTGATTGTGGTAACGTGACTGGTTTCAGGAGAGTTTTGGATTAATTTGGGACACTTAGTTTCGTAGTTGAAGGCTTAAGTGGTAAGAGTTTACCGGAGTTTGACTTTTATATAGATGACTCCAGAATGGTATTTTGATTGTTCCAATAGCTTCGTATGGTGAATTTGGACTTGGGCGTATGTCTGAATTTAGATTTAGAGGTTCCTAGGTTATTTTAGCTTGAATTGGTGAAAGAAGGAAAGTTGAAAGTTTTGAAGATTGAAAGGTTTGACCGAGGGTTGGCTTTATTCATATCGGGTTCAGATTAAGGTTCCAGCAGTTGGTATATGTCCGTTATTTCATTTGGGACTTGCATTAAAATTTTGAGGTCATTCCAAATTGATTTGATATGGTTTGACATGAGTTTTAGAAGTTGAAAGTCCATTAGTTCATTAGGCTTGAATTGAGGTGTGATTCATAGTTTTGGTGTTGTTTGGTTTGATTTGAGACCTCGAGTAGGTTCGTGTTATGTTTTGGGACTGATTGGTATGATTGGACGAGGTTTCAAGGTTCTCGAATATGTTCAGATCATTTAGTGTTTTCGCATATGCGGGTGGTTTGGCCGCAGATGTGGCCTAGGGAGCACAGATACGAGGTTTGGGCTGGTGGAGTTGGGTCCAAAGATGGGGAAGATTTTCTGCAGCAGCGAATGCACTTCTGCGATGAAGCATCCACAGGTGCGTTCGCTCAAGTGCAATTGTTGAACTGCAAATGCGGTTGGTCAGATGGGTAAGTGAATGTGCCAATGCAGCATTTTTACCACAAAATCTCGCACTGCAAATGCGGCTAAGTGATCGTAAATGCGGAATTACTGAGCAGACTATATGATTTCGAGGGTTTGGTCAATTTTTATTATTTGGAGTTGTGGAGCTCGGTTGGAGGTGATTTTTGAGAAACTTTCCACTACAATTCAAGGGGTAAGTTAAGTTTACTTAATTTTGATATTAGATATTGATTAGCGATGGATTATTCACCTAGTTTGCGTGAATTTATGATGAAATATTGGAATTTTTAACTATGATTTTGGAGAGAGATAATTGATGATTTGAAGGCCGATTTGAGGTCGCAATTGAATAAAATTGGCCGCAGATGTGGCCTAGGGAGCACAGATACAAGGTTTGGGCTGGTGGAGTTGGGTCCAAAGATGTGGAAGATTTTCTGCAGCAGCGAATGCACTTCTGCGATGAAGCATCCGCAGGAGCGTTCGCTCAAGTGCAATTGTTGAACTGCAAATGCGGTTGGTCGGATGGGTAAGTGAATGTGTAAATGCAGCATTTTTACCACAAAATCCGGCACTGCAAATGCGGCTAAGTGATCGTAAATGCGGAATTACTGAGCAGACTATATGATTTCGAGGGTTTGGTCAATTTTTATTATTTGGAGTTGTGGAGCTCGGTTGGAGGTTATTTTTGAGAAACTTTCCACTACAATTCAAGGGGTAAGTTAAGTTTACTTAATTTTGATATTAGATATTGATTAGCGATGGATTATTTCACCTAGTTTGCGTGAATTTATGATGAAATATTGGAATTTTTAACTATGGTTTTGGAGAGAGATAATTGATGATTTGAAGGCCGATTTGAGGTCACAATTGAATAAAATTGGCTGCAGATGTGGCCTAGGGAGCACAGATACAAGGTTTGGGCTGGTGGAGTTGGGTCCAATGATGCGGAAGATTTTCTGCAGCAGCGAATGCACTTCTGCGATGAAGCATCCGCAGGAGCGTTCGCTCAAGTGCAATTGTTGAACTGCAAATGCGGTTGGTCAGATGGGTAAGTGAATGTGCCAATGCAGCATTTTTACCACAAAATCTCGCACTGCAAATGCGGCTAAGTGATCGTAAATGCGGAATTACTGAGCAGACTATATGATTTCGAGGGTTTGGTCAATTTTTATTATTTGGAGTTGTGGAGCTCGGTTGGAGGTGATTTTTGAGAAACTTTCCACTACAATTCAAGGGGTAAGTTAAGTTTACTTAATTTTGATATTAGATATTGATTAGCGATGGATTATTTCACCTAGTTTGCGTGAATTTATGATGAAATATTGGAATTTTTAACTATGATTTTGGAGAGAGATAATTGATGATTTGAAGGCCGATTTGAGGTCGCAATTGAATAAAATTGGCCGCAGATGTGGCCTAGGGAGCACAGATACAAGGTTTGGGCTGGTGGAGTTGGGTCCAAAGATGTGGAAGATTTTCTGCAGCAGCGAATGCACTTCTGCGATGAAGCATCCGCAGGAGCGTTCGCTCAAGTGCAATTGTTGAACTGCAAATGCGGTTGGTCGGATGGGTAAGTGAATGTGTAAATGCAGCATTTTTACCACAAAATCCGGCACTGCAAATGCGGCTAAGTGATCGTAAATGCGGAATTACTGAGCAGACTATATGATTTCGAGGGTTTGGTCAATTTTTATTATTTGGAGTTGTGGAGCTCGGTTGGAGGTTATTTTTGAGAAACTTTCCACTACAATTCAAGGGGTAAGTTAAGTTTACTTAATTTTGATATTAGATATTGATTAGCGATGGATTATTTCACCTAGTTTGCGTGAATTTATGATGAAATATTGGAATTTTTAACTATGGTTTTGGAGAGAGATAATTGATGATTTGAAGGCCGATTTGAGGTCGCAATTGAATAAAATTGGCTGCAGATGTGGCCTAGGGAGCACAGAAACAAGGTTTGGGCTGGTGGAGTTTGGTCCAATGATGCGGAAGATTTTCTGCAGCAGCGAATGCACTTCTGCGATTAAGCATCCGCAGGAGCGTTCGCTCAAGTGCAATTGTTGAACTGCAAATGCGGTTGGTCGGATGGGTAAGTGAATGTGCAAATGCAGCATTTTTACCACAAAATCCGGCACTGCAAATGCGGCTAAGTGATCGTAAATGCGGAATTACTGAGCAGACTATATGATTTCGAGGGTTTGGTCAATTTTTATTATTTGGAGTTGTGGAGCTCGGTTGGAGGTTATTTTTGAAAAACTTTCCACTACAATTCAAGGGGTAAGTTAAGTTTACTTAATTTTGATATTAGATATTGATTAGCGATGGATTATTTCACCTAGTTTGCGTGAATTTATGATGAAATATTGGAATTTTTAACTATGGTTTTGGAGAGAGATAATTGATGATTTGAAGGCCGATTTGAGGTCGAAATTGAATAAAATTGGTATGGTTAGACTTGTATCAGAATGGTATCAGAATTTGTGAGTTTTTCCAGGTTCCAGGGTGCGAGGCCGGGGTTGACCTTTTTATTTTAGTTAAAAATCAAATATTCGGAATTATTTTCATGGTTTATATTTATAATATTAAGTTATTTTGGCTAGATTTGAGTCGTCCGGAGGTTGATTCAGGCGGGAAGGGTTTATTAGAGAATTGATTTAGCTTGATTGAGGAAAGTATCTACCCTAACTTTGTATGGGGAAAATATCCCTTAGGATTAAGTCTAATTTGCAATATTTGTGCTATATAAAAGGACGTGTAGAGAAAGTAACGAGTATGTACACGAGCATATGTGTTGGTTATGACTGCATTATACGTTAGGCTATTAATATACCTTGATTTTAAGTTGTTTGTTATACAAAACATGCTTTTATTTTATTGTTCACTCTACACACCCTTATATTATTGTTACAATTCTCGTATACATTATTGGTGAGCCTTGGGCTATATATTGTTGTGATATTGGTATTTGTGGTGATGTTGTTGCACATGTGTACGCGAGGTGAGAGTGATTGTTATTGTTGTGTTGTGATGAGATGTGCATGTGGTAGAATAAGGGTGGTGTGTATAATAATGCGCATGCAGCGAGATAAGGGGGTTTATGCGCGTGTTGCTAGTAAGAGGAGTACTTAATTGTGAAGCACACGTAGTGAGATAAGGGGGCTTATGCGCGTGAAGCTATTTCAGGATAATAGTTATAAATGTAAAGCTCAGGCGGAGTCATAAGGGTGACTTGTGATCTGTGATATGTGATTTATGATTATGAGGTGCTTTATCTCGGGGTGAATCTTGTGTTGGAACAGCTTGAGGATTTGAAATGTCATTGTTTTGCTAAATTGATTCACTTGTAATTTTAACTATGTTTGGGTTAATTTGTTGTGTTATCACATGTTTACTCCTTATTACCATTTATTAATTTTGCTTTATGTTATCAACTTTATATTGATATTTTGTACAGGTTTTGTGTCTAGTGAGTGTCTTGACTTGAACCTCTTATGTCAACAAAAAAGTTGAGCAAATAACATGTAAATTGAGATTGGTAATTAATTACCAACCACTCAATCATTTTCTTTAGGATTACAAGTTTCCCATACCGAATAAGCTCACCTTTTCTCCCAACTTGCTAAGGCAAAATATTTTTCTAAGTTTGATCTCAAATCAGATTTTTGACAATTGGGAGTCCACTCGGATGATAGGGCAAAAACTGGTTTTTACATTGTCGATCACCATTTTCAGGAAAGTCATGCACTTCGGTTTAAAAACTACTCCATCTTTGTTCCAAAATGCCATGATAAAAATATTTCAGTCCATCCTCCACACATCACTTGTTTATATTGATAATATTTTACTATTCAGTGATACTTGGGAGGAGCACATTTGTTTGCTCGATCATTTTGCATCTTTGGTGCGAAAAAATAGCATCATGCTTTTAGCCAAAAAAAAAAGTTTGTCAAAAAATAAAATTGAGTTTTTGGGCATGCATTTTTCTCATGGAGAATACATTCTAGGTCCTCATATTTCTCAAGAAATTCTAAACTTTCCCGATACTGGTTTCACGATAAAGCAAATCCAGCAGCTTCTGAAAATATTAGATTATGTGAGAGATTTTATTCCTAATGTTTTCACATATATTTCTCCTCTCACAAAAATATTGAAGAAGAATGCCCAGCCATGGGACAAAGAGCAAAGTGATGCAGTTAGAATAATAAAAGAGGTGTTCCAAAGTGTCAAATTTTTGCACATTCCCTCCAACTGAAAGAAAATATTGTAGACAATGCCAGCAATAAATATTAGAGCGCGATTTTCTTTGAGGAAGAAAATGGTCAGAGAAAAATATGTGGTTACGCCAGTGGAAGATTCAAGTATGCTGAATAACACTTTCATTCCACATTCAAGGACATTCTTGCAGTGAAAAATAGGATTAAAAAGTTCAACTTTTTTCTTATTCACTTAGAGTTTCTTATTGAGATGGATATGAAAGCTTTTCCCAGGATGATCCAGTTGAATCCAAAGATCATTTCAAACCCGCAAATTCTCATATGGGCTTAGTGGTTCTCTCCCTACAAGTTTCAGGTCAAGCACTTGAAAGGAAAAGATAATTTTCTTGCTGATTTTCTTTCAAAGCCAGGTGAATTTTTCAAAAGGTTTCAAAAACAAAAACCCAGGAAGAAGAATAATTCAGCAGTTCAAATGTTCATGTTCTCATATTGCCACGGCTAGGTTCTTCATCATTACATCAGCCACCGGAGTTATTTAATTTTTCGGATCCTCTTGATCCGTCCATATTATTAGGGCGGAGGGTTTTTTATGAACTCCAGGTTTTTTGAAACTACGGAATTTCCATACTAGCACCTTTTGGTTTTAATCCGGAATATCCATTTTTTCAGGTGTTCATAGCACATGCCAAGAATTTTCCACGGGAGCTATTATGGTTCTTTTGGTATCCTTGTCACCAATACCACATTCTCATGGATAGGGGTGTTCATGGTTCGGTTTGGATTGGTTTTTCCCTAAAAAGAAACCAAACCAAGTTAGTCAGTTTTTCAAATATTAGAACCAAACCAATTAAGTCGGTTTTTTCTCGATTCGGTTTATGTCGGTTTTTCGGTTTTTTCGGTTATTTGTCGGTTTTTTCTTAAATATAAGACATACACTACCAGACACATATTTCGGCGACCACATTTTCAACGTAACACTATCAAATCAATTGTCCTTTGAGAAATCTATTATTTACCAAGATATATTGATGATAATTGAATCAAATAGTGATGAATAATTTAAGGACTTAATTAAAAATATATTATTTTAAACATGAAATAGATTCTTACAATTAACAAAAGAAAACTACCAATCAAACTAGAATGTAAAGGTAAAGAACTATACTAAAAGTGCAAAGATTAACATTTACTACAAAATTTTTGAAACTTTGTATAAAAGTATACATATATATACGAGTAATAATAAATTTAAATAGCTACTCCTATATTCGGTTTGGTTCGGTTTTTTTTTTTATTAAAATCAAACCAAATTTGATCGGTTTTTAAATTTCAAAACCAAAACCAAACCAAACCAAAAGGTATCGGTTTTTTAGTCGGTTTGGTTTTCGGTTTGGTTCGGATTTTCGAATTTTTATGAACACCCCTACTCATGGAATTCAAGTGACATGATTTCCAAAACTTTGACAATCTTGAACCTTTCCTAAAAAAAATTTGTGGTTCAAACCTCAAAATTATTGGGTTCATTATTTTCATTCTCGTGGAATCAAAATATTCATGTTCCATAGGTCATTCACTGTAGACTTGTCAAATGGGTCGGGTCGACCCACGAACCGGCCCATATAACCCATTAAAATTGACCCTTTAACCGGCCCATGACCCAGAAAACCCTAACCGGACCAACCCATTAATTTAAGGGGCCTGGGTCGGCTATAATATTTTGACCCACTGAACCGTACCAGACCTGAACCGGTAATTGACCCACGTGTCAATCGGCCCGGACCAACTCTATATATATTCTGACAAGTGGTAAAAAATTGAATTCAAACATTGAAGAAAGAATATAGTACCACACACTATGAGGCGTCTTGTCGAAATATTCGAATTCCATATATTTTAGACTATTAGTTATAGAAATATTCGAATTCCACATCTTTCTCAAGTTTTAATGTTAATAAAGTATGATTTTTCTTTCATTTTTATTCTAATTGGCTTCAAGGACATGTAGTAATTTCAAGTTCGTATATATGTATAAAGTTTGAAATTTTTATCATTTATTAGTTTTTAACCTTTTTAATTAAATTCGATTCGGCCCATTAGGGCCCGGGTTAAGGGGTTACGGGTTACGGGTCCGGGTCAGGTCAACATGTTGTGATTGACGGGCCAAATCCGGACCGGCCCCTATAAGAAAGTGAACCGGATCGACCCGGTTATGGACCCACATGCCAAGAGTCAACGGGTTCGGGTCGACCATTTAACATGTCTGATTCACTGTGATCAAAAGAACTATCAAGGTAATGCATACGGTGTCCTTATGGTTTCATTATCTAGTCACAATCCTAGCAATGGAAAAGGAGTATGCCGAAGTTCAGAGGCTCACTTTTCAGCAAAATATGCGCCATTCGGAGGAAATATGGCCAGGAGAGTAAGGAAGTTGGAATTATTCTTCCACTCACCCCCACTGGAAAAATATTAAGGCAGCACTTAAGGAATACAGGGAAATTCTCGAAGATTCACCAGCCCCCTATGACATTGATCCGGTGGAAATTGCGAAGATTAATTTAAATAGGGATACTGGTACTTCGTTGTAGAAGAAGAAAGGTAAAAGAGCAGGAATTATAGAGGAAGATCATCCGCACGCAAAGAGATATTTCACAAGAGTTGAAAAGTGAAGGTTAGAAGGGTTAAAGATGAGCATAATGTGTAATCATGAACTAGGAAATAATTTGCATAAGTCTTATAAACCTTTTTAGCCAACTACCCTTCCATAATTCCCTTTTTCCCTAAAAATAAAATGTTACACCCCATGTTTTTGTACTTGAAAGTACGCCATAAGTAAATTAATATAAGCTTAGAAATGAGATGTTACATTCCGCATTTTCGTACGTTAAAGTTTCGTCGTAAGCTAATTGACGTAAGTTCGGGAATGAGATTATAAATATTAAGCTATTTCAAACAAGTGATAAGTTAATTCGTGAAGGTAAGAGGGTAAGCGAATCGAAGAAAATGTGTTCTGTCGAAGTTTGGCAATTTGGGGATAAAATACGGTCCAAGCTATAATACCTCGTATTCATAGACTAGTGTCATACAAGGTACAACATGACTATGATAGTAAGGTGTATAAAGTGTGTTAAAAATGAGTAGTATTTTAAGTAATTTGAGATAATTCTTAATTATGTGGGTAATTGATTAATTATTAGTTTAATGGGAGATTAACCATGTAATTAAGAATTTATGGATAATTAATAGGTGGGGACAAATTCCCCCATGTGGCAGCCAAGAAGCTTTGGCTAAAAATGACTCTTAAGTCATGTGCTTGGTCGCACAATTAGAAGGTCTTATGGCCAAGTCATGCTAAAGTGGGGCCCACCCTCTTTACTAAAGACTTCAATATAAGTCATCAAAGTTCCATTTGCAATTCTAAGAGAATTGCACTTCTAGGCAATGGATAGAGCTCACACATTAAAGATCTCCTTACTTCATAAAGAGAGATGCATATTCATGTTAACGTGAGAATTTTCATCTTTAACAATTCATGCTAAAGTTACAAATTCTTAGTAACTTAGCAACGTGTTGCACGATTTTAAGGGAGTACGATGTAATCTTTTTCAAGAATATCATACGGATTTTCCCCTACTTCGATCCGCCATTACGTGTTGTCGCAATCAACAGGTTTTAAAGGAATTGTCAAGAGAATCGGTTCAGGTATGTTAAGGCTGTCCATTCTTTCTTTTTGGCATGATCCATACGACACAAACGAAACGAGCAAATGCACAACTTCCATAAATGAATTTATTCATAGAAATACTAGAGGTTCCTATGTTTTTGATCCCCCATGTGTCCTATTATTCTATCATTTATTCATGGGTCTCAGAAAATAGGTAAGTTGATAAAGTTTACTTCATGATATTAATCAAAGCCATAATGATCTTATGACACTCCGAAAGATTTTATTGACGTACTTCTCATGCATTGCATTTATTTACATTGACCTATGACCATATGACGTTATATACGCGTATGTATATATATATATATATATATGTATTTATATGCATATGGGATATTGGAAAAGGTTACGGCGTTATATACACACCACCACCCGATCAGCTGGTATACATTGATGATTTTGCCCGCAGTGGCCAAGATGATATGATGGGATGCCCTCGGAGGCTTGATGATGTTATGAACACATGTACATATGCACGATATGACATTCATATGCATATGCATGACACTATAAGTATTTCATGATTTGCAGAGTTATCCAGACTTACATGTCGAGTCTTTTACTCCATGTTTCTATTATGTCTATTATTTACTAATTTTCATTCCTCACATACTCGGTATATTATTTGTATTGATGTCCCTTTTGCATGGGGATGCTGTATTTCATGCCCTCAGGTCCCGATAGACAGGTCGAGAGTCCTCCAAGTAGGCTATCAGCTCAGCAGAAGATGTTGGTGCGCTCCATTTGCTCTGGAGTTGCTTATTGGTCAGTATGATTTGGATGTGTATTGTTTAGTATGGCGGGGCCCTACCACGACCTTTATGGTATTTATCTACTCTTGGAGGCTTGTAGACATATGTCATGTACGTAAAAGATTGTATGGTCTTGTCTGCCTATGTTTAGTGTACGAGTGACCATTTTGGTCTTATAGGCATGTATGTCTTATGTATAAGTTGGTATTTCATGTTTTATTCTAGTTATCCTACGGCAACTTTTCCCTCTTATTTACCTATGATAGCATGATACGAAAAGATACGTTATATTGGTACTCAGTTGAATAGGGTATCGGGTACCCGTTGCGGCCCATTGGTTTGGGTCGTGACAAAAGTGGTATCAGAGCATTTCTGTCTTAGGGAGTCTACAAGTTGTGTCTAGTAGAGTCTTATTTATGGGTGTGTTGTGCAT